>NC_046155.1:61924623-62224623 GCF_011064425.1 Rattus rattus
AAGTACCGGAAAGTGTAGAGAAACTGCTGCACGTAGCCCTCGAGGAAAGCATCACTGAGGGTAGAATGTGGTATTGGGCCTTGGGCCTAGGCCAGCTGGGACCCTCCCTGCAGCCTTGCCCAGCAGTGAATGAGTGTGCATGTGATTCTAAGTGCATAGGTGACTGACTATGTCTATGTGTGCAGCTTCTCAGTGTGTGTGCATGTGAGTGTGTGTGTGCGTGCATGTGAGTGTGTGCACACACTTGTGTAGCTTCTCAGCATGTATGTATATGTGTTCGTGTGTTTGCAGCTTCTCGGTATGTGTGTGTGCATGTGTGTGTTCTCAGTGTGTGTGTGTGTGTGTGTGTGCATCTTCTCAGTATATCTGTGTGTGCAGCTTCTCACTGTGTGTGTGTGTGGGGGGGGTGTGTGCGCGCACATGCGCGCATATGTGCATGTCAGTTTGTCACATCTCATTGAACATCCCTACCCAGAATAGGCACTTTCCAGAAAGCCTCATGTAAGGGACATCAACAGGAGACCTGAATGTGACTCTTTGACAACCTGGGGAATATGATGACCAGTAACCAGAAGATGAGGGGTCCTAGCAAGATACCTCTTCTACAGATGAGTTCCAGAGTAGAAAACGTCATAGCATAGATCAAAGAAGCTTGGTCACTGGCCTACCTCGGTGAGACGACACTTAAACATGAAGACACTGATAGCCGTATCTAGATTCAGGGACTAAGCAGCCTTCTACCCAGCCTATATTGTAGAGGCCGTGCCCACGGAGTACTCAGTGCTGAGAAAACCCCTTGTGAGTGCTTACTTCAACAAGAAGGCCCTGCCCTCCTCTGCTGTCTGCTTAAGCATGTATCACAGACCATAATCGTACATACACCAAACTACACAGAGCTGCCACTCCTGTATTCTCCCACACGTGCTCACATCCACCAGACAGCAGCTTCGCCCATTCTAAAGGGAGGCTCTTTAAGCTGAGGATGCTCTACAGAGAGGCTTATTATGAGCAAATAAACATCTCAGAAGTCTCAGGAAGTTTATCTGAAATTTACCAGATACATGAAAGCTTCTCCTCCCCCAAGTCGTAAGTATAGATATAAGTAGTGGGGGCTGCTGAGGAGCTTAGACCTGCTGAGCTGCCTGGAAGGGGCTAAAACCATCTGTATGGAAGAGACTCTCTCTGCCCAACTGCGATGCACGAGGAAAGGAAACTGACCTATGGGTTTGCCTGAGAGTTGTGCGGTGAGCTGCCAGGGTGGGCTTTCAGTAATACAGCTGCTCATGAGTCACCCATGCTTTTCTAACCCCTCACCCATATTCCTATGTGAAACCCCGATAAACTCGCTGGTTTACCAAGATGGACTTGGATGACACTGTTACGCTGGCCTATCACTGGTTCCCTATCTGGGATGAGTAAATGTTTATTCAAGTCTCCCAGGTGTAGTGCCATACATCACCAGCACAGGTATGAGATATACCATATCACACAGTACCCCCATATATACTCACACATTGTATGCACCACAATGCTGATGACATACCTCATATATGTATACATAAGCACGACATGCATATAATGTACATTATACTCATACCACTAACACACACGCACACACACACAATTATGTACACCATGTAATAGTCTACAATGATACTCCATAACACATACCTCCATGTAAATTACTTATGCAGTACATATCATAACACATAATAGCTCAAAACACCACACATATGCACATCCAGTACGCATGCGCACATCAAGTTCATTCCAGGAGCTTGGGCTTCTATAGTGGAAAGCTTGTTGCCTTATTGTTCTCCCAGTGCTACCTGCCAATCAGATCTGAATCCAAGAAGTTGTTAGCCTCTTGCTCGAAGAGGACTTCAGAAGTTGTGTCAGAACTATGGCTGTGACATTGGCTTTCTGGCTCCAGATCTAGGCATAGGACTTTCCATTAAAGTGAGGAAACTGCAGGGAGCTTGAATGATCTAGAAACAAGACAAGGCTGGCGCTCTATGCGGCAGAGGGAGGCAGGGCAGATGGTGCTGGAGGGAGAAGGGGAGGAAGGGATGAGATTCCATTCACGTCCTATGAATAGCCCTGTGAGTACAGGTGAGTGGATTTCCTGACAAAGGGGCAAGTAGTGTAGCACTCAGTTCTCAGGAAGCCACCAAAGCAGTGCTCACACACAGAGAGACAGAGGCCATAGAAATACTACAGACGGTGCTCTGGGCCCTTTGTGACATACTTCGACTAGTGACTTGGATTCAGATGGTAACCTGGAGACTCCTACGGATGGTATAGCAACCTAATGGCCTGGCCCAGGCTCTCCCACAGTGCTGCCTGGCCACACCCTGTGACCCAGTACCATGGCTAGAGGGAGTCTCCTGGGGAATGTGACAAACTGCTCTGGCTGGCAGCTTGGCTATGCAGTAGGTAGAAGCTAACACACGCTAGACTGAATTCTAACAAGTTTCTAAGTAATTGCACAACCCATGTCAGACAGAGCTTTCCTTGCTTTTCGCCTCCTTGTTCTCAAACTCTGGTACGTCAGGGTCAGAGAGTCCTTTTGGGGCACCTGACACACCTGGAGTAGAGGTAAGCCATGAGTCCCAGTGGTGTGCCAGCCTGTAGGATGCGAGCCTTCTTCTGCCGGCTGCTGCACGGGTGTTTGTTGACATTGTAGAAGATGAGGGAAGAAGACTCATCCAGAGGGCTGAAGTCCAATGTATCACAGGGGGATGCTGCGATGTTCACAATCACGGGCAGAGCACAGGGCTCCAGCCCCCAGCGCTCTGCATACAAGACCTGTGGGGAAAGGAAGTGAATTATGGCTGACCCCTTGGTGTGTGTCTATGGGTCACTTTCCTACTGACCCAGGGATGGCAGGGTTTCTCAGTATTTTGAACCCTTACCCAGGGCCCATGTGCATGACCTAATGGGTCTTGATCCAATGACTGAAGGAACCCCATCTGAGGCCTGGTGCTCATTCTGGAAGAAGGGCAGGGATAGAGGGCTACTTGCCTGAAGGTACTTCTTGACCAGGCCCAGGAACTGCACCTTGGACTTCATTTCATCTAGCTGTCCTCGAAGTTTAGATAACATGGTCCTTACCTCAGAGCCTGTGGGCAGAGCAGAGTCAGCACATGGCTCTCGGGAGGCACAGAGCATCTCGTTGGTGTCAGGTAGCTAGCTGTACGGTGTTACCTTTGCTGCGTTTTTCCTTCTGTAAGAGTTTCTGGTAAAACTTTAGGGTCTTCCTGTAGTTTCTCTTCTCTATCATGAGCTGCTGCTCCAGCTCCTAAGAGGAAGCAGGTGAAGCGTGAGCACCTATGCCAGGCACGTTTGCCAAGCGAGCGGCCTGAGCGGCCTGAGCGGCCTGAGCGGCCGCAGGAGGAGCAGGTGTGTGTTAGGGCCAGAGCCGTTTGGTTGGCATAAGAAGGGCAAAGGAGATGAATGAGGGGACACCTCAGGGCTTCAGAGGTTCACCTCGAAACCAGCACTCAATCCCTCAAGGATGCCAGGCTCCACCAGTGCCTGTGGGTTGACTGCTGAAAGGGGAGGCACAGTGAAGAGGCGTATGCCCCATCTTAGGGAGCAGTTCTCAATCTGTGGGTCACGACGCCATTGGGGGTCGAGCGACTCTTTCACAGGGCTGCATATCAGTTATCCCGCATATCAGATGCCCCGCATATCAGATATCATTTACATTACTCTATAACAGTAGTGAAATTACAGTTATAAAGTAGCAATGAAATAATTTATGGTCGGGAGAGTCACCACAAAGCGAGGAGCTGTATTAAAGGGTTGTAGCATTAGGAAGGGTGAGAAACTCTGCCCTAAGACTTGGCCCAGTGTAAGGGTGTGTCTGTCTCCTGAGGTATCCTTCCCCTTACCCACTAGGTTGGCCCCACCTGACTGCTTCTAGAGAGTTCTCTAGACTCCATCTCAGAGGGCCAGGGGCAAACCTTTTTGTGGCTTCTCTGTTTTGGCGATCAGTGGTAGTCAGGGTCTACAAAGACAAAGGCTTATTCAGTAAGCAAAGGCAGGCCCCATATGTGTAGCCCAAAGGCTCCTCTAACTGTCTCCAGTCTCCCTGTCTAGCACTGGGCTCAGGGTAGGCTGCCTTTCTTCTCTGGCCAAAGGGAGCCCCCTTTCCAGGGCCCTCACCTTTTCAGCGGGACACACAGATGTCCATGTGGATGGGGGCTTGGATACATGGTTGCCGTGTCCCTGTACCTCAGGAGAATGAGCTGCAGCTCTGATGTTTGCTGCCTGTTTGAACACACAGGCTGCAGTATCTCTAATCTCCATGTACCTGACTGCAGTGTGGGGAGGTAGGGGAACCTATTCCAGGGCCAGGTACCTTCCCAATATGGTTCCCTTCTGTTTGTTAGCCACTTCCTTCCTTCCTTCCCTCCTTCCTTCCTTCCTTCCTTCATTTTCTTTCTCTTGTCTCTCTTCTTCAAGATAGGGACTTGTTATGTCTCTTAGGCTGGTGTACAATTCACTCTGTAGTCCACTACCGCCCTGAGCTCATGCTCCTCCTGTCTTAGCTTCCCTGTTCCGCAGTTACAGGTGTGCACCACATGCTTGGCTGGGACACTGGCTGCTTTCTTTCTCTTTTACAGTTAATTTTGTTTACTGTTCTGGGACCATGTCTATCAGGACAGGGAACGTTTGGTGGCAAGGGTAGGATGTAGCTGGTCACATTGCTTCCACAGTCAAGAAGCAGACAGGGGTGGGATGCTGTGTCTTTCTTTTCAAGTTATGCTTGAAGAAGCCTCGCCATGCGAGTTTCTTTACTGTGCAGGTGAACCCCCAAGCCTCCTTTGGAAACCCACTAGCTGCATTGCGGAGGCTGGCTAGGCAGATGCCGTCTCACTGTGAAGCCAGGTCTCACTTTGGGTGACCTGTGCCAGCTCACCGCAGACCAGGGTGTGAATCCACTCAGCCAGGGCTCACCCTCACTTGGTGGACGGTGCGAATCCACTAGAAAGAAACTGGAGAAAACCGATTTGAACCATACAGGGTCTCTCTGCTCATGCCTCGTACTCCATAAAGAAGTCGGTTAGATGCTGCCCCAAACTGCTGGGACACTGCTTTCCCACGTCAGGTCCTGGAGGAGAGTGTGGGCTCTGACATCACACATTTGGCTTCAAGTCTGGTTTCCACTGGATGGACAGCTGGCTAGTTTCTCCTTGCTGACAGAGATCAGAGCCAGGCTTGGGATGCAGTATGAATTACTTGCCTTGGACCTGGGCTCCCTACGTGGAACTACTTGGTATCTGAGGATGTCTAGATTAGTAAGGTAACTAAAAGGAAAGTGTCAAGTCCTTGGTCACGTGGGCCACCGCTTGAGTGATCAGTAGTCAGTGGCTGGAGGCTCTCCTGAGGGCAGTGCATATCTAGGATATCTGGTCAATGAGGGGCTATGGAGAGTCTGAGCAGACAGGGGAGCTATGTTCTAAGCTGTGTTCTGCTGTCTGTTGGTTTGAATGGGCCCTGAGGTCTGAGGGTCTCCACAGCTGTCCACTCATACACTGTCGTGATCCCGGTAACCTGCTGGGGTTGGTTTGTGAGCACCAAGGCATTAGCGAACCAAGGAGGCTCTTATGAACCCATTAAAGTTGGTGTCAGATTGAAGTTAATCTGACATTTGTCACGACTACTTTACTCGATAGTCAACAGCAATCAGATTGTGTTTAGTTTTAAACAGAGTACTGTTTTAGATGATTTTAGAGAAGTATAAATGACCTAAATTCATGCAACATGTAGGATGATGGAGAAGAAGACGTAAGTGTTGACCTCCCCGTGACACTCATACTCTGGTAGATGCACGGGCTGACTCTGTCACAAGATCGGAGTTAAGAAGAAAGTGTGGTCGGGGTTGGAGAGATGGCTCAGTGGTTAAGAGCACTGACTGCTCTTCCAGAGATCCTGAGTTCAATTCCCAGCAACCACATGGTGGCTCACAACCATCTGTAATGGGGTCTGATGCCCTCTTCTGGTGTATCTGAAGACAGCTACAGTGTACTTATATATAATAAATGAATAAATCTTAAAAAAAAAAAAAGGAAAAGAAAAGAAAGAAAAGAAAAAAGGGCAATTTAAGCTCATCTTTTGCCTATGGTGAGGTTTGAACCCAAATTTGTTATAAAATTTAGACACATTGGTTCCTTAGAAGGAGTCAAAAATGATTTGAGAACTAATTAAGCAGGAAGGCTACTGGGTTTAGTTGGATATATATGTATGTGTGTGTGCATAGTGCATAGTGTGTGTGTGTGTGTGTGTGTGTGTGTGTGTGTGAACAACCAGAAGGAAACAGAGTCACCAGAAACTGTAGACAAAAAGAAGATAAACTGAGCCACAGCACTCCCCTAAATGCCAAAAGCCAGGCCTATTTGACGAGCAGGAGATGCAAGGACTAGAACTAGGCCAGAATGTTGCAGTGACAGGGGCTTCCTGTCTGAAGTGTGGAGATGCCTGCAGTTCACATATACCGTACATAGTCTTGCTAAGGCTGCTGACCTCCCCGCCCTCCTCCCAACAATGGGCCTGCACATGCTGCACCTCCAGAACTGTTGCTCTTTTGCATGCTACCCTGGCTAGCTTTGGCCGCTGAAGTCAGGACTCCTTTCTTCCTATTGGCCAGGAAAGAGCCTTGGATTTTCCTAGTGCTACCTGCCAGAGAAACCCTTGCTGACCCCACTGACCCCAAGTCCAGCCTAAACTTGCTGAAGGCATGCTACATGTGGTGTTTTCTCTTGCCCAGGCTTAAGACCCCATAGGGAAGACATTGCTGCACCCAGCCATGCGCAGTAGATTTAACCCAACGCTTATGTTCACAAAGACCAAGTGACCCTGACTACTGGCATCTGAGACCCACAGGCTCTGCTAACAGGAAATAAAAGTCATTCCCTGCTTCCCTGCTGTGGGAGCATGCACCTACATTGTAGAACCTCTAATGTAGGCTAAAGGGAGTTGGCCCACCAGAGTGGAAGAATACTGAGAATGAACACCGCCCGAAAGGCTCTTCTCAGAGTCCTGCCATTGGGCCCAAGTAGCCTGAAAGCGTTGCCTAAGCAAAAGCATCATTGCCTATGGTGTTCCTAAGGCTACAAATGCCCTCCCAGCCCACAGTGGGTAGATTTCCCTGCACTCACTGGACTCTGGGCTTCCAGTTCTGTGTGCCCATTGGCCTTCTGCCTCTCCAGATCCTTCACATAGTTGTAGACATCGGCTCCGAAGCAGTCAGCTTCATAAAAGGCACTGGACCAGCCAGGGCTGCAGTTCTGGAAATCAGCTGCACCTGGGGACACAGCTGGACCACCATCCTCAGATCTAGTTAGTCGGGCCACTGTGTCTGAGGCACTGCCGGTCGACTCCTGGCTTGGACCTGGCTGCCCATCCACTTCGGCTTCTGGTTGCTGCTCTCGTGTGACTTTTATTGACCTCTGAGACCGAAATCCAACCTCAAAGTTTCCCTGAGAGATCGTGTCAGAGTCTATATCTGATAGTGCTGTGGGCGAGCAGGGTCCCCCGCTGCCCCAGGTCGTGGCTGGCTTCTCCTTGCCTTGAGAGAAAGACAATGGTCAGTGAGTAGCACCTCCACTTCCCGCCGTGGAGGAAACCCAAACACCCTTATCCAGGATCCTAGCTAGCCATGGCTGTTGTGCTAGGTGGAACTGACAGGGGCTTCAGGGAACACTCAGGTGCCTGTGAAGAGACAGGCTTAGCCGGGACCAGCTCCCCTGAGTATTCTTCCTGCTCCAAACTTCTCTGAGACTTGGACTCTCTTCTACTAGAACTGATTTCAACCAAGATCTGTTCCCTCTGATCCCCTCTCCTCTCCTGGAGCATTTGAAAATCAAACCTAGCTCAGTCGTATACTTACATTCCACATACAAACCCATAGGCTACTTGGAACTCTGTCAACTCCAGAAGCTTCTCTCTGTGCCAGTAGCCTTCTGGCTCCTTGGCCATCAGGAGCAGGTAGACTTTGTGCCCAAGACATGATCACCTGCTCCTTGATTTACTCAAATAGGGATGAAGCCACCACCATGTTCTTACCACAGTTACTAGACAGACCCATGTGATCACAGCCATGGACTTGCCCCCAGAGACCACCACATGGCCGCCTGGTCTCTCGTCCTCAAACTGCTTATTGTGGTGTTTGCTTGTTTTTGGAGACAGGGTCTCCCTATGTAGTCCATGTGGTTCTGGAGCTTGCTATGTAGAGGAGGCTGGTCTCGAACTCTCAGAGATCATATTGTCTCTGCCTCAGTACTGTGCATCACTAGGCCCCGCTCCTTGAGATCTAAGTTGATTTGTTATTCTGGCTAACAACCTAGAAGGCCAGCTCTGGTATCTAAGTGGCTTTTACTTTCACAGTTGTGAAGAGCCATCATGCTGGCTGTTGAAGGGACAGGAAACTGTCCCCTGATAGCCCATGCCCTAAGGTCTGGGCTTCTTGGATGTCTCCCAACACAGGGCTGTCCTTGACAACAGAAGACCTCCTGCAGTTGTCCAGGGGACCTCACCTAGAATAGCTCTTGCCTGGCCTCACGATGCAGGCCAGGTCTCTTACCATGCAGGGAAGGCCTTTTGCTGGACAGTGAGCATCTGCTGGGTGAGCGTTCTGGCTGGGATCCAGGCTCCTCGGAAGTGCTGGTAACGAGAACACCAGTCAGTTCACCCAGCCCTCGGATGAGACCTGGAGCTTGTTCAGAAAAGTCCCAGCATGGAGTGTCATCTGAGTACATTAGGTAGGACAGGACCCTGTCATCGCCCTGGTGTCAGAAACGCCCTGGGTAGTGACTCCACAGTGCCACTTGAGAGAGGTCGAGTGTAGTCAAGAGATCCTTCTCAGGGTTGTGGAAATGCTGTTGGGTTGGGTGCAGGACAGGGGAAGTGTACTTGTCTGTAGTTATTTATTTGTTCATTTTAAAAAAGATTTGTTTATCTATTTAATGTATATGAGCACACTGTTGCTCTCTTCAGACACCAGGAAAGGGCATCGGATCCCATTACAGATGGTTGTGAGCCACCATGTGGGTGCTGGGAGTTGAACTCAGGACCTCTGGAAGAGCAGTCAGTGCTCTTAACTGCTGAGCCAACTCTCCAGCCCTTGATTTTATTTTTTTTAAAAAAGGGTTGTACTATGTGGCCCTGTCGGACCTGAAATCAATATGTAAACCATCTGGCCTCAAACGATGGCTAAGCTCCTGCCTTTATCTTCCAAGTTCTAGAATTTCAAATGTATGCCACCACGCCTGGCTGCCTGGTACAGTTTTTATTGTGAAGTAGAACTGGATCAGGCAGTGGTGACACACGTCTTTAATCCCAGCACTCAAGAGGCAGAGGCAGGTGGGACTGTGAGTTCGAGGCCAGGCAGGAAACCCTGTCTCAGGAAAACAACATCAACAACAACAACAGCAGCAGCAGCAACAACAACAACAACACTCCTCCAGGTTGAACTGACAGCCTCAGTGGCCCTTCCCCTTCTTGTTCTTGTCCCTAACCATAAACACCAGCAACAATCACAACCATGGAGTTGTCCTTGGCTGTTCTGGGGTTGCCAGAAGGAGCGGGAATGACTGAGCCTACAGGGTTTGGTGGCTTGGCCTGCCCAGAATGCTAGAAGGGGAAGGTTGTGCACACACTTACCTCTCAGACGGTGAGGCTGGCCCGTTGACCACCTTGAAGAGGTTCTTCAGCAGCTGCTCATCCCAGTATAGGTCACAGAACTTCTCAGATATGGCGCCACAGAAGGTGGCAAAGGTGAGGTCTTTCAAGGCGTAAATGTACTCTCCTGGTTTACAAAGGATAGATAGGTCAACCAGGTTACACATGGGAGGCTTTCTGGTTCCTTTGCCCTCGATCACTGGTAACTCGTCTCAGGGCTTTGGGGGTTGAAGAGGTACAGGTTCCAAGCTGGAAACTGCCCTTGTTTGTCCTGCCTGACCTCAGCAGGACAGATGTGTGGCCTCCTGAGTCCCCTTCATACTGACATTCTCTGGACCGGGTCTGCCTCCCTCAACCTCTCCCTTATCTTGGGCTTCCAGCGTGGCCCCTATGGCTTTCATACCCATGATCAGTGCCTCTAGCCCGTTGTCCATGTAGCCATCGAAGGCAAATTCCTCCTGGATGAGGCGCATGGCTTCCTGCAGTGAGGGGCACGCTGTCATCTTAGGGGGGGATGAGGTATCTACACCGGACGGACAGAGCTTGCGGTCTGCTGGCCGAGCCTTCTCAGGATGACCATCCGGGCCCCTAGGGCTGCTTGGACTCGCTGCAGCCTTACCCCTGGGTGGCTTACATGGGTGTCGAGAGCCTTGGCTGGCTGAGGTGGGCCCTGGGGGCACAGTGGTGCCCAGTGGTCCCTGGCCATCTGGCCTGTGTTCAGAGGGCAGGGAAGAGGCAGGAGAGCTGGGCGTCTCCGATGTTCCTTTTTGCTGAGTTACCAGAGCAGGGCCATGTGGGCAGGAGCATTCTGTGGCTGAGCTGTGGGGCACTGAGTCACCAGCAGGGTCTGGAGTTGCTCCCTGCAGCTCTGGACCATGTGGCAGCTGGTCGGACATCTTTAGGTCAGTGTCCTCAGGAAGCTCCAGAGCTGCCTGCTTTCTTGTTCCCTCCCTGTCCAGCTGACCACTTCCTTCTTTGGGCTTCTCATTTGACCCCGAGGACAAGGCAAGCTGGTCTCTGTGGAGAGAGATGAGAACTCAGGAAGGGCCATCTGTGTCTGGGGCCTCTGCTAGCAGGGAGTGGGGACACTCACCTGGTAACACCCGTGTCCTGAGCCAGGACTATGGGCTTAAAGTGAGTGGCCTCAGAGGTGAAGGCTGCTGGCAGCTCACAGGCTTCTATACAGCAGGGGGGTAGACCAGGCACAGGCCCAGGGACAGCGACCAGTTTGGTATCATTGCTGACCTGCAGGAAGCCTAGGGACAGCAGGTGGAGGCAGGGAGGAACAGGGGAACAGGAGAGGGAGCCGTGGGGAGATCAGCGGATACTTCTGAGTCAATCCTCACTAAGGTCCCACAGGTGGGCACCACAGATGCCCAGAGGTTGTTCTATATCAAGCTTAGCCCAGGAGCCCAAAGGTGTGTGTGTGTATGACAGTGCCTGAGAAGAACTGTTTGGAGACAGCCATAGCTGGAAGGCCCAGATGCTGTTAAGCTGGGATGGGTGTGTCTCTTCTCCCTTGAGAGGGAAGCCAGACAGTAGGAGGACTGGCTTACGAAAGAGGACGTACATTGTTGAAGGACAGAAAGCAGCTGCAGGTGGCAGAGTCCTCAGTGACAGACGCTAAGCCTTGGGTCAAGGCCATACACTTTGACCTGATCATCCTGCTTTATGGGTAAAACGTGTTGTGGGTGTCCACTCAGGGCAGGACTGTGATGGAGGATAGGGGTGAGCCTGGTTAAGGGGTACAGGGGCTGATGAATAGAAAGGCTTGGGTAGACCCACCTGGACTGCTCTCAGGAGCAGGTGCCATGGTGGGTTTCAGGTCAACCACTGAGAAGGCATTTTGGAGGCCGATGGTCTCTTCCTCTGGGTGAACCTGGGGTGTAAGTTCATTAAATGGTCAGTCGGGGCCAACTGGGGCTGAGGAGGTATAGTGTGGATATATGCTATACTGCCACCGGACACAGCTTCCAGCCTAGTTCAAGGGGCTTCCTGTGGCTCAGGGGAGCTGGCACAGAGGGATTAGAGCCACAGAGTCCCTTCAGTGAAGCTGTGGTGGGTTTCTAGGGAATTTGAAGGTAGTAGAGAATGAATCCCTGAAGCGTCCCAGAGAACCCAGTGCTCCTGCCCACTACACAGGGTGGGATCTTCATCTTCTGGGTCTCCCAGCCCGTTAGGAGTTGACAGGTTCCTGTGTTAAGGTTGTGTGTGTGTTGGGGGGGGGAGTAGAGAGGGCAGCCTTTCAAGATTGTCTTTCAAGATTCGAGTGCTTGCATTGTGAGTGGTTGGCAGCGCAACTAAGCAGGAGCTGTTGGGAATGTCTGCTCACTGCCTCTTCCCTAGAGTCCCTCTGGGTCTGCAATGCAGCAGGGGACAAGCGGGGCCCTGTGGGTACGAATGGGAGCATGAAGGAGTCCCCGAGAATTTTGGGAAGCGTCGTCTTGCCTTGCAGGTGGATGCCCGCAGGTGGGCTAGAATCTTGCTGCTGTCCATGCCTCTCTGAAGGAGGTAACTGCTGCACACCTGAAATGAAGGAGACGTCCCTCCAGGGTAGTGCAGCCGGCAGGCGTTGGCTCGGCCGAGCCTGCCCCCACTGCTCCTGATACTGCGGCGAACATTTGTGACAGAGACCCTTGGCGCTTTTCTAAATAATCCTACTCCTGGCGTCTGGATTTCCTGTCACGGCTGTGAATAAAACTGAAGAGCCGAGCTGGGAGTCTCAGGGCTCAGGGGCGGCTGCATGGTATTGGGGAATCGAGAAGGCAGGGTGCGGGGGAGGAGGATGTGATTACAGTCACGGCAGGACTGGATCAGAACCACGCACAAGATGTGGCAATCCTTAACCTGCTGCCCACACAGGTAGAGGAATTCTGTAGACAGCCGTGGTTAACATCAGCTTCAGCATCAAAGACCCTACTGTCTTCCACCCTAACCCCTGAGACTATGAGCAGGCCTGACCATGGTGCAGTTACCTTGATGGCCTCGGCTGCAGATGGCCGTTCTGAGGCATGGCGTCTGGCCATGTCCAGAAGGAGTGTCTTGAGTCTACGGGGCAGGGCCAGTTTGTGGTCTCGGGGCACGCTGAACTTGGCTGCCGTCCACAGAACCGCAGCCACACAGTACACAGAGGCCTGGGTAGTGGGGAGGCAGGAGAGAGAGAGAGGTAGTAAGAGTTGGGTTGAAGGAGATCACCAGGACTGACTGCTTCCACCCCAAATCACAGTCCCTCAGCTCAGTCACCTGCTCAGTGCCTAGAGCTCCACTTCAGCTAGATTTGTGGCACCTAGGGTTATAGCCTGGGAGGGGGAATTTACAAGTTTAACAGAACCAGGCTCCTCCCTGCCCTGTTTGGGTTTTAGACACTGCAAAAGATACTGTCTCCTTCCTCATGAGGGCAAAAACCACAATAGTTTGAGAAGTAAGTTGCTCATGAATCATGTAGAGAGCCTGCCCAGCTGGGACTCCTTCCCAATTAATAGTGTGCTGCCAAATGGTTACCCACTGGTCCTCTGTGTAGACAGCCCTCTGCATTCACGGAGCAGACACTCTGTCTCTGATGGAGGGGTGGCTAGCACAGGGTTTAAGGTGTTCTCTGTCAGGCCGATAGCTCACACCAAATGCATCATCTGTAGCCAGTGCAGGTTCCTCACACATGCCTGGGACATTGCTGTGGATCTTCATGAGTGTGATCAAAGGGAAGCATAATGGTGTGCAGTGCATGCACCGGTAATCCCAGCACTTTGGAGGCTGAGGCAGCTGGCTTTCAGAGGGTTCGAGGCCAGCCTGGGGTTATCCTATTTCAAAACAGTCAGATAAATCTAAAACTCTGGGTGGAGGAAGGCCACTTTTTCAAGCTCCTGGGCTGCACAGTGTAGAGTATGTTTTGCTAACTGATTTTTAGTCAGTTTTGCCATTGCTGTGATGAACACCTGAGATGAATGAGATAAAAGCCCATTATGCATGTTTGACATCACTAACGTCCCAGGTTTCTTCAGCAGCCTTGGCTTGCTTCCTAGGCTTTAAGCATCATCCTGTCAGGAAAGCAGCATCACTTTACTCTTCTTCCACTCTCCAGGGCCCTTTTAACTCCTTTGCTCTCTGCAGGGAGGCTGTGGGCTGGAGCAGTAGCCTAACTCACCCGGACCATGGATGTAGCAATGTCTGAGTGTTCGGAAGGGTGATCTCACTAAAATGAATTCTGGGAAACATTTTCAGGCTGATCTTTGCAAGTAGATCATCCCAAAATACTTCCTTTTTTTCCCCAGCAGAGATCTTACAAAAGCCTGTGTGGGTGGAGTCCTGCCAGTTCCTGAGATTCCCTCTAGGCATGTTCCTCTGTGTGGCCTTGGCTGTCATGGAAACTCCCAGTGTAGACCAGGCTGACCTTTAACAGAGATTCTCCTGACTCTAATGCTGGGACTAACTGCGTGCACCACCATTGCCTAGCGTTTGGCTTCCTCTCAATGGTTGTGATCTCTTCAACAATGCCTTTCATTGGCCACTACTTTCCAGATGCTTCTGTTAGGTAAGGCAAGTGTCTCAAACTTTCCACTCTATTGTAAATTCTAGCAACAAGCACTCAGCAAATAATCATGCCACATCTAAACGATATAGTGTCTTGAACTTCCCTCCACAAAACTAGTAAGCCCATTACTTCTAAACTCAATCTTATCAAAATTACTAACATGTACACTATAAATTATTTGCCAGAATGGAACACATATGGCTTCCAATCCAATTCCCAATAAAGTCCTCTTTCCACTTGAAACTGTATGTCCCCAGCCTTTTCTGGTTGCAGTCTGTCAGCATTTTGACCAGAACATTCACTCTGTAGAGCAGGCTGGCCTCAGGCTCAGAGAACCCACTGCCTCTGCCTCCCTTGTGCTGAGATTCGTGCCACCACTGCCTGAAAGCTCTGCTTACGACTTCTCTAATATGCCTTGTGCGATTCTTCCAAATATCCACAAACCACTTCCTAGAACGTTAGAACCACTTTTCCAGGCATTCAGAGCATTTACCCCACATCTATAGCACCAGAGTTGTCTTTTGTTAATTTTTTCTAAGAAAGATGATTTTTAAAAGATTTACATTGTTCTGTGTGAATATATGCCTGAATGCCCAGAAGAGGGCACCAGGTCTTATTCTAAATGGAGGTGAGCCAACTTGTGGTTGCTGGGAATTGAGCTCAAGACCTCTGGAAGAGCGGTCAGTGCTCTCAACCTCTGAGCCATCTCTCCTGTCTGTTTTTTGTTAAATTTTATGTGAATGGGTTTTTTTTTTTTTTTTTTTTTTTTTTTTTTTTTTTGGAGCTGGGGATCGAACCCAGGGCCTTGCGCGCTTCCTAGGCAAGCGCTCTACCACTGAGCTAAATCCCCAACCCCGTGAATGGGTTTTTGTCTTTTTTGCCTGTGCACCATGAGAATGCAGTGCCTTGGGAGGCCAGAAGAGGGTGTCAGATACTCTGGGTCTAGAGTTACAGACAGTTGTGAGCCGCACTGTGGGTGCTGGGAATTGAAACCAGGTACTGTAGACGAGCAGCCAGTGCTCTTAACCCGAGGCATCTCTCCAGCTTACAGCAGTTTTTATCTGGTTTGTTTGTTTTTGTTTTTCAAGACAAGGTTTCTCTGTGTATCCCTTGAACTCAGAGAGATCCACCTGCCTCTGCCTCCTGAGTGCTGGGATTAAATTTAGGTGTACATTACCACCGCCTTGCTTCAAGTGGGTGGGACATGTGTGGAGGTCAGAGAACAACTTGTGGGAATCTTTTCTCTTTTTCCATGTAGGTCCCTGGATACAGAACTGAGGTTGTTGGGCTGGAGAGATGGCTCAGCGGTTAAGAGCACTGACTGCTCTTCCAGAGGTGCTGAGTTCAAATCCCAGCAACCACATGGTGGCTCACAACCATCTGTAATGGGATCCGATGCTGTCTCTGATGTGTGTGAAGACAGCTACAGTGCACTCATTAAATAAAGAAAAGAAAGAACTGAGGCTGTCAGCTTCAACTTCAAGGGCTGAAGACCTTTCCTCTATTTCTACTTTTCCTGAGTTTCTTTTTATTGTTAAAATAAAATTATAACTGATTGTTGAATTTTATTTTCTGCATTAATTAATATAACAATGGGATCTTTCTCCCTTTTTTTCCCATTAATACATTACATTACACTGGATTCTACTATTGAAAAAGACTGGTTTCACTATCCCTGGAGGGAATCCTGCTTTTTCACAGTGTAGGCTTGTTTTTACATACTACTGAATTCTGTGCACACCCCAAGAGTTCCGTTTTCATATTTATGATAGAAAAAATTTGTACTGTCTTTAATTTGAGTATCAGGGGGAAATGAGCTTTATAAAACCAAACTGGGAAGTGATTTTCCTCATTTGTTTTCTGGATAAGATCATGTAGGAAAAAGGTTATTCTTTCTTTACATATCAGTATGCTTTTCTAGTACAACAGTGGTTCTCAACCTGTGGGTTGCAACTCCTTTGGCAAACCCCTATCTCTAAAATTTACATTATGGTTCACAACAGTAGTAAAAATCACAGTTATGAAATAGAAATGAAAACAATTTTATGGTTGGAGGTCATCACAACATGCGGCACTGTATTAAGGGATCTCAGCATTAGGAAGGTTGAGAGCCACTGCGCTAGGAGTCTTCAAATTGTAAGCTCAAGTCTCTTGATAGCTGTGGACCATCACAGCAATTTATTTCCTGTTGGCTGAGCTGTGGGGTTTGTGTGCATCTCAGCCAAACCTCCGAGTGCATGGAGAAGCTGCTGAGGTGTCTCCTGCCTGCCGTCCTGGTGCTTGCAAATGCCCCTCTGCCATCCCTGCTTTGGATGCTTTCTAGCTTCCTGTTTTTCTTGCTCACAGTTCCCTTCTGCCTCACCTGTCCTGTTTCTAGGGCAACTCTCTGTCTACCAGGTTGTTTTTCTAGTGGTTCGTTTGCACAGCGGACCAGTGTAAACATCTTACAAGCCTGCATACTGCCCTCTGCATCCTGTTCACTTCTCCCACTTGAGATTGTTTTATGTGATCGTTTTAAGTACAAGCATCTATAAACAAATGAAGCTGTTATCTGATAACTGGGAGCTGGGGTTACAGGAGAAGCCACCTGCTGTGGCTGCTGGGAATAAACACTGAAACTTCTCTGGGCCACTGAGCCATCTCTTTGCCCAGTCTTTATACTTAACACAGCCCCCAAACCATATTATTATTGTGTGTGGATGGTGTGTGTGTGTGTGTGTGTGTGTGTGTGTGTGTGTGTGTGTGTGTGTGTACCAGGGGACAACTCTGTAGTGCCAGTTTTCTCTACAGACCCCCTGCATTCTAGGACTTGAAGCCAAACTGCTGGGCTTTACTCAGCAGGCATTTCAGCCACTGAATCATCTTGCCAGCCCAGTCTTTTGGCTGTTTAGAACTTAGCGCGCTATTCTTGTCTGTGATACATTTTTAGTTCTTTTTGTTTTTCCTTCTGAGAGCATCTTGACACATAGGGGTTTTGCTGAACAAAGGACTCTAGGTGAAAGGTCTCCACTTCTAAGGTCATCAGGAAGGAAGTCAGGTGCCATTTGAACTGTATCCTGAACATAGATAAACTGTTTCTCTTTCAGCTTTCAGCTTTCAGAGGTTTTACTACTAAGTGGTGCTGGTTTCTTTAGGTGTATCAGTTTTGTTTTGTTTTGTTTTGTTTTTTTTTTCTTTTCTGTTTCTTTTCTTGAATGTGTAGGCTTATGTGTTTTGCCATAATTGGGTATTTTTCATTCATTACCCATTCATCGATTACTCTTCTGCCTCACCCACCGTTTTCTTTCCTCCCAGAATTCTAATGACATGAGTGATTTTCTAGGGCAAGCTTCTCAGGCATGCTCAAATTTTGGTCTCATTTATTTTTCTTGTCCAGATGGCAATAGTTCTAGCTCCCCTCGCCTGTTGTGGGTGGCTTCTTAGCATCAGCACCCAAAGCCAGCACCCCTGGCCCTCTGACTAGCAAGCCTGGCCTCAGGGAGGCTCCCCTTGCTTGTGCGGAGTTTCCCAGGGGCCACTTCTCTAGAGAAAAACCACTTGGCTTTCTCTGCCCTGTCTGGTATCACCCCACTCCTTCACTCCTTCCTCCTGCTCTCATTAACCCCCCCCCCCCGCCCCGTTCTACATTGCCCCGCCCATTCCTTCCCAAGAACTGGTCTCTGTTCTGTAGAGTCCTAGAGGAGCCAAAGTCTGGAAGATCAGCTAACCTAGTTCTCAGGGTGGCGTTTGCATTAGGTTCTGAGTGTAATTTAGTTCATTTAATTTAAAGTTTTAAAAAGCCTATTACTGGCGGCGAGTCTACGTTCTCGGATCGGAGCTTGTCCCGCCCAGGATCCCAGGGCACGCCCATAACTCAGAGGACATTATTTTCTTTTTTTTCTTTTTTTTTTTTTTTTCCGGGGCTGGGGATCGAACCCAGGACCTTGCGCTTCCTAGGTAAGCGCCCTACCACTGAGCCAAATCCCCAACCCCGAGGACGTTATTGAACGCTGCTACAGTAGCCCCACAAGTGAGATGGGTGCCACGTTTAGGCTATCTGACCCTGCGATCCACTGGGGAGAGGGTGCGGACCGCGTGAGAAGTGATGCGGTTACCTTCTCTGTCACCAGCTTCTCTTCTGACACCTCAGGAGCCAAGAAGAGCGAGTTGTAGGCGCCTAGAAAGGCAACCATAGTTTGGTTACTCTTCCCACCTTGGCAGGTCGCTCTGGTTCTCCGCCCCCGAGAGTGACCCGTGTATACCATCGGCAGGGGGTGGTCCGAAGAACACAGTCCCATCTTCAGCCACCAGCACGTTGTCCAGGCACAGGCGAGCTGCAACAGAGCCGATCAAGGATGCAGCTGTGTGTGAGCCGCGCCCTCGCCAGCATCAGGGGATCCCAGGCCACACAGAGACCCCAGAGAAACTTGTCAAGACTGGGAAGACACTGGAGGGCTGGCCGTTCCATCTAACAGTTGCCTGGGAACACTGTTAGGGTATATCACCCTCATCGAGTTAAGAATAAATGGGAGGATGGATGGGGACATGGTCCACATTGCTCTGTCCCTGGATATGGCTGGGTGAGGTAGGTTGGGGCCTTTAAATTCTCCAGTCTCACAGCAGCTTTAACAGTAGATTGTTGGAGCAATATTTCTCTAAGGGTGGCAGTCTGGTCCCTCAGATGCCTCCTTGATTACTGCCCCATGGCACTTTGAGAGTACAGAAGAACAGTCCATTTACCTGGCTATCCAGCAGGCTTGAACATTCAGGGTCACAAACTAGTGTAACATCCTGGGCTCTTCCCTCACCTCCCAAGGCTAGTTTTTACTTCCTCTAAGGTTGGGAGCTGTCATTGGCTCTAGGACCACACTGTAGGCAATTGTCTTCATCCCCCACCCCCATAGGTTTGTTGCTGGGTCAAGTTGGGCCTTGCCCCTGGCTCACAGCAGTGGTTTTGCCACTCCCCCTTCTCCCTCCCCAGCTTTTGGGCCCAGGGCTCAGGCAGAGCAGGTTGACCAATTACCTGGGTGCTCCTTGTGTGTCTGCAGAGTGCTAAGGCAGGAGAGGCACAGTGCCCACAGCTCATACTCCCTGAAGGGCCGGCCTAGCTTAGACAGAAGGTCCTGCAGGGACAGGCTCTGTGGAAGAGAAGAATCACCTACGAATGCTGTCTCCCTCTGATGTCAAGGAAGGGTTTCCGTGGACAGGGATGTGTGAATGGTGCTTCCGTTTCTACTTGTAGTACTCCCTACAGCCAGGGACTGGAAAGGTTCTCCAAATTAAAAATGAGTGTGGGTGAGTGTATGGGGAAACTGGAGCCCTCATGCATAGAATGGTGTAGTTGCCATGAGAAAAGACGGCAACTCCTCTGAGAAAGTACAGAGAATTACCTCAAGATCCAACAGTTTCATTTCTGGGTACCCCTAAGACCTGAAAAGAAACTGGAGTGGACAGTTGTCCACCTAGGTTCAAGGCCTTTCACCATTCACCAGATCCCAAAAGGGGAAGCAGCTCAAATACCCATGAATGGATGAATGGATAAAAAAAATGTGGGTCAGGGTCTGGAGAGTTGACTTGGTGGTTAAGATCATCTGATGCTCTTGGATAGCTCAATTCCCAGCACTCACGTCTTAGCTCACAACCTTCTGTACTTCAGCTCCAGGGAATTTGATGCCTTTTTGGTCCCCCATGGGTACTAGGCATGCACATGGTGTATTGTCATGCATGCAGACAGAACATCCATACACGAAAATTAAAATAAAGGCTAAAAAATGGTCCACCCACGGGACAAACTATTATGGTATTGCTCAACCTTTTCTAAAGAGTGTTTTCACTTTCGTGAGCTTGTGTTTTAAAACACAAAGTGTAAAACTTAATGTTTTAAACACTTCTAATGGCATGGCCCAGGGCAATAAGACCATTCAGGAGCTGGGTGTGGTGGGACACACCCGCAATCCCAGCTTTTGGGAGTCAGAGGCAGGAGGATCAGGAACTTGAGGTTTTTCTTGACTCCACAGTAAGTTCCAAGACTGTGCACCATGAGCCAAGAAGGAAAAAGAGAAGAGGTAGGGAGTGGAAGAAGGGGAGCAGGAGGAGGAGGAGGGAAGAAGAAGAGGAAGAGGAGGAAGAGGAGGAGGAGGAGGAGGAGGAAGAGGAGGAGGAAGAGGAGGAGGAAGAGGAAGAGGAGAGGAGGAGGAGGAAGAGGAAGAGGAGGAGGAGGAGGAGGAGGAGGAAGAGGAAGAGGAAGAGGAGGAGGAAGAGGAGGAAGAAGAGGAGGAGGAAGATGAAGATGAAGAGAAGGAGGAGGAAGAGGAAGATGGAGAGAAGGAGGAGGAAGATGAAGATGAAGAGTAGGAGGAGGAGGAAGAGGAAGATGAAGAGAAGGAAGAGGAGGAGGAGGAAGAGGAAGATGAAGAGAAGGAAGAGGAGGAGCACTGCAGTGTTGATTATTGATGAATCTTGAGGGCATTATGCTGAGTGAAACAAGCTAGACAACAGAACAGAAGGTTCTGTTCACACGTGAGGTTGTGGTGAGGCTGTGGAGAGAGATGGAGGGGAGTGCATGCTGGAGGCTCAGGCGTAGAGATGATTCCATGGTAGATGCGTTTACGGGTATTTTAACACATCTTCAAGTGAAAGGAACCAGTGGAGCCTAGGACAGATCGTTCCTGCCTATGGGGACCACCTGATGGTCTGGAAACAAGGTTACTACAGAAGTGCACATGTTAGCAGCCACTTCACCCGGGATGCTATCCACTGGCCCTGTGAATAGCAAGGGTTGACATGTTGGGTCAGTTCTGTGGCTCTCTGCTCCCCAGCTCATCTGCACTGCTTTTGGTGGCCTGCTCTATCCTCGGGTAGGAACAATGAACCTTGAACCAGAGGTGAGGGCTCTGGGTCATCCTTATGTGGGAGTCTGAGGTTTGGAGGGCCATACTCTATCTGAGAGAGACTGATCAGATGGCTGAGGTGAAAGCTAGGCTCATTGGTCCGCTGTGTTCTCCTTCAAGCAAGAGGCCTCAACTCTTCTCCATTGGCAGTGCCTTCCCTTGCACAGGTTACCCATGCATTTGTTTATCCATCTAGAAGATGGTGTTGTGAGGTGGCTGTAACCTGTGAGAAAATCTCGAGATGGTGGCTGAGAATATGTGTGCATCCCTGGCCCAGACAACATAGATTATCTGCATCACTGACTTTACATCTCTTTAAGTGACCCGCACTTCCCGTGGGAATTCTTAAAGCTCTCATCAGTGTATAAATGACAACATACACCACAGAATCACCCGCCTCATACTCTCTCCTTTGGGGCAGCAAAGCCTGATGGGAAATGGGGCCGATGGCAGGCGTCAGCAGGCCGATGTCTTGGTAGTCAGATGTATGTATCCTGGGAACTGGCTCAGGTGTCCTTACCCTGAGAACCAGGCTGGGACATAGGGCTTTGAGGAACCCACTGAGCAGTCAAGTGGGGATCACACTTAGTGTCGTGGTCTGTATCTGGTCTGCACACCCGTGCACTAGAGTTTCATCCCATTGTGAAGCATGAAGTTTAAGAAACCTAGTCTGAGGCAAGGCTTGGGAAGTGAGTGGGCCCCTGAAGGAGCAGTACTAGGAGCCGTTAACTGTGGGGCTGCACCTATACACTGGTGGATGGGGCCTGAGCAAGTTAGTGATTTCCGAGGCTGTCCAGAGGTTAGCTTGCATGTCTGGCACCTCCCCCAATTTGAATTTGAAGCTCCCTTTAGAAATAGGAAGCCCCCCAAAGCATAGTTAATTATTGACTGGGAGTGAAGGAAGGGCAGGGCAGGTCCTTTGTGAGCTGTACATTGAGGCTAAGCAGAGACAGCTTTTTCACCTGCTCCCTCATCACATACCTGTTCTGTGGCTGCACTTCCCAGTTGTCTGGATTCTTCTGGAATCTTCTCTTCACTCCTAGGTATTTGGTCTTCATGGTCTGAATCTCCAGGGTCTACAGGGCTGGGTGAAGGTTTGTACTCTACAGATCCCTGGCTAGGAGATGTAGCCTCCAGCTGCCCTGAGGCTCCTGGACTCCTGTGTGGATTGCGGCCTGCACCTGGTGTCATATCCAGTGGGACTCCAGGCTCCTGCTCTGGCCACAGTCTGCTTTTAGACTGCGTTTTGAAACCAGAAAGGCCATTTTTCCCTTCCAGGAAGAGCTTCCTGGGGTCTGGGGGAAAGAACTCAGATATGGCCAGCTGGTTTCTTGAGCTGTTCAGTGACAGGCAGAGGGTGCTGGCCTCTGTGCTTTCCTGCAGGAGCCTGGGAAATGTCTGAGCCTTTTTCAGCCGACTTCGTCTGAGGATGTCTCTGTCCAGCTCACCCAGGGGGCACCTGGCCTCCAGGACAAGGTTGGCCAGCCCTTCCTGTCCTGGGTTCTCACCGTTTCTCATGGGGGCTGACAGCAGTGGTTTGGGGGATGGGGCTCTGGGCCTCTGCCCAGCCTCCTGCTCTGCGTCTCTGGAAGCAGGAGGTTGGAGTAGACCCTTTGATGAGGACAGTGCCTCTGGATCAGTGCTGAGGTCTCCTGGCATCTTCTTGGGCCCCACATTTCTTGGAGCAGGCCTTCCCCTCCATGTGTTCTCGCTGAGCTCTGAGCAGAAGGTAGGATATGGTTACTGCAGGGAAGCTTGGGACAGAGTCTGTGCTGGGATGGATCCCTGAGAGCCACCTCTACCCTGTCCTACTCACCATCACAGACCCCTCCTCCAAAGTCTCACTGGGCAGGCTTACCTGTCATGCACTTCCAGATTCCCACTCCTACCCTTAGCATAGGCTCCAGAGGGCCCCAGGATCTATTGTCACATGACTCAGTCAATTAGAGGCTCTGAATGGAGGCTCCTGTGTCTCCCTCTTGGCTGAGCATCCCAGAGGATCAGCCCTTGCCCATCTAATTACTCTATCCCAAAGCTCCTTAGTTTTCTATTATGATTACACAAGCCATTCCCTGAGGGGAGAAATGGAGTCTGGTGGCAGTCATAGGGCACATAGTTTTCTACACGCACGGCATGCAGCATGGTCTTGCACACATGCTATGGCTCACAGCCTTGCACATGGCACACACTGTGGCACGCAATTTTGCATCCATGCCGCAGCGACTCTGCTGCCTGTTTTACTCGGGAGTCTGTCTATGGCTTTGCACGCAGAAGTTACCCTCTACTGGCGCTGCGGTGATGCTGTCAGTCACCATGGCTACAGCATTACAAACACTGCTGCTTGCTTGCCAGGGAGGACCCTCCAGCCACTCTGAGGCTCTGGATGGTTGAGGGGGGCCAGCAGGGTCCTGAGACTGGTACATTCCAGATGTACAGCAACAGCTCGTCATGCAAACAGGTGAGCGTAGCAGACAAGGCTGACTGGAGTCACTAATCCTGAGTTTGAAAATTCCAGTGTGTGCCCAGCATGCACGCGTGTGGATGTGTGTGGTATGCACTTGAATGTGGATGTGTGCACACTTACACTGGAGTGTGTAGCATAAACACTCATTCAGGTATTTATGTAGGCAGTGGTGTAAACATGTAAGTGTGTCTGCATGGGATACATGTGCTGGATCTGAACATGTGTATGACTGTGAGTGTATACAAGGACATATGAACATGAGTAAGGGTGCGTGATTCTATATGTGCATACTATGTGCACACTTCTGTGGGTGGTTGTATAGATGCACGTTGTCCCTGGGTACACATATGCATGTGTATGTGTGCATGTATACATGTGTAGGCATAGACGTGGGGGCGATGGTGCTTACCCTGGAATGCTCCGAAGGACTCAATGGAGAGCACCCTTCTTCCAATGGCTGAGAGACTGCGGCACAGGCGGCATGAGGACACAGGCTGCATCTTCTCCTCACACAGTGCTATGATGCTCTGCAGGTGCCAGGGTGCCTCTCAGGTGTGCAGCTCACCAAGAAGGAGATCTATCCTCCTGAGACATCCCCCTACCCCCCAACTGCACAGCTCTGGGATGGCACCCAGCACCCCCAGATCAGCCTCCTGCTCCCACATGCACTTTCTGGTACATATAAACGCATACATCTTGGCAGAAAAAGACTCTTTTGTCCCTGATAACTTTCATTTCATCACAAATTTCTTTACAAAGGCATAGTAAAAACTGGCCCTTATTTCGACAGAATGCGACGCCTCCAGTTTCTAGCTAAGGAACCCCAGTGAGGCTGCAGGGTCCGTGCTGCCTGTGTTTACGTGTTCATGCAGCATGCATGTCCAGCTGGGAGCTTACCTGCAGGTCTGGCCGGTCCCTGGGGTCTTCTGCCTGCATCTGGCTCAGGAGTCCCTCCAGGTCTGTGCTCAGCTTGGGCTCCAGCTCTGGCTCTGTGACGTACTCCAGGGCAGCCTTCAGTGTGGCCCCCAGGGAGTAGATGTGAGCCTGCAGTACCAAGGGGTGTAAGTCCCTGCCCTGCAAATGGCTGCTTTCTCCCTGCCAAGACTCAGGGCTAAGCAGACCAGAGAGTCTGCGTTCCTGTGTTCCGTGTGCTGCCTGGGCCTGTTGCCCAAGGCATAGAAATCCTGTTTTCCCCAGCTGCCTATTTTGCCTTAGGCATTCTTCACAAACAGGATGAGAGCAGGAGGAAAGAAGAGCTTTCTTTTGGTTTAAAAGTTGCCATCGTCATGGTCGTCCTGTCTGTGCATAGGAGAGGGAGGGAGGGCTCTACGCAAGGCTGGGGCACCAGCTGTGTGGAAGTGTGGGGGTGGGAAAGACAATGTCATTCAAGAAGGACCAGCTCCTCTTTTAATCTGTTTACAAAATGAAATCACTATGTGTAGTCAAAGCATTTTTTTAAATTTCTACTTTTTTTTTTCCTTTTCTTTTTTTTTTTTTTTTTTCGGTGCTGGGGACCAAACCCAGGGCCTTGCGCTTCCTAGGCAAGCGCTCTACCACTGAGCTAAATCCCTAACCCCAAAATTTCTACTTTTAACTCACAAATAACCATCTATATTTAAGGGGCACTGTGGGATGTTTCTATGTTCATTGTGTTAACTTAATACTTGATTTTCCTATTCCTTAAAAATCTGCTGCCTTAATCTCCGGGATTCCTGTGGGTTTTGTTGCTCTTGAAAGTGGCTCACTTAAATTATATTTGTAGCTTAAAATTACCGATACAAAGGAACCCACTTGGCCTGGGTTGTTTTCATACATCCGAAGCCTTTTGTTCTCTTAGACCTAGCTCCTACGTGCGTGTGTGTGTGTGTGTGTGTGTGTGTGTGTGTGTGTGTGTGTGTGTGTGTACCTCTTCTGGAGTCAGCCCTTGCTGTGCACACTCTGCTTACGGTCTGCTGAACTCTTAGCCAGGCCTGGGATCCTGGCTGCCCCTTGTCACAGACCAATTGCTTTTCCAGCCCTAACTGGGCCCTTATCTTCTGTGAGAGGAATAGGGGTGAGCGCAGGGAACCACAGACCGGCTGCCTGCTGCCTAGTGAGTGCGAGCCTCCTTATCCTGTAAGTGGATACTCACCACCCTGCCACCTCCCCAGCGTCTTGTTTCCTTAAACTCACCCTTGGTCTGTAGCCTGATGTCTGCCTGCGAGCAGAGGCCTGTAGCCCTTGATGGGCCTTGTCTCATCACTCACAGACTCATTGGTCTCCCATCGACATGGGTGTCTGTGTGGACCGTGGCCTCAAGCAAATGATAGGTGACAGCACTGAGCCAGCCTGGCCGCTACCACAGGAGCCCATCAGAGTGACAAGGGCAAGGAGGAGGGAACATGGCAGAGGCTGGAAGATTGTTAGCTTTTGGAAGCTAGTGAGCCCGTGGGGACTTTGAACAAGGGTGTTGACCATACTCAGTTCTGGGAAGACTGGCCACAGCAAGCCCAGGAGATTCTAGAGCATGTGATGGGGGAGCTGGTCCCGGAAGCAGAAGAGGAGAGGGTGTGTGTGTGTGTGTGTGTGTGTGTGTGTGTGTGTGTGTGTGTGTGGCATGTGGAGCATAGAGAGTCCAGGGTGCATGAGCTGGTGTTAGAACGTTCCAGAAAGGATGTAGTTGAGTCAGAGTGAGGCTGTCCAGCACACACACTTGGACCCTGTGCTCTATTGATGTTGTATCACCTGGACTGTATATGGCTTCTGGCAAGCCCAAGCAAAGGCCTCAGGAGAAGAGTCAATCTGGGACAGAACTAAGACCCTGGGCACCATGGCTTATACTAGGGCCGTATTTCCCAGAGTGCACATGGGAGCACTTCCCATGTACACAGGGTCTCTCCATAATACAGCTAAGGTAGGAAGAATCCACTCTCGGTGTATGTAGAACACAGGAAAGTCATCTGAAGAAGCTCAGGGACCTGGGCCCCTCTCTGGCGTTCAGCCCCAGCCTCCTATTCCACTTTGGATGACCACATGGCAAGCAACCCACAGGAAATCCCCTCCTTACAGGGCTCAGCCCCAGGGGAGCAAAGGATCCTTTCATGCTCAGTGGCTACTTGCTCTGTAACAGTGGGAGCATACTGCCCTCTAGAGGAAGAGCCCCGTTCACCAGTTCCTCGAGGGAGATTTTGATGGTTACAAGGGCAACTAAATAAACAATAAGTAAATCAACCAGAACGAACACCACAGAAGAGCCAGACAGACGGATGAATGAGCCTGAGGTGCACGGAAGGGGCTGCACCCTGATCGAGGAACACAAGGGTTCACAGAACAAAGGAAACCTGTACGTGCTGGATCCAGCAGGTATGCAGAGGGTGGGGGAGGGACGGAGCAGTGGTTCAGCCACAGACTGACTAAGCCAGAAAGTCAAAGGAAAAAGACAAAAGATGCATTAAAAGGTCCCAGTGTGTTCAGAAATAAGAAACAATTCTAGGGAATGAATGCTTTCCAGTGACTCCGCTCCCATGACAGCTCTCACAACTCGGGGCAGAGGAGCCAGCCTCCACCAGCCCTGCGGAATCCAGCCACAGGAAGCAGCAGAACAGGATGATATCAACATCTCTGTTCTGTGTGGTTCGACAGCCACCCTGGGGGTGGTGGTGCCAGCTTCTCATTGTGCTAACTCCATTTGGATACTGATTGTTCAGACCTCAGCCTTTGAAAAGTTACGGGGCTGTGTACTTGTTACAAGTGTGCCTTCTATGTATGCATCGTCATAAAAAAAAAAAAAAAGGAAAACCCAACCTATTCACATAACTGAATAACTCGTGTACTGAACCAAAAGAAATTACCGAGAAGCAAACACGGTATGACAAAGCTCGCATGCAGAGGGAGATTCACAGTGGGAAATAGCGACTCTAAGAAGATGAAAATGGATGAACCACGTTTCCCCCTGAAATGAAAAAAAAGAGTCAGCTGTGGAACTCAAAGCAAACAAAAGAAAAGACAGAATAAGAAATAAGAACCCAAAGAAAGATAGAATCAGCAATAAGGACCCATAGCAGAGGGCACACAGAGGCCCCCAAGGACCAGACAATGCAGAGGATGCTCTAAAAGAAATGACAAGATAAACAGCCCCTGGTTAGACTGACAGGAGAAAGAAAGAGAAGCCAAAGAAGAAAGGGCGGCACATGGAAACAGGAAATTTGCAGACATCACGGAGAGGCAAAGGGTATCACCTGGAGCCCGTTAGGCGCCTGTTTTCATCTGCTGTAGTTAAAAAAAGAAAGAAAAACCTCAGCAGCATAAACACGAATGGTTCTGTAACTATTAAAATTTGACGGTAGTTAGAAATCGTTCACAAAGGAAGCTGAGGTCCTTTTCAATGACTCTTTCCAGACTTTCAAGGCATAGACCATCCCATTCTTGTACAAGCAGAGCAAACAGACAAGTCCAGAGCAATCTCGAAACCAGTGATGGTCAGAAATGTTCGTAGGGTAAGACTATACCAGCTGCCCATAAAGATCCTAGAGGGCCACTAATAAGTACTTGTCAGTCAGCTTCAATAGTGCCCAGAAGAGATATGACACTTGGTTAGCCAAGGTTTTCTTAAGTGGGACAGTGTGGTAACGGTATGGTAGAACATAAAAATGCGCACATTAACTTCTCAGTGAAGGAAATTGCACGATCATTTCCAGAGGACAGAAGAAATATTTCATAACATCAAATTATGTATTCTCAGTAAACCTTAATAAGCTCAGAACAGATAGGGGCTCCTGTGGCCAAGGCCAGTGCCATCCATGTGGTTAGGCCAGGGTAACCAGTTCTCCCAGGCACATTGCACTTCTACCATTGACTAGATCCTACACTTGCTGAGAACTGGAACAGGAATAAACTTTGTCCCCGGAGGCGACAGCATGAAATACTGTTGGTGATTTGATCAGAGAAAGAGGAAAGAAGGAAGGAAGGAAGGAAGGAAGGAAGGAAGGAAGGAAGGAAGGAAGAAAGAAAAGAAAAGAAAGGGTTCCCTAAATTGTTAGAAAGAGCTGCAGGATTCTGTAAGATGGTTTGATATTAAAGTGGATAAAGTTAATAAAGGAACAGAAAACTGAAGGTAAAAACATAACTAAGCCATCATTTTTAGGATGTACTCAGAACCCAGTTTCTTTTCTTTTGAGACAGGATCTCACTATGTAGCTCTGGTTAACCTGGAACACACGATGTTGGCCAGCCTGGCACGTGCCACCATTCCTGACCTCCTAAGTTCTCAGGAGTACATGTAATAAAAGGTATCTGGGACCCCAACTGTAAGGGCTTTAAACTGTTCCCAGGAGATGTCGAGAGAGATCACGGTGGCCGAGCAGATAGCATAGACAGTTATGGCGCTTGGTTAGTATGCCCAGAAACCCCAGCTCTGCAGAAATCAGACACAGCGGTGCGTGCTCGCAATCCTGACACTTGCAAGGTGGAAGCAGGAGGATCAGAAGTTCAAGGTCATCTCTGGCTACATAATGAGTTTGAGGTTAACCCAGATTACTTGAGATCTTGTTTTTAAAAGATAAAAAAGGGAGAGGATGACGATGAGGAGGAGAAGGAGGAACCAAAAGTCAATAAGCAAAAGAGGCCTTGGAGATGAAGAACGTAACACGAATTCTACCCAGACTGGTTCATGATGTTCTAGTCACCATGCTGACAGAGCTTTGAGGGAGCTCAGTAACCAGACACTGCACACACTACAGGGCAGAGGCTGGCAAGTCATTACCCCTGCAGGCCAGCTCTACACCAGGTCACAGGCCTTGCCAGGAAGTAGGTAGTTAAAAGATAGGGTTGGCGCTCAAAGGTGAGTGAGTGACCATGGGCCAGAGGGGGATGGACATCTGAAAGCCGATGGCCTTTGCCTGGATCCTAATGGATGGTAGCTGTATGTGCAAGACAGCTAGCCAATAAGCAGAGCGGGGAAGTGATCATCCAGCCACAGGAGAAGATGAAGTTCTAAGTCACACTAGGTAAAAAAAAACCCCTAATGTCACAACAAGCATCAGTGTATGTTGAAGTCCTTACAGCATCAGCGTACATCGGAACATTGTGCACTGAAAATATACAACTCTGGTTTGTCAAAACCACAGTTTGGTGACGCTAAGGAAACCGGCTTCTCTGAAGACTGAACTTAGAAACTCTTGGTGGAGAATGGTGAATTGACACAAGCTGGAGTTATGGGAAGGAGGGAACCTCCATTGAGAAAATGCTTCCATAAGAGCTGGCTGTCGGTGGTTTCTTATTTAGTGACTGATCGGGGAGAGTCCAGCCTATCGTGGAACCAGGTTGAGGAAGCCTTAAAGAGCAAGCCAATAAGAAGCACCCTCCATGGCCTCTGCACCAGCTCCTGTCCTGACTTCCTCCAGTGATGGACTATGATGTGAACTGTAAGCCAAATAAATAAATCTTGTCCTCCTCCAGTTGCTTTGGCTATGGGGTTTCATCACAGCAATAGTAACCCTCAGTAGGACTCCTGGGCAATGTAATTAGAACCCTAATCCAAACAAAACAAAACAGAGAAACTCTTTCTGCCAGTGGACACCAGCAGGCATGGGCTCCGCTGAACTTGGAGTTACAGATGGTTTGAGCCACTATGTGGGTGCTGGGAACCCAACTTGGGTGTTCTCCAAGAGCAGCAAGTGGTTTAAGCCACTGAGCCATCTCTCCAGCCCCTAGAAGTGTTTCCTAAGGTTGGTGACCATTCGTAGCCTTTTCTGGTTCCTCCCACAATTCACTGGTGAGGCTGAGAAGCCATCTGATTTGACATTGCAACAAGTGAACTCAATACCAACCCTAACAGAGATGTTCAAGGCTCCCAAACACCCACATGTCTTCCAGTAGCCACCAAGGATGAAGGTGGAGGCCCCAAAGGCAGCCTCACTGGGGACAGCCTTTGCTCCACCTCCCGTCTGGCAGCCTACTACATCAGGACTACAGGACTATGGTAACAGAGGTAACCCCATAGAGGAAGAGGGCAAGGCTTAGTGAGTCACCACTTGCTGGTACTTACCTCAAAGGTGTTTCCTGTCAGGTCAAACTCTGGGGGTACAAAGGCACCCTCGGGGTCATCTTGGAGAAGAAAAGAGAACGTGTTCTGATCTTGCCCTTTGGTGAAGAATAACCCCACCTAACAGAGCTCAGACTCTGGGAGCCTCCTGCCATAGGAGGAGGATTCACCCCCAGAAGCCTCTGTCCTTTGCTCAGACTGATGCCTCTAAGGAAGGCGGTGAGCATCCAAGGCAATGACTGATACGCCATAAGACTTAAGCCATAAGAGTTCCAAAGCAGAAAGAGAAAAGGACTTTGTGTGGATTCTTGAAGAAGTTACCCTAGCCTCCTAACTTGAGAAACCCAACCTTTCCTGGAAGGGGCCTAATGGTGGTCAGCTTAAGTAGCCAAATAGGTGTAACCTTCAGGTCCCCTGCATCTACTTCCTGCAGGCAAGGAGTGCCAGCCTAGGGGAGACAGTGACCCAGGCGTCCTCTTATGAGGAGAGCTCAGAATTAAGGCTGAACACATCATCTCTGGCTCAGGAGGGAGTGTATGGCAGTCTTAGGATGCTATGATGTACAGGGGCTGCCCAAACTCTACACCCAGCCTGCCTTTCTCCCTCTGCGCTGCCTTGGACAGAGGATCCCATCAGATTACCAAGGAAACCAGGGCCTGGATCCTCCCTTTTGTCCTCAGCTGCTTGGTGCTCATAGCCAACCTCGAGGTACCTCCTCTGTGCAGCACTGGGTACCCCCCACGCCTGCCATGGTCCCCTTTTCCTTACCACTGAGCTGCTCCATGAAGCACACGTTTCCACTGGTGTTGAAGGCCAGGGTGTCGGGTGTGATGCACAGGGTCTGGAAAATGGCTGCGTGTGCCACACTCCGCATGGACAGGCTGCACTCTAGGCACACAGCCCAGGCCTCCTGCTCACTGAGGCCTCGGTCCCGCAGGGAGAGGATGTCAGCCAGAGACACATTTTCCTGCCAAGACAGGCTTGGTGTGAGCCCACAGAGGGCTGCCCCAGGAAGGACCTAGTAGTACTCCACCCGGAGACTAATGCACAGACAGCTAACTCGGGCTGGCACTTCACTCACAGTCAGGAAAAGGGCCTTGGGGCAGGCCCTTTTTTTTAGACAGAGTCATCCTGCTGTTCCCTGAATATCACAACCATGGAACATTTGGTGAAACCAGCAGTGTACTGCTCAGAACAGGCACAGACATTTCCACATACTTGTCTCCACGTAAGCACACTCACACTTAGTAGAAATGGCCCCGTACGACAATGCATACTGCTCTACACACCTACACTCACGAGCATAGCACGGCCGAACTTACCTTGCCCACACATGTTCACACACAGTCAGGCTCATTCGTCGTATCAGGTATCTAAGACTGCAAGAGTCTTGCCTGGCTGCTGTCCTGTGCCCTGGCATCTCCTGTGTCCATGTGTTTGTGTGCCACCCACTCACAGGTGTGGGCGGGAGTTTCTTTGGAAACTGGGCTGGGGGTGGTGGTGGTGTGGGCAAAGGATGTGAATACCCCTTGTTGGGATTAGTAGGGCGCTGAAGAAAGCTTCTCCAGGTGTGGCGGTGGCCCCAGGACACAGGCAAATGACAGTCCTTCATGATCTTTGCCTCCAGCTGATTTTGTAAGGCATCCGCATGAGCACAGATCGCAGATGAGAAGGCAGAGTGCTTAAATCAAACATCCAAACAACCAAGCAAGCCACCAGCTACATTCCAGCTACCAGCAGGATTCTCAAGCGCTGGCCTGAGCCTTTAGGTTCTGTGTGGGTGTTAGACCCTGCATATCCACAAGCCATTTCCTTGTCGGAGTACAAGGTAGGGCTTGGTGCGTTCACTTGCCAAGATCTCCTACTCCAGAGACAGAAGCCCCCTGACTTGTTGAGCTGTTTTTCTAACCAGGGCTCAAGCCTGCAGTTTCTTTGTTATACCAAGGACTCCTGAGAAGTCAGGAGAACCCAAGCTCCCAGTGATACTCACTGGCCCTGGCTGAAGAGGCACACACGTGCAATGCATACACACACGCACGCCACCCCCTTCACACCCTCATACAGGAATGTGCCTGCACAGTGTACACCATGCCTGCACATACATGTTCATGCAAACCTACACAGACACGTAAGTGAGGTAGTGTGCCACCTTGTAGACCCCGGGGGCTGTGCCATGTAAGAGAAGTGAAGCCAGTTCACGCCGTGAGTCTGAGTCAGTGTCAGTCCCACAGCAGGGCCTGCCGGCACCCCACTGCTGCTCCTCATGCTGGCCAACAGGCCTGCCTGCTCACAGCCATGACAGGATGTGCTGCCAGCAGAAGGCAACACTGCCAGACATGCTGCTTGGCCACCCTGCAGCCTACACCACAGCCTCCTACTTAGGTATGGTAGGGAGATGCTCCCGACGGTGGGGAGCCCAGTCGGATCTCAGAGCAGCCCCCCGGTGTCAATTCGTGGTAGGGGTATATAACTTGGAAAATCAGGAGCCCAGGGTTATTTGTATGATTCTGGGAGGAACCCTGTGGACCCTGAGTCATTGCTTCCAGCCATGGCCTTCTCCAAAGACAGGATTATTAGCCCTTTCCACACCTGACAGTCTAAGGTCAGAGTCGACTTACATAGCTGCAGACCCCGCCAGTGCCCCCATGTTGAGTACTGAGGGACCTGGAGGCCTGAATTCTGGGCTCTGGAGTCACCTGCTTCTAGGACCTACAGCTGCTCCAGTTTTGCCAGGCAGGAGAAAAGGTTGTGTTTTAACTAAATCTATGCCACTGGAGGGAGGTGGAGTAGAGGGAGAGCTTTGGCTAATGGGCTGGAGACAAAGATAACGGACCAGGAAGGACTCAGCTGTCACTCGCCAGCCACCCTCTTCCTCATAGTCAGACCTGTGGATAGGAGCCCACCCTGTGTGCCTTCATTGGCTTCCTCAAGAGACTGCCTGGAGATAGGGTAGCCCAGTTTGTCTGCCATACAGCTCAGTCCCCAGTGAAGTATGTTCAACCTGTCACAGGGCTGGCTCTAACTTTGGCTCCACAAGGTATCATGTCCAGGAGCCACCACAGACATGTTCTACTATGATACCCATGAGCAGTAAACCTCACTCTCTAGATGTGGATCTGTAAGGAGTTTCCACAACAAGCACCCTAAGGTTCTCATGCAGACCCAGACATTGTGAGCTCCAGGCTTGCAGTCTCCTACGGCTCGTGCCAGCGTGGCCTGATCTTCAGCCAACTCGGCAGCTCCATTTGCCCTATATAGGCTCAGGTCCCTAGTGGGTGAGAAATTCCTTCACAGTCCAGCCTGCCCCTCAACCATCCTTATCAGGGTGGTACCTAAGGGTGCGGGGGTGGGGATCACCAATGTCATTTCCCTGCAGACAGGAAGATCAGCAGTATGATGGTACAAATTCAGTCAGATCTTGGCTGGGAGGGATGAGACCCTGAAGATTGAGGGCTATGCTCCAGGGAGACACACTTCAGCTGGTCCCTGAGCTTCAGAGGGCCAGCCCTTATCTGGTTACGGCATTGTGCCCTGTTTAGGGCTTATGTGCACCAAAGAGCTCCCCCTCCCTTAGACAGACTTGGAGCTGGGTTATAGGGACTCTAGGGGTCACCGTGCATACTTAAAGTGCATTTATAACCAATTAACTTTTCAGTTTATCACAAGGGGACCTGCCAACATAAAACTCAAACTGATGCTGGCAGCATTTGTTGGCAGCCTCAGTTCGTGAGCAGCCAAATCCCATCAGGGATGCAAGAGCTTGCAAGGTGCTCTGTGGGCTGTGTCTGCCCCCAAGTGCCCACCCTGCTGGGTTCCTTTCTGGTTTTAGGCTGCCTTCTGCTCAGAGTCTGATTTGAAACATTTTATATGGACTTCCAGGGCATGATGGGAAAAGCCCTTTCTAAGAAAATCTAAGAGAATTTCTGGGAGAACCTCTGCTGTGGGTCCCTTTCATTTTCAGTCCTCAAGGCCTGTCCAGCACTAGGAGGTCCTGGGAGGCTTTCCGTTGGTTTAGGAACAGTGAGAACTCTTTGCTGACACCCAGTGATGCCATCTTCCTTGCCAAACGAGTACTAGTCTGCATTTTTGAAGTCCAATTTTATCACCTACCTCTTGATCAGCACTGCTAGACCCTCAGCCATGGCCATTTGGTGCAGGCCTGCCTTTCCAGCAGCTATGCTCTACCTAGATGCAGCCTTAGTATTTGCCTCTGACTCCATTTTCCACATCCAGAAAGACTGATGCTCCAGGTTGAATCCAGGAAAGGCCATCTCCTTCAAGAAGTCCATCTTGCATAATTCTTGGTCAGAGTATCTCTACTGTGCATCCAGGGTTTCCTTGCTGTTTCAGTCTAAGAGACCAGGGGACACAGGGTCCACTATCTAGTGGGACATGCTGATCTATTCATGACGAGTTCTAAAGTGTCCACTGGGTTTTCTCATAGGCACATGGCCTGCTCATGTGGCTTGCTTCTCTGGAGAAATCGCTGGGATGTAGGCGCTGGTCTCACCATCACAAGAAAATGCCAAGATGTTTTCTAACAGGCATTTCCTGTACCCAGCACAGAGGAACGACCTGCTCACACATATCACGTCCAGTGTCATCTCTGGTAGCCATGGCAAAGCCTTCCATGAGCCTGTTTAGCCCTCTACCAGTTATCAAGGGATTAGACAGCATGTTCTCAAGCCATTTGGACTTTCTTTGAGCCGTGAGAGGGTAGAGATATTCAGGGACCCATAGAGGCTCTGTAGGATTTTATATTTTTGGTTGTAGTAGAGAGAATTCTGATGTCCTACATGCTCTGTATGTAACTTGGATCTGGCCTTACCTCACCCGTATAAGAGCTGTCCTTGTCTGGGTCACACTGACCCCATGGGATTAACCAGCACAGAGCTTCAGGATGGGTGGCAGCCTAACTCTTTGCCACCCTACTCTGGACAGCTTTCAAATGCAGCCAGATACAGAAGGCCGTGCCAGGCACCGAGTCATGTGACCTTGATAAACGCAAATTTAAAAACCTTAATGGGGACGGAGTTGACTGCAGGAAGCCTAAAATCTAATCTCAGCTGTTTTCTTAGACACAGGATTCTGATTGGCCCCAGGCCAGGACCCCAAGCCTCCTCTTCTAGTTTGGAGACTAAGTTTTTGTTGTGGTTCAGTTTCCTTGTGAATCCACAAGGATTTGTGTATGCTAGACAAGCACCCTCCAGCTCATCTCTATTACCAGCTGCCTTCTGTTTAGAGGAATAAACATAACGCTCTTGCTCAGGTGAGAGACTCACCTGAACTTCCCACTGGATGCCATTAAAATGGGGAATTCCATTTGACACAAAGGACTCACCACGATCAGAGGATGGCTATCTCGTGCATCGTGTATATGAAAACTCTCCAACCCAGAGGGACTGAGGACATTTCTCATACAGAAGGTGTCAGGGCACTCTGGGCACAAGGCTTGGCTTCACCCTGCAGGTTTAGATTCTGATGATGTAGTGGTACCACTGCCTCACTGGCCAGGCTCAGAGTGAGCCCTCCAAGCTCAGTGGCTGATACAAAAGGACACAGAGGTTCTCAGATCTGCTTCTGGTGGTGACCCGGAGCCCAGGCTCCCACAGATCCCCTAGAACATGTCCTGTCCTCCAACAGTTCTGAAGGCCGGCCGTGTGCCGAGGGCATCCTTTCTTTCCCATCAAAGCCAGGGAGATGTCCAAAGGTTTATTTATTCCCTGGCCTCTCCTCTCCACAGCCTTAAATTGCATCAAATCCAGGCCACTTGGGGGGGGGGTGGGGGTGAAGGGCGCCAACCCCAGCACTACTCAGAGGGACCTGGAGGTGGGGCAGGCAGGAGCAATGGATTTTTTTTTATTCTTTCAGAGCCCACTCTTTAGGGAAAGGGAAGGGAAGAGCTGTCAGGGCCTGGTGCTGCAGACCACAGGCTTATGTTTCAGGAGGGTTCTGGCCAACTTTCACTGTCTGATGGCCAGGCCAGCTGCAAAGACTGGTGGAGGGTCTCTAGTATCAGAGTACTTAAGGGACTAAAGAATGGTGGATTCTTCATAGGGACTCCAGAGCCTGGTTTGGAAGGATCTCCCCAAAGATCCTGTATTTTTGAAGGAGATCACGACACCCCTGGAAGCATTTTGGGGGGGGGCTGCTTGCCATGCTTTTTCAAAACATGGAGTTTGGGCATGACTATCGTTTGGAGACCTGGGGGCGGGGTCCCTAGCTCCTCCAACCAAGAGGGGCTCGTGTATCTCCAGCCACTTCTGTACCAGAAGCTCTCAGGGGACTGGGGGCAGGGAGGGTTTCCAGAGCAGGAAGAACCCTTGATGCTGGGAAGGGGGTCTCACTGGGCATTCCAAAGCTCCTCTGCTTCAGCACCTGGCCAGCTGTGGAGGTTAGGAGTGTCCCTATTGTCCCTACCTGCCAGAATCTTCACCATCCCCCCACTCCCCAATTCTGCTCAAGGACTGAAACTAAGAGCCCATTCCTCTAGTAACCAACTTTGCAGGGACAGTCTCATTGCTGTCCCATATAGCATTCCAGCTGTTGTTTAGCGGGTGGGGCTAAGGACAGGATCCCCTAGCAGTTGCTACTATGAGGGACCAGAATCTATGCAGCAGGAGAGCTGTTCTGCCCACTCCTTTTCCCCACCTCTTCTCAGGAGCAGGTGGGCTTCTGGGTCTGGCTCACCTCATCCTCCGGCAGGGTAGGGAGCGGCTCGAAGTCGTAGAAGTCCAGGTCCTTGCCATCTTCCTCATAGAAGCCCCGGGAGGCTGGGTCCATGGCCTGCATCTTGGCGCTCAGCAGGGCCTGCACGCAGGTTGAAACTGTGGCCCTGGACAGAGCTACGGTCTGGGATCCCTTCCCCAGTAGGTTTCCTCTGGGTCAGATCCCTTCTCTGGTGGGTCCTTTCCCGGGCAGATCTCCGTCCTAGCTGGCCGCCGCCTCTGAGCCTGCCCGGCTGAGCTGGGCACCGCCAGCTACGCGCGCCCGGCCGCCATGGCAACGCGCCCGCTGCCTGCCGCAGTGTCGCCAAACGGTGGCGCGGGGACGCCTGGGGCGGGGCCGGGGGTGGCTCCCTGAGGGCCGTGGTCACTGGCGGGCCGGGACCGACTTTGGGCTCCGCAGATGTCTTCAACTACGTCAGCCTCCGGGGTGCACCCTGCGCCTGCCTGCGCTGTCCGTGACAGTTCGGGGCGGAGCCACTCCGCGCAGCGGCCGCCCTGGGGGTCTGCACCCACCTAGGCGCCGAAAGGGTACCTGGGCTGAGCCCACCCAGATCACACCGGGCCTCAGGTCTTTCGCAGTTCCCGCCCCACCCAGCCCAGGGGCGGGATTGCTGCAGTCACCTCCAGTGGCGCGGGACTGGGGCAGGTACTAGGTTCTTTAGCAGCTAGAGCATTTTCCTTGTCTGGGTCCAGTGATGGGCTGGGAGTCAGGTGTTCATTCATCCCAAGCACAGCAGAGGACTAGATTGCTCTCCCAAACTTGGCAAAGGACAGACATAGAACCCCTTCCACAGGCTTTTTTTTTTTTTTTTTTTTTTTTTTTTTGGTTTTGTTTCTGACAGCCTCTAGAACCTTAGCAAGCAGAACTATGGACCACAGCTCCTGAAGAACACTGCAGGTCAGATTGGCTCCTGGCATTGCTGGCCCTGTCCTCAGAGCTTAGCCTGACCAGACATAATAGTAGACACTCGATGTGCTCTTTGAGTGAAGGAGGGTGGGTTTGTAATTGGTCAGGCAAAGTCCAAGGGTACGGTGCAGTTGGGGACACTAATTCTCAGCAGCCTGCCCTTACGGCTTCTAATTACTAACCATTCATGAGCTTGCAGCCAGAGTAGGCTATGGAAAATGCTGGAAACTTGAGTTGGAGAAAAGACATCTCACAGGTGTGCTGCTCTGGTCTGCTCACTCCTCTAACACGGTTTTGGGTCAGAAGTGGGTGGATGTGGCCAGCAGACCCTGTTTGGACTCCTGGACTTTAGCTGCAGCCTGTCCCAGGATTCTAGATAGATAGCCCAGTCTGGTGTCTCAGTCCTCTCTGCTTTGGGGCTGGGAAGCTGCCTCCTTCCTTTGTTCAAGCTTTGATGCTTCTCGGCCACCCTTTCCTCCAGTTTGTGCTGCCCTGGTCAGTGCTCCCCGGCCTGTCCTCCACCCAGCCTGTGCTCCCCAGCCTGTTCTTCAATTCATTCCCTCCAGCCTGTGCTCCCTTAGTCTAGGCTCCTCTGTAGTCTGTGATGCCCTTAGCTTGTGCTCCTCCAGCCATGTTCTCATCCCGGCCTGTGCTCCCTCCAACATGTGCTCTCAAGTCCGTGCTCCTCTGTAGCCTGCTGTCCTCAGACTGTTCTCCCTGAGCCTGTGCTCCCCAAATCTGTGCTGCCCAAGCTTATGCTTCCCAGCCTGCGTTCTTTCCACAGGCAGTGCTCCCTCCTGCTCAGTGCTTTCCTCCAGCTCATGTTCTTCCCATTGGTGCTCCCTAAGTCTATGCACCTCACCTTGTGCTCTCCCATCTTCCAATCCATGCTCTCTTGAGGAACCTAGGTAGATATGGCCACAAAGACAAGGCTTCAGGGCCTGGTAGTGGCCGAGGCGGGACTTTGTCAGGTGGCTTCACGCATGCCCTTGAGCCCTGGGTTTAAGGGAAAGACCTAACATTGACTGGAAGGGGCAGACCACCCAAAACTTATGGAGCAGCCACACTGTACAGTTTCTGGCTCTTGTGAGGCACCATTTACGTCAGGGGAAAGGTGTATCCAACATGAGTGAGGTTTGAATATAGAAGCGGGCGCAGCTCTAGCTGCAGCAGTCAAATCTTCTCACCAGGCCTTTGCCTTCTAGCTTGGGCAACACTATGGCTCCTTCATAGGGCTGGGGCATGAATGCTGTGAGGAATGGGGAGGGGACCTTGGAGGGCTCAGACCTACCATCTCTCTTGAAACTACCTCCCTAAAAGTTTGTCCCTTATCAGCTAGACATTTCATTAGTGTCACTGAACATCTGCCCATTTATAGTGAGCTTTCCCGCAAGGGAACAGTCTGATATTGGCCCCGGTCATCTATACTTTGCACACTATAGATGCCGACTGAGGGTGTGTGAGAGCGTGATGCTGAAGGGCAGAGCAAGCTTAGAGCGGGCACTCCACATTGTCAACTGAGGAGCAGCACAGATGGTACCTGAATGTCCAAGGAGCCTCTGGAACTCATGGGATCATCAATAGATCATGAGAATGGCTTCCCCATTTCTGCTCTGCTCATGCAGCCTGGCATGCCTAACATAGGCTTGGTGGTTTCCTCCTAAGGCTTATCCCAGGTGGTCAGAACTCTGTACCAGCAGGTCTCTGGCCCAAGCCATGACTTTTATGCACTCTGGCTTTTTGACAGCTGATTTCTTCCTGGTTTTGGTTGGCCTACTCATTCTTTATCCATCCTGTCGCTCTTTCCTGCTAGATTGTCCTGATGCACGGAGAGCTCTGCCCACTGCTGTTCTTGGCCTGATCTGGTTTCCCTGCCTGAGGGTTGCCTCCTTTGGCCTTCTGTTCTATCCCTTCTACCTGGTGCCTGAGACCTTGATCTTTTCTTCAGAGATCCTGTTCCACATTGGTCATATTCAGACATGATCAGGATTTGTCTCGTCCCCTGACCCCGTCTCTCCACCACATAAAGGCTGCCTTTGCCTCATGGCACGGGTCAGCACTCAGCGTGGCTGGCTGCCTTTGTTGGCAGGTGGAACGGGAGTTTCAGAGCTTGGCTCACATTTTTCCGATAGGAATTTTGACAAGTTGCCAAATCACGTGTACATTTTGAAGCCAATATTTATTTTTTTTTAAATACAAATGCAAAGAATATCATCTCTGTGTGGGGTAAATATTGATATTCTGAAACAAAACTGTTAGTCATTCCTATAAACATATGCAAGAACCTAAATTCCAAAGAAGCCTCGGTACCTGCTGTCAATCATTCAAGAACTCCATAGTCACAGTCTTCTCCACTCAGAACTTCGCTACATCTTTCTCCAGCCTCATCCCATGCATCTGGCATTGCCCACATTTTTTTTTTTTAATGTGGGGCATCCTTGCCCCTTCCTGATTTTATTTTCCTCTCTCTCTTTAAAAAAAACTTTTTACTGGCTGTGAATTTCACATCATGTCTCTCAATTCCACTTATATTGCCATCCCTTTAGATCCTCCCTCCACCCTGGCCACCCCCTCCCCCTAAATAAAATTAAAAAGAATCTCATCCCGGGAGCGTCAGTGTGTCACAGTGTGTCCCACGGTGTACCCTTTTGTCCACACATCTTTCCTTGCAAATGTTCACTGCAATGAGTCATTGGTCTGGTTCAAGCCCTTGACTTCTGCCACACTATCCACTGGATCCTCACCAGGACTCCTCTCAGTTATCCCATTGCTGCCCTGTGTCATGGAGATCCTGCAGCCTTGGATCTGCAGGACTGTTTACCCAGAATTTGATCTTACCGTCTTGTTTCTAGTCCCCAGATTTTCCTATTGATACCTTGTATTCTCTCCTTGTATTCTCGTTTCAGTTTCTGGTGACCATAGACCCACGGTATGAGGGTGCACTGCTAGCTTCTGTGCACAGCTTACACCTATGTGGCTGGGATGGGAATGATGACACAGACAGGACAGCCGTCTCCAGCTCAGCCACTCGTCCTGAAGCAAGCCTGGAAGAGGACGTTCCTAAGAACCTGCTGTGATCTCTCACACCAGTAGGCTTTAAGCCTTGGTTCCCATGAGACCTTTGGTAAGAAAGTACTGCAGGGAAAGCAGAGACTAGGTGTGCAGGAGGACACACTCCCACCCAGACATGCTCAGGTGCACACACCTGTGCTCTGTGCTTCTGCCTTTTTGTGTTGTTTTTTTTCCACCACCATAAGTTGAAGTCGTCAAGCACAGCAGTTTCATTGGCCCATTTTATTTTTCCTTTGTGTATCCTGGGGTCTTACTGTGGATAATGTGGACGCGTTGGTGAAGGGTCTTTCTCGTGTTAAGTTTTTGTCATCCAGTCATGTTGTCAATGTAGGGATGATTCATTCACAACAGTCACAGGATTGGATTCAGCAACATGAGCGTATCAGTCTAGGGTGCTGGGCGGCCTCTAGATTTCAAACTGTATGAGTAAAAACTTGGGAACTATCTTGTTTATTTCTCATTGCACACGTGGTTCAGCTACGCCTAGATTCGTGAACTGGCAGGCCATCATGATGCACATGTTATATGTCATAATTTCCTCCCACAAGAATGTCCAATGGATTGGGCACAATTTATTGGGAATAGTTCGTCACTATCAGTTCTTCCACTTTGATTTTGTTGACTCAAGTGTGTGTCCTGTGTCTATTGCCACTTTCTGTTAATCCCATTGGCATTTTCTGTCTGTCAAACAGCAACACCCTGTCTCCAAAGGGCAGAAATCTCTATACACAAAATTCACGCTTTCTCCTTATGTCTCTTCAAAGACCGTCTTGGCCAGGGGCTGGGTGTGTGGCTCAGCGGTTAGGAGAACTTTTGCAGAGACCCTGGGTTTAGTTCCCAGCATCCACACTGGGCAGCGCAGTCACCTGGAACTCCCACAGTTCCCACAGGGGGAACGTGCTGCCTTCTGGCTTTTACAGATGCTACACACCGTATGCTACACTTAAATACGGTACCCAAATCAAAACAAATTGCCACACGTGTATATTCAGAATTAGATTTGTGCTTTAGAAAGCTGGGATTTGATTGGGTTGCAATGTGTCTGATTACGTACAAGTCTTTCTAAAGAAATCATTGCTGTGCTGTGTGTGCATGTCAGTGTGCATGATTGCATGCTATGCCAATGCAGAAGTCATAACAGCTTTGAGGGCTTGGTCCTCTCCTCCCACCTTTATGTGGGTTTCAGGGATCAGACTCTGGTTGCCAGGCTAGAGCAGTGCAGCAGGCGTGTTTGTTTGCTCACTGAGCCGTGTCACTCACCCCTTCCGTTCACTTTTTCTTTTGGACAGAATTTCACTATACAGCCTTGGCTGTCCTGGAACTCACTATGTAGATCAGGCTGCCCCTGAACTCATGGAGAGTCACCTGCCTCTCCCCTTTTAGTGCTGGAACTGAAGCCATATGAGGCCACAACTGGCTCTAAGTTTTTATTCGTCTTCCGCCTTAGGAGCATACATGTGCCCCTGTGCGCTCAGACTCTCCTTCTATCCTTTTGATTGCAGTTTGCAGATGCCTGGGGAAAGATTTGTTTATCTTTGACTATTTTTTATTGCTCATAGCTGATATTTTGTGGTGTAATTGCAAATTAAATCCTTGTTAAAAAAAAAATCTCTAAGTGTATGCCTAACAAATGCAAGGTCCTGCGTTTGATCCACAGTACTAGGAAAAAAAAATATCTGTTTTGCGTTGTCCTATCGAAGCCGATATATTTTGACTTTGTGGTTACCTAGCAACGTTGCTCAGCTTTCTTTTCTTTTTTCCTTCTTTCCCTTCTTCCTCTTCCTCCTCTTCATCCTCCTCCTCCTTCTTTTTTTTTTTTTTTTGAGGTAGCATTTTTCTGTGTATCCCTGACTATTCTGGAACTTGCTCTGTAGATCAGGCTGGCCTCACACTCAGAGGTCCGGTTACCTCTGCCTCTCCACTGCTGGTTCTAAAGGTGTGCCCTACCATGCCTGGCTGCTAAGCCTGCTTGTTAATTTTGATTTGTAGGTTGCCCTGATGTCCTATGCAAGCCATTGTGTTACCAGAGAATAGGAAGCTTTGAGCTCTTCACAAGTAGTTCTCATCATGTGCCTCTTTATGGTTCCTGCCAAGACCTCCTGTGAAATAATCGAAGACGAGTGGTAATAACAGTCTTTGCTGAGTTCCCAGAGTGAAAGTAGACAAGATTTCTATTTTGCCAGAAAATATAATTTTATTATGGGTTTCTGTAACTCCATTTAACTGTTCTTTTAAAATATTTTAAAAATTTACTTGTTCTTTTATGCTATGAGTACACTGCAGCTGTCTTCAGACACACCAGAAGAGGGCATCAGATTCCATTACAGATGGTCATGAGCCTCCATGTGGTTGCTGGGAATTGAACTCAGGACCTCTGGAAGAGCAGTCAGTGCTCTTAGCCACTGAGCCACCGCTCCAGCCCCCTAGCTGTTTAAGTTCCTGTCTATCACTTGGCTAGTACAGTTTTAAAATGGCTTATTTGTTTTTATTTTACGTATGAATGCTTTGCCTGCATGTGTCTCTATGAACCACGTGTATGTCTGGGAGCTTACAGAGGCCAGAAGAGGTTCAGATGCCTTAGAACTGGAGTTAGAGACAGTTGTGAGCTGCTATGTGGGAACTGAACCTGGGTCCTCTGGTGCAGCAGCCAGTGCTCTTAATTCCAGGGCTATCTCTCCAGCCCCCACTAACCCATGTGAAAAAATCATAAATACTTCATTGTGGAAACACCAAATGGCGATGACGCTGGTGCAGCGGGAGGGTCGAAAGGACCTGGGGAGCCAGGATTAGGAAGCCATGGCAGCTTCCAGGCTTCTACGGAGGATTCGGCAGCGGTCTTAGGGGCTGCGGTCCGGTCCTGGTCGAGGCCTTGGCTGTGTTTGAGGCCGCGGGGCTCGCGGAGGTAAAGCTGAAGAAAAGAAGTGGATCCCCGTCACCAAGCTGGGCCGCCTGGTTAAGGACATGAAGATCTCCTTGGAGGAGAGCTACCTGTTCCCCCTGCCCATTAAGGAGTCTGAGATTATTGACTTTTCCCTGGGGTATCCTCGAAGGACGAGTTTCTGAAAATCACGCCAGTGCAGAAGCACATTCCAGCTGGTCAGCAGACCAGTTCAAGGCTTTGGTCGCTATTGGGGACTACAATGGTCGCATTGGTCTTGGTCTTAAATACTCCAAGCAGGTAGCCACTGTCATCTAAGGGGGCATCATCTTGGCCAAGCTTTCCACCGTCTCTTTGTGGAGAGGCTATTGGGGAACAAGATTGGTAAGCCCCACACTGTTCCATGCAAGGTGAAGTCGATCTGTGTTGGTGCGTCTCATCCCTGCCCCCAAGGCACTGGCACTGTCTCTGCTCCTGTGCCCAGGAAGTTACTGATGTTGGCTGGTATAGATGACTGCTACACTTCAGCCAGAGGCTGCACTGCCACCCGGGACAACTTTGCCAAGGCTACCTTTGATGCCATCTCCAACGCCTACAGCGACCTGACCTCCTACCTCTGGGAGACTGTTCACCAACTCTCCTTATCAGGAATTCACTCGTCTTGTGAAAACCCACCCCAGAGGCTATGTTCAGAAGACTCAGGCTCCAGCTATGGCTACCACATAAGGGTTTTTATACAAGAAATACGTAATGAATTAGGTCTGTTTAAAAAAAAAATCATAAATAGGCATCGAGTTTCATCAAATGTGTGCCTTGTGCCTATTAAGATGATGATGTTTTTCCCTTCGTTCTATTAATGTTTAGGGTTATACTGACAAATGCTTACTGTTTAATTAGATATTTCTGGACTAAATCCATATGATTAGGATATGTTATCTCTCCCCAGTGTTGCTGGGCTTGGTTGAATAATATTTTGTGTAGGCTTTTCGTACTTGTTTTTGTTGGCCTATATTTTATATTTTTATAGTGTCCTTGTCAGATTTAATTAGAAGATTATGCTTACTCATGAGTGGTTGGATGGATTCCTTCTTTTCCTGTTCTTTGGAAAAGTTCTTGTAAACTCATATTGTTTCCATCTTTAATGGTTGGATAGAATTTTTTGATGAAGCCATCTGGACACTTGGACTAAGACACTATTTTTCTTAATGAGAAAGTTTAAAGACTATGGAGTCACTGCTTGAATAGTTATAAATTGTTAAGCTGTTTTTTATATTCCCTTAAGACAATTTTATTATACCATTTCCTGGGAATTATTGTCTCACTCCACTGTTTAAATTTGCTGGTGTCTGGCTACAGGCAGCATGCGTTCTCTGTGTCTCTGTAGCATCTACAGTGATAGCCCCTGTGACTCCTGGCATCTGTAGCTTGTGTTTCTTTCTTTCTTGATCAGATTTGCCAGGGTTAGTTTAGTTAACTAGTTAATTAATTATTTTTTCCAAAACAGTCTTTAGTAGCCCTGGCTATTCTGGGCTATCCTACTATTATGTAGACCAGGTTGGCCACAAACTCATAGAGACCTGCCTGCCTCTGTCTCCTGAGTGCTGGGATTAAAGAAGTGTGCCAAAACACCTAGCTTTATTAATATTTTCAAACATATTTATATATGCTTATATATAAGCATATGTATTTATATTTCATTTTAGATTTTATGTGCTTCTTTATGATTTAATTTCTCCTAATTTTGGCTAATTATTAGTTTAGAAATTCTTTAAAAATTGAAAAAGTTAAATTTATTTTTATTTACGTGTATTTGTGTGTCTGGTTGTACGTGAACCATGTGTCCACAGATGCCTATGGAAGACAGGAACGGGTGTCAGAACCCCTGGGCACAGCATAACTTTATCAAGGATTTCTGTAACTCCACCCAGCTGTTTAAGTTCCTGTCCACCACTAGTTTGCTAATACATTTTTAAAAACAAACAACACATTTTATTTTATGTATATGAGTACACTCTCACTGTTTTCAGACACACCAGAAGAGGGCATCGGATCCCATTACAGATGGTTGTGAGCCACCATGTGGCTGCTGGGAATTGAATTTAGGACCTCTGGAAGAGCAGTCAGGTCTCTTAGCCTCTCAGCCATCTCTCCAGCCTCAGCCTAATACATTTTTAAAGGGCACATTTATTTTTATTTATTTATTTTTTTATGTGTAAGCGCTTTGCCTGCTGGTGTCTTCTATGTACCATATGCATACCTGGGGCTTACAGAGGCCAGAAGAGGTTCAGATGCCCTAGAACTGGAGTTATAGACAGTTGTGAGCTGCCATGTGGGTGCTGGGAATTGAACCTGGGTCTTCTGGAAGAACAGCCAGTGCTCTTAATTTCTGAGCCATCTCTTTGTCCCCAACTAATGCACTTAAAAATCATAAATAGACATTGGATTTCATCAAATGGAGTTACAGTTGTAGGCGCTGTAATTAGCTACCCAGATGGGGATCCAAACACGGGGCCTCTGACTCTAGCCCCTGTTTTTATAAATTCTTGAGGTGGATGAATAACTTCCATGTTTACAGAATCTTTCCCTCTCCCCTTTTCCTTTCCTGCCCCTCTTCCCCTCTGCATGTAGCAGTTTTACTGTGATAAGTTTTGATGTATTACATTGCCATGGTGATTCTATCAAACATGTTCCAAAGTTTCCAAACATGTTTTCTGCTTATTTCAATGTTAGTGGTGTCTGGCTTACATCCGTGTATTAGGAGATTATTTGAAGCTGGGCATGCCTATAACCTCAGCACGTGGGAGTTACAGGCAGGAGGATCAGGAGTTCAAGGTCAGTGTCGGCCACATAGCGAGTTCAGCGGCAGTCGGAGACATCTAAGACCTTATTTTTAAGAAATGCTCTAAAAATTAAAAATAATCTACTTTGTTTTTCTTGTGTATGTAGACCCTGTGTGTGCAGGTACATAAGAGAAGAAAAGCCTGGGGAAGAATGAGAATCAGAGAATATGTGAAATTTTGTTTATAGCTCAAAATGTGCGCCTCCAGTATAGCATGAGACCTGAGTGCTCTTTGTGCGTCGGGAGTTCAAACTTAACTGACCACAGTATTAGTTTCTGTATCCTGACTTTACTCCTCTTCTCATCTCCCCTCCACTCTCTGCTACCCTCCCCCCTCCCCTCTCCTCCCTACCTGCTCTTTCTCTTTAAAAATATCTTTTTAAAATTGTACGTATATCAGTGTTTGCTTGCCTGCATGTATGTCTGTGTACCATTTGTGTGCCTAGTGCCAAGGAAGCCAGACGGGGTCAGGCACATTATCTAGAACTGGAGTTACAGACAGCTGTGAGCCATCATGTGCGTGCCGGGAACTGAACCCAGGTCCTCTGTAAGGTAAGCCCGTGCTCTTCCCTGCAGAGTCATCTCCCCAGCCTCATCTCTCTGTCTTATCTTTTGTGAGGTAAGATTAGTCTCTATGGCAATTTTCTTGCCTTGGCCTCTCAAGCACTGAGATTACAAACATACACCACCATGCATGGCTAATCTGCGTGTCTCTTAGTGCCCATAAGGGTAAACAGAACTATTCACTGTGATTGGAATCAGAAAAATCCCTACTCGGAGTCTACCATGAGGCATTTGTTATAAACGCACAATTTCAAGTATAATATTTCCATATTAAAATGGTTATCTTTATGAAATATATTTTTTCATGAATTTGAAGAAACTTCTTTTAAATATTAATACTTTAATATTAGTATTATATTTTAATTAATTTAATTAATAAAACATATCTTTTAGGCAAGTTTTTTTCACTTCTTAAAAAGCATTTTTTTATGTGTGTGAGTATTTTGCCTGCATGTCTGATGTGTACCGCCTATGTACTTCCTGCCCGTGGAGGTCAGAAGAGGGTGTCAGGTCCTCTGAAGCTGGAGTTACACAGTTGCAAGCTGTCATATGGATGCTGGGTATTGAGCCTAGGTCCTCTGGAGCAGGAGCAAGTGCTCTTAACCATTGAGCCATTTCTCCAGTATCACTTTTATTTTATTTGTAATCCTTCTACATTCTTCTATTTACATTCCTTATTAATGGCTGTGGTGGTTTGAATAAAAATGGCCCCTAGAGGCCCACATATTTGAATGCTTAGTTACCAGACAGTGGCACTACTTGAGAGGGATTAGTAGGTGTGGCCTTGTTGGAGTGGATGTGACCTTATTGGAAGGAGTGTGTCACTGGGGGAGGAGGGGTGGGCTTTGAGGTTCCAAAAGCCCAAGCCAAGCCCAGTGTCTCAGGCCACAGTTCTGCCTGTAGATTCATATGTAGAACTGTCAGCTACTTCCCCAGCACCCGGCCTGTCTGCACATCTGCCATGATGTTTCCTGCCATGATGATAATGGGCTAAACCTCTGAAACTGTAATAAGCTCCAATTAAATGTGTTCCTTAATAAGGGTTGGTTTGGTCATGGTGTCTCTTCACAGAATAGAACACTGAGTAAGACAACAGGGCAGGTGGCTATTGATAAAGGTAGAAGTACAACTATTTCTGGCTTTAGCTGCAGCATTTCTTCATTTATATTTAATATGCATTTAAATATGAATACATTTGCCCTGGACCACTGATGCTTACTGGTCCCGGTGCCATCCCTGACCAATCCTGGGGCTCCAGCCCAGTGCTTCCACTGAGCACTGTAGAGGCCAGAACACACTCTGGAAAGTCATGGAACACAGTCCATTTCCCCTCTCAAGATGACATTGTCCTCTGTAGATGTCCCCAGATGTCACTGTGGATAGATCCTGGCCCAGGCTTGAAGATGACCAGAAGGGACAATAGCTCCTTGTTCCAGCTGAGCAGAGGCACAGGGATGTACCATCTCCCCCTGGGGTCTGTGTCCCAGCTGATTCTTTTTACACAAGGACATTCCGTGGCAGCTAGCCCATGGTGCCTGCAAGTTGGGGTTGGAGTCATTCTCTGACTCTGTGGCCTTTTTTGGTGTCTCCCTGGCCTTCTGGGGAGAAATTCATAGCTAGGTAGCTCTGGGCTCCCCTCTGGGTGGTGTGTATGTGTGAGAGTTCTGGTATACCATCTTTCTTTCCAGGAGAAGCTGGACTCGCTCTAGAGTGGACGGTTTCCTTTGTAGTGTCCTCAGGAGAAGCCTGGCCTTTCATTAGCACCCACCAACTCCTTTCTTTCCAGAACTGGGGTGGCCACATGGCATCTACACAGTCTCCCTGGCTCTCCCAGGAGAGGTGAATAACAGTACTGAGGTGGTCAGGTTCATGTCAGATCCTAGATATTTCTGTGGAGCTGTGGCTATTCTGTCTTTCACCCACCCCATTTATCTGTGTCTCTGCGGATGTCCCTGCCATGCAGGACAGGACATGCTGTCTCTGAGGACATTCTTGATGAGCAGCCTGTTAGCCAGGGAAGCAGTGGGAAGGAATGGATTCAGCAGCCTAGAGGCTTAGGTGTCACTGTGATACCAGGGAACCCTGCGCATGCCCGAGGCTCAGGTCTCAAAACGTACTCTTGGTCTTGGTTCTATTTCCATGGTGATCATTCTGCCAAGAAATGCCCACAGTCCCGTGGTTCCTCCCAGGATCTCGGGCAGGCTTTGAAGGCTGATGCTGAATGTTTGGGCCAGGATGTGGCCCTCTGCTCAGTACTTTTTAACCCCTCCTCCCTGGTGCCATGTGACAAATAGTTGTTATAGAGATGACTGACATACATGATACTGAATGCTAGCAAATTGTGCAGTGTGATAGGTTGACTGTGTCACCATAAGAAGGGACAGTTCCATCCCCAGATTCCCAATGTTCTCTGAAGCCCAGACCATCTCTCTTTGTAGCCTCTCCTCTGAGTTTTCCTGGAGGGGTGGGATTCTGTGAGTGGGGGTAGGGCCGATGTTCCTAGAGGGAGGGGTACAGAGTGCAAAAAGGATGGATGTCGGATGGAAGGCAGCAGTGAAAGCAGAAGACCGGTAAGTTTGGCTGCCTGCCTTTGCTGGCTTCACCCGCCCGCAAAAGGGTTTTTCTCGTTAGCATCATCCTCTGCCCGCCACATTTCCTCCCAGTATAGGGGAGTTGTTGAGGGTACCTGTGGTCACGTACCACCAAATGACTCAGGTCCCCAAGCCACCCATCACAGCACCTTATTTCTATGAGCCTTGCTGGAGGAAATTTTGACCTGATAGGTTTGAGCCTTTTCATTTCTAATCCTGGTAACTAGCATAGAGTTTGTCCTGGTGACGGCAGGCACCTGCCTCACTTTCTCCTCACCCTGAGTGTTCAGAGTAGAGTGGTTCCTTTCATCAGTGTGTGATAACTGTTACTTGGTAACTTTTTCACAAGACCGTCCATGCAGATCGCTGGCCTTGCCTAGTTCAGCCGCCCATACTGTAATGGTGCCATGTTCTTGATTAGAAGCCTTTCCCTCATCACCTCCCTGAAAGAGCCTCCATCCCAGGTCCCCCTCAAGACACAGATTATAAATCAGGAGGTGTTCCTCTTGGTGAAGTGAAAATTCACCAACTCAGTTGTGCTGTTAACAACTCAGTTGTGTCACCTGATGGTTTCAGGGAGCTGTCTTGTGAGAGGACATGCGGTGTTTTGCTGAAAACAGACACTTGAGAGACTGCGTGATGCTTAGAAAGAATAGAGATGGAACCCCACACACAATGAAATGTGAGATGCTCTCGCAGTTGCTGTGCAATGCTTCGCTGGTCTTCGCTGATCTTCACTGGTCTTCACTTTGTAGAGAGAAATGCACCAAAGAACTTTCATGGTATTCCAGCTGATTCTGGCCATTTCTGCAGACTCTTGTGGACCTTGCTGTTTCTGCTGGCTCATGCCACTCCTACTGATTCCTGTTTGGTGTTTGCTGTTGGCCTGGACTGCTGGTATCCTGACAACAAAGTGTAAAATTGCCCCAAGGAACTACTTCTAAACAGCTCCAAATCACCCTTTTCCTATTAACCTTCTTTTCCCCTACCTCTGGCCAGTGGGCTAGAAGGGGGATTGAGGTATTTAAGAACCCTAAATAAAGTAGGTTTTGAAAAAAATCTAAGCCTACATCGAGGGGAGGCAAATGATGACAATTCAGAGACCCCAGGGGTCAGCTTCCCAAGGTCATGGCTGCACTCACTATTTCTCACAATACAAAGGTCACATTGCACTCACCTATCCCATAGTACTTCTGTGCTTTCCTAAATACACTAGTGGAGATCACTTGCCATCCCAGGGTACCAGAAAGGTGAATTCTGACACTCATCCTGCCCTGTGCAGGCTACGTCTCCTTGCCCCGTCAGCATCCTCCCTGAACACTTCCCCACAATAATTCACTAGAATGCCTCTCTTTCTGGGAGTCTTGGTACACAGGGATATGTTCCTGAGACAGAGCCAGGAGTCCTCTCTAAAACAAAACACAGGCATGAGGACTCCTCCAGCTCTCCCTGGTGAGTCAGCTCTTTCCACCCTCCCTCTCCAGGCAGGTGGATCTCGTCCGAGGACAGGCCAAGGACGTGGGAAGGGAAGGGCCTGCTTTCTGGATGTCTTGCTGTTGTGTCCTTGCTGTGGTACTCTTAGAAGTCCATGTGTCAAAGGCTTGTTTCCCAAGGCAGTGCTGTTGGGGCTGGGGGCTGGGGGCTGAGCACCTTTAGGAGGGGTCGGTCTTTGTGGGATGAGAAGCCTTTAAGTCATTGGACAGGCTTTTAAGAGGGATTGTGGGTGTCTGGTCCTTTCCGGTGTGATCCCTGTTGCTTGTTCTCCCATGTGTCTCCCAACATGTCTTTTGTCATTGTCTGGTACTCCCACCACGAACCCAAAGCCTTGGTCTCCTCATCTTGGACTAGATCCTCCAAACTGCAGGTCAAACCAAGCCTTTTCTCGGAGTCAGTTGTCTTACTAGTCACTGTCTTGGAACAGCTATGGGAACTGATGCACTGGCCCGACTGCTGGGTCCACCTTGAAGGGGCTATGGCTGGTTATGGCTGCAGCTTGGGTTGTGGAGATAGGAATGTGGTATCAAAATTGTGTTGATACTTATGCAGAATTAAATCAGGTAGACTGGGGTTCAAAGGAACTTACCATTGCATCTCTAAGCACCCATACCAGTAGTGGGTGAGGAGTCAGCCAGGGGCCCATTATCCCAGATAATTCCCTGGGACATCCCTGGATGGAGGCATTCAGTGCCTGTCTGGGCCTTGGTGAATGGAAAGAATGTGGCATGTAGCCATAGAAGGCCAGGACAGTAATGGCAGAGTAGTGGGAATTGGCTATCTGGATACTAGCTCTGCTTAAACCTCCTGTCTGTCATCACAGAAGCCAATCCAAGGAGGCATGAGATGAAAACTGGTTCCCTGGCTGATCCTCAAGGTAGCCTGACCATGAAGACATCCTTTATTAGTGGTGACACCAGGGACATCCTTCCTTCTCATGCCTGGACCCCAGGATCTTCCTGCTCTATCCATCCTCCTGGTTAACCAAGGCACCCATGTGATGGTCCTTTATCCCAGATACCTGTTCACTTACTTGGTTTCTCTGTCTTCTATCTGAGGAGCTCCACCGGGCCAACCTCTGCGCAAGCCATGTGCCCAGGGTTCCTGTCTCTTTTCTATCTAGTTCTGTTGCAGATGTAGAGCTGGGCTCCATGGTGGTCAGAGGACTTCAAATACTTTGTTTTACAGGCTGCATTCTTTGGTCCCAGTTGTAATAGTAACAGGTGACATTGTGGAGGACAGTAAATCAGAGAATCAAGGTGTTTCCCAGGCCACTGGCCTCAAATGTCAACTCTAACAACACCATGAAGGAGTAAAGTGTTACAAGGGCTGCCCTGGGGGTTGCGGTCCTTGCAGAATTATCTGCTGGTCTCAGAGCCTACTGTAGGCTGAGGTCTGCAGCAACTACCCAGAAACACGAGTCAGGGGACAGGTGGTAGGATTTGGCAGGCTGCCTACAGCACAGCCATCATTAGGGACGCCTCTGCCAGGAACTACTAAGAAATACATAGGACTACCTGTTCCTGCAGAAGGATCCATCCACAGGTCTCCAGGCAAGGCTGCGCCTTGACCCACAGCCCTGACAGCCTCATTACATCCTCTAAGCTGACTGTCCTTTGAAGACGGGGCCCAGAGTCTCCCTCGTCTTCCCATGTCTTGCCTGCCTGTTTCAGGCAGATGGAATGTAGATCCCATCTCAGTTTCTTTCTGGTAGCTCCAGGGGCCTCTCAGCTGCTCAAAGCCCCTGAAGAGGTGACTCATTCATAGATCCAAGAGGTGTCCTTGATCTGCCTAGGCAGCGTCGGTGTCTGGCTGTGGAGTGTCCCCGTGGGAGACACGGCAGACACTGCTAGTCTCTAGACAGGCAGAGCCTCCATAGTTAGAATCACTGCTGAGGTGATTAAAGCTGTCATACCCTCTCTGTGTGCTGAGGATATAACCTTATGAAATACCTGTGCAGGGAGGCTGGACTGAGTGTGTGTGTCTCATTGTGAAGAGCTCTCTCTCTCTCTCTCTCTCTCTCTCTCTTACACACACACACATTCCATACAGATGGACATGTAATATGACTCTGACAACACCCACTCACAATTCATAGAATTCAGGCATGACTTCACACACTAATGTGCATACTCAGAGTACATAACCTACACGCTGGCCATGTGCATTCTCATGAAGGAAGGAAAGGGCATGGCAACGGAAGGCCCGCAAAGCTGGCACAGACAAGTTTCAGTCTAAGGGAGGTTGGTTCTGAGTCACCTACGCTGCAAATCATTACACTCCCCCACAGGACATTATGGGACTCTGTTGCAGCATTGGTCCAAATGGACTCATGGATCTAAATCAATGTTGAAACATAGCCAGGTTCAATATTTAATGCCGAATTTCTTTGGTTGAGTGAAGAGGTGTCTCTGTTCTCCCAGAGGCGCTGTGGTAGAAAAGATGAGGGAGTGGACCCAGGGGAGCAGCCTGGATGGGGTCCAGGCCTCTCCCACACTGTTCTTCCTTGTCAAGACTGAGAAACACACACATAAATGCCATTGACCAGCCTGACCAAGGACAAACAATGTAAAACACTGTATTTTCCTCTGGATGGTCTGTATCTACAGTACGTACACAGCGTGGTGGGTTCTGCACACATCAGCTACGCAAGCAGGTAAAGAAGTCTGTTGGTGACAGGAGCTGAAACAGCCTGGTGGTCCCTGGCTACCCACCCGAGGGATGGGTACAGAATGCTGCTTTCAGGGACATCACAGAGGAGCCTGTAGATGTCACGATCTGCCTGTCAGTCTCCTTACTCAGATACTGAGTGTCTGCCTCTAGATGGCGCTGCTCACCATAGGCTGCAGAATGTGCTGCCCCCCCACAATGCTCTAGGAACTTACCCAAGTCCTGTTCTCTGAGGCGGTTATCAGGAAGGCTATGCTCTGTGAAGCAAGTCACAGACTCGCCCACATCTGCAAAGAAACCCAGCACTCAGGGCTATGATACACACTAATTGTTTGTGGGTGCATATGAACACCAGTGTGTCTCTATGTGGACACTGCAGTGTGTGTGCATATATGTGTGGTGCAGTGCAGGCCTGTGCACATGCATGTACGTGGTGAGCAAGTGTGTGGGTGCACATGTATGTGGTGTGCCTGGTGTAACTGTAAATGTGTATAAGCATGTGTGTTTACACGTGTGTGTACATACAAAGGTGTGTATGTGTGGTTTGTTCGTGTATGTATGCCTGTGTGTGTGAGTGTGTGTGTGTGTGTGTGTGTGTGTGTGTGTGTGTACACATATGTATGCATATGGACTACAAACTGGGAAGAGAAAGCTAGAGAGGAAAGGTGGACAGTCTCACAGGTTGGCATCTCTGGGCTTTCACCTCTGTGAGGATCTCCCCTAGGAGAAGACACTTGCTTTTACAAAAGGCTCATTGTTGAAATATACTCTGAGGTGGGGTTTTGTACCCAAAATGTTCATGAAAATGGCAAAAAGGAAAAGAAAGCTTCGTCTGTGGTAAGAAACCTTCATCCGTGATGAACATCACACCCCACTTAGCCCCTCCTTGGGGTCAGAGAACTCGACTACTACTTGCTCACACTGGAACAGAATCCAGTCTGACAGTGGCCGACTGTCAAAAGCACAGGCCCAGAGAGATTGCAGCCAGCTCCCTGAAGGCCACAGCCCTTAGTTGCTTCCTCTTCCCATGGCTCTGTACCAGGCCCATCCTTAGCACCCAAAATGACCTCAGGCTATCAGGCCAGGGCCATGTCCCATACAGGTGCGGGTGGTGAGCAGGCAGAGGTGCCAGGGTGGGCCCCCTGTGAAGACGCAGGTGTGAGGTAATGCAAGGATGACAGGAGACAGGAAACTGCCCAGGGTGAGCAAGCTCTGAGGGCCACGACTGTGGTCCCTAGAGTAAAACCTAACATACGTCTACCAAAGGCAAGAACACCAGCTGGAGTCTCTGAGGGGCTCTCCTAGCTTCCCTCCCGGCAGCAAGGGTAGGTGCTATAAACAGAAAGCAGGTGATAAGCTTATGGAGGTCTACTTCCCTCCTGGGGACCAGGAGAGGTGTACGTGGCCCAGCGTTCTTCCAATGGGTTCTTCCACAATAAAAGAGGTCATGGCTAAGGGTGTGAACCATTTCAGAACCACTTGGTCATTTGATGACCCTTCCAGCCTATTAACCCCACAAAGCAAAGGGCCACTCCCTGCTCTGAAGCTCCTCCAGGGACACATGGTGGCACTGGTGAAGGAGTTGTGTTCCCAACCTGGCTACACTGTAGTTTCATTTTTCCAGGGTCCTGTTCGGATATTCCCTGTCCCATCAGTGCCAAATGGCAGGCCTTCTCGAACATCACCCTGGAGCAGCCCATTCTGGCTGGGGCTCCCAAAAGGCAGGGATTGTGTCCTTCGTAGCATTTCCAAGTGGGCAGGGCCTGGGGACAGGCGTGGGGGACAGCCATAGAGCCCAGGGCTTGTGTCTCCACCCTCAGGCTGGCTGACCATGGGAAAGGGGTCAGCCTGGGCACAGCAGGCCAATGTGTGCACCCCCATCGGGCCCTCAAGAGAGCTGGTGGGGCTCTCCGTACGTGAACTGTGGGGACTGCCATCCAGGCTGGAGGGGATGTGGTAGGCATATTCCCTCTCAGCTGCAGCTGCCTGGTGCCGGCTGAAGTAGTGGGGCTTAGTTCTGCCCTTGAGGCACCTGTGCAGGTGAGGGTCATGCAGATGGTGATCGTGTGGGAAGGCGTCCTCCTCACCCATGTGTACATGGGCCTCCTCCTCCATTAACTGCTCACAGTGCATTTTGGCGCAACAGGGGGTGGCAGGGGACAGACAGCTGACATGGCCTTGGGCAGCCTGCAGGTTGGTCATCTTGCAGTGGCTGGCTGGTGGATGGCCAAAACCTCTGAGTTTTCCAGGGCATGGTGAGTCCTGCAAGCAGGCTGTATGCCCCAGCGCGTCCCCGTTGGCATCAAGTGTGGGGTGGGCACTGGGCTTGGTGGCGGAGGTATCTCCCCGAGAAGGGCAACATGACCACCAACACTGCCACACGTCCTCTCGCTTGGCGCAATGGTGGATAAGCACAAAGAGTCCCAGTGTCACGCAGAAGGCGCCATACAGACAGCTGAAGATCATGTCCAGAAAGTCGCCCTGAGACACGGCCAGAGCCCCAAAGGTCCACGTGGCTGTGAACAGGAACAGCGTGAAGGCAGCGGCACGGAGCTGGGCCTTGAAGGAATGCTCATTCTGCAGCTGCGAGGCAGCCAGGGCATCACAGGTGGGTGGTGTGCCGGGACGCATTCCATGGCGGTGGCCAGTCTCTGGCACTGCCAGCCGCTGCTGCTCCTCCGTGCGCTCTCTGAGCTCGTACCTGCGCTCCGGGTGACGCCGCAGCTGCACGTAGGTGCAGAGGAAGTACACACAAGTGACCAGGGTAATGAAGGCAGCCGGCCCATAGAATGCACCCAGGCTGGGTTCCCAGGCCATCCAGCAGCTGCAGGGAGAAGCAGGTAAGTGTGTGTATGTGGCTAGCATGCTTGGCTCCCCTGCCCTCAGGACTGAATGGGCTTTCTTTCCTACAAGGGAAGATTTTAATTTTATGATAAGGAAACAGATGGGCAACCAAGATTGGACAGCCATGAGGCTTGGGTTGATGGGGACAGAACTGCAATCTGGGAGGGTTTGGAGCCAGCTGTTGGTTAGCCTGGTGTGCTGGCCCTTAGGAAGTTGGTCAGGGTGGGACAGAGGCAGGCTGGGGTGGATGGGGCAAGGAGGTCCACTGATGGAGTGAGCAGAATCAGGTTCTGATGAGGAAGGTATGGGGCCCACTATGGCATGGGTGAGAGTTGGACTTCCTGGGGTTCTGAGGGGATACTGGGAATGACGAAGGGCTTTGGGCACCTGTAAGGGGTGGGCCTGGATCTGTCTGTGCTCTAGGGGTATACCATGCCCAGCCAACCTCTTGCTATCTGATCCTAGACTATAAAACAGGCAGGCCTTTGGTGTCTAAGAGTCAGTGGGAAGCTGAGTGTGTTTGGAGAAGGGCTTCTGCTCACCCAGAGGCTGGGGAGATACGACGCTGCATGGCTTCTGGGACCCAAGAACCATTCATGGCTTGCTGTTCGTCTCAAGGGATTGATTGCCTTCCCACAGGTGCCTTGGGGGACAGTCACTGACAGAGGTTGATTATGACAGATGACTGTGGGTACCTTCCCTGCCCTCCCCAGCCTTGGGCACAAAGTCAGCACATTCTGCGAGGGTCTGGGATGACCACAGGAGGAGCTGGGGAGCGCTCCCAGCTTTTCACGAGCTTACAGATAGGAAATACTCACTATGCCACGTCCTCATCCTCTGTCCCATAATTTCTGATGTTTGTGGCAGCTGTGACCCCACAGATGATGAAAGGGACCCCTCCGCTGATGAGGTAGAACCTGTCGGAGATCAGAAGGTTGACTTCCTGGGAATGGCCCAAATCCTCCCCATTCCCTGATAAAAAGGGGAGGTGGCTGGATTCCAGGGCCAGGCCACCCCTTAGAAGAGACAAGCACGCGTCCAATGGGGGAATCTGCTTTCTACCCATTTGGTTCTCAATAGCAGGGACTCACGGTGAATCTGCAGACTCAGTGGGACCTCGTGGAGCTTGGGCTGGGAGCCCGGCAAATATGAAGAGGTGCAGCCAGTATGCCCATAGGGCAAAGACGGTCATGGAGGGTGTTGAGTGGGACATCCTTATTCTGAAGTAGTGTCTTGAGTGGTGGCCTAGTTGGATTCCCTTTAACCTGTCTTCAGCCAGAGTTTAGCTCACACCCTTCCCTTTACTGTCAACAGTGCTCAGCAATCAGTGGCCCGGTGTAGACTTAAACCTAGCTTTACAGTGAGGAGCCTAGGCCCCCTAGCTCTCTGTGGGAGTTGGGAGAATTGCACACCTTTGACTTATCCCTGGAGAGCTAGCTGATCACCCTAAGTGGGTAGGCAGTAGCATGGACTGACCTCCCCTCCACAGGTCTCAGAAGATAGCTTCACTGAGGGTGATTCAGTATCTAGCCTATAGGATAACTATTTGAATCCAATCCCACTGAGCATGTGTGCCCTAGACTTAGCCAGTGTACACACTGGTTCTGATGTACTTGTCATGACTGATAGCTTCCCATGGTGTTGAGCCACGGTGGGGCCACCTCAAGGCCAGCTCAGAGAGGATTCTCCCAAGAAAGGGGCTGCTGTTACAGACACCCTGAGTGTCATACAATGTCCCTAGAAGCACTGTAACTGGGATCCAGACCCAAAGGCTGGAAGGAAGGCCTTCTAGGGATGCTGTGGCTACTAGAATTCAAGAATGAAGGTGCAGTAGGCACAGCAGTGCATGCCTTGGGAGGCAGGGCAAGGCATGGTGTTTGAGGACAGCCTGGGCTGCCCAGCAGTAAGCTCCAGAGAGGCTAGTGCCACACAGTGATAGCTTACCTAAAAATAAATCAAATAAGGCAGGTGCACTGAAGTGTAGCTAGCAGTTCCAGTGAACTATATGTGAAGGAAGGTCACGTGCCATTCCTAAGGGTCATGGGATTCTGCTCTGAAGGAAGCTGGGTCACCAGGAAGGGCACAGGGAATGCTAAGCTTAGGGGGAACTAGGTAAGTTTTTTTCCCTTTAACTTCTTCAAACAACAGGTGAGTGTTACAACAGAGAAGTTCGTCATTTTATGAGTTCATGGAGGACACGGGGTGAGACTCTTGGCATTTGTGACATAAAAAAGAGAGGGGGAGGTGGCCTCGAGTTACAACATATCTCTGGATGTTTCGGGCCAATTACTTCAACTTTATTTTCCTTAGACTGTGATTAGATTGGGTCTTTTAATCTCAGAGGTGGCTGCAAGATACTGAGAGGGAAAAAGAGCTAATAATTAATATATTAAATTTTAAATAGAAATATTATAATAACACAGACAGAGAAGGAGGAAAGAACAGAAACTACACCAAAACAGTATCACAAAAGAGATAGAAAAAGGAAACAGTAAATGAAGACAATCTAGCCAAGTGAAAAATTAGTTACATTTTAACAATCTAAACATTCTACTTCAAGGAAAAGAATGTGGAGGGGGAGGAGAGGGGGGGGGAGGGAGAGAGGGAGAGAGAGAGAGAGAGCGAGCCCCAGCTGGGGGGAGGATAGATAGAGAAGGGATGGGGCCTGGAAGTGGACCTGTAGGAGGAGTCATTCCTCAGCCTTGCCCTGTAAGCCAGTGGCTCTCAACCTGGTGGGTTGTGACTCCTTTGGGGTCAAATAACCCTTTCACAGGGATCACACATCAGATACTTACATTACTATTCAGAATAGTAGCAGAATTATAGCTATGAAGAAGCAATGAAAATAATTTTATGGTTGGGGGAGGTCACTGCAACATGAGGAACTGTATTAAAAGATTGTAGCACTCGGAGGTGGGAGAGCCACTGCTCTGGGCCAAGGAAGGCTACCAGGCCAGCAGCAGAAGAGAAAACAGGCTTGGGCAAGACAGGAGTAACCCAGGGAAGGCCTGATGTTTGCATTGGGCTGAGAGGCAGCGGCCAATAGAGGATTCGAAGTACCAGAACAACTCTGATAGACATAGAGGAGAAATAGTAGCTCCCCGAGTTGCAGTTGGCAAAAAGCAAGAGACGGAACAACCAACCAGAATTCAATGAGGAAGTAGAGCCATAGTATTTGAAGAAGTCAGCCTCAAGACTCCTTGTAACACATCTCACTAAACAGGGTCACCAGTGTAATCCTCCTCCAGTCACTGTGGCTTGCTCACCATGACACCAGTGGCATTTACACATTGCTCTCCAGAATGTCTGGCTTATTCATCCAAATTCAAGTAGCACCCACGCATCTTCATTCAGTCCATGTAGCCTATGTGCCATGGCAACCGTGACATTCACACATCTTCTTTCAGTGTGCGTGTGCTCACCGTGTCAGCCATGACATCTTCACATGCTCCTCTGCTGTGTGTGACCTCTCAACCATGGTCCATGCATCCTCCTCCAGAGCCCGTGCTGTGTTCAGCATGAAAACGGAGGTATCCACACATCTTTCATTGTGTGGTTGCTTCAGCAAGACAACACTGGTAAGTACGCAGGGCATGTGCTGATCACCATGACAACAGTGGCATCCTGCTTCATTGTATGTGGCCTGTTTACCATATTAATAATGGTATTCAAATACCCTCCTTCACTGTGTACTGGCCTGTTCGCCATGGCAACAGTGGTATGCACACATCCCTCTTCACTGTGTGTGGCTCGTTTACTATGACCGCACCGGTACCCTATATGTGCTCTTTCATATTCACCATGACAACAGTGGCATTCTCTAGTGTGTTACGGGCTCTTCAACAGGTATATGTCATGGAAGACTCAAACATTCAGAAGGTTGGAAATCATGCAGAGCATCTTCTTGAACCATAAATAAGTTAGACAGCAATATTTTGATCGAGATACCACAGATACTGTGGACTTAACAACACACTTATAAATTATTCATGGAATAAGGATGAAATCATAAAGGACGTACCTCAAACAACACAAAAGAATATATATCACACCAAAATTTCTTGGCTGCAGATACAGTAAGGCTGAAAGGAAAAACTATAGTTTCCGATCTTCCATTAGAAAGAAGAGAAAGATCTAAAGTCTACCTTGACAAGGTAGAAAAACAAAAGCTCAGGTCGACCCAAAGTTGCCACCTGATGAAGATGATAAAGATGAGGGGAAAAAATCCTGAAAACTTGCTCCCCGATAGCAAAAGGCAGTGAAGCTGTAAACTCAGACTACTAGAGAAGGGCTGACGAGATGGCTCAGTGGGCAAGTGACCCGGCCTTGCAAGTCCAAGTTTGATCTCTGTAACCCAAATAATACCCTAATAACTTGGTGGACAAAGAGAACCAGTGCCATAGAGTTGTCCTCTAACTGCCACACACATACTGTGGCATGTATCCTCCCCCATACATCATACACACAATAGTGATAGTAAACTAATTTAAGAAGACTGAGATTAATTTCCAATCTTAAGAAAGAGTTACTGTTATGCACTCTACAGATAAATGACAGGAATCGGGAGGGTGGGGTATGTAGTGAATAGCTGCATGCCAACAGATTCAGTAACTTTGATGAAATGGATATATTCCTTGGGAAAAATAAAATAAAGGCATTAGAAAAGTTTGCTGGGGGGTTGGGGATTTAGCTCAGTGGTAGAGCGCTTGCCTAGCAAGCGCAAGGCCCTGGGTTCGGTCCCCAGCTCCGAAAAAAAGAAAAAAAAAGAAAAGAAAAGTTTGCTGGAATTGATAGCCAAAGGCAAAGAGAAAAATCAATTCTCTCCAGGAGAGAGAGAGAGAGAGGGAGAGAGAGAGAGAGAGAGAGAGAGAGAGAGAGAGAGAGAGAGAGAGAGAGAGAGAGAATGTCAACCACACTTCAGGCAGGCCCCTTGCCTGGAAGTAGCTAGCCAACACAAAACTCTATTCTTTTTTATCTTATTGTTTTTCTCATTGTTTTGATTTTAATTTTAGGTGTGTAGGGATGTGGGGAGAATCCAAGAGAAGTTGGGGAGGGAAAATATATGATAAAAACATATTGTATAGAAGAAAAAAAAGAAAAGAAAAAAAGAAACCCTTGCTGGATCTGATGGCACATACCTCCTGGAAGGCAGAGACAGGAGCATCTCTGAAAGTTCAAGGCTAGCCTGGGCTACATAGCAAGACTCTGTCTCAAGAAAACAAACCACAATCCCCCCTCAACCAACCAACCAACCAACCAACCAACCAACCAACCAACCAACCAACCAACCAACCAACCAACCAACCAACCAGACAACCAACCAACCAACCAACCAACCAACCAACCAACCAGTCAGCCAGCCAACCAACCAACCAACCAACCAACCAACCAACCAGTCAGCCAGCCAACCAACCAGTCAGCCAGCCAACCAACCAACCAACCAACCAACCAACCAACCAACCAACCAACCAACCAGCCAACCAACCAACCAACCAACCAACCAACCAACCAACCAACCAACCAACCAACCAACCAACCACCAACCAGTCAGCCAACCAACCAACCAACCAACCAACCAACCAACGAACCAACCAAATAACCAATCAACCAACTAACCAACTATTCAACTAACCAAGCAACTAACAAACCAACTAACCAACCAACTCACTAGCCAGTCAGCCAACCAACCAACCAACCAACCAACCAACCAACCAACGAACCAACCAAATAACCAATCAACCAACTAACCAACTATTCAACTAACCAAGCAACTAACAAACCAACTAACCAACCAAACCCTAAACCAAACTAAAACAAGCTTTAGTGTGCTGTCTAATAAAAATGGATTTTAACATCTATACACTCAGTAGGATTGCTGGTAGAGTATTATATATGCTTGTTCATATGACAAATTTGGAGAGGTTGGGCAGGAAAAGCTTTCTCAGATTTGAGGTCAATGGGACCTGATGTCAAAAACCAATCAGAAGGCACTGAAGAGGTCAACTGTTTGCACCTGTAGTTCTTTGCAGTTAACTCTCTAGTAATGTATCAGTAAACGGAGTCTTAGCACTTTATGGAAGTAAGACTCTGGACTGGTTTGTTATTCATACATTTTAGCAATGTAGTTCAACATATCAGCAGTGTGGAGAACATGGTGAGATCTTTAGCTGGATTCAGGAAAAGTATCGAGTAGAAATAGGGTTTATTCCTTCTCAAACTCAGCCAACCACCATAGAAGGCAATATCTATAAGTCTGTAAGTCACCTGGGGAGAATTTGCACCAGATGAGGATGAAAATGAAGAAGATGTGTTTCTGTTTGTAGATAATGAGATAAACTGCTTGAGAACTTCTGCAGGCTCTGTGGGACATGCGTGTGAATTTAAGGAGGTACAGAGTTCACACACAGATGCAATTTTTATATTTGAGTATGAATGGACATCGAGAAATAAAGATGACAATAAATGGCATAAACTTACCACAGCTACAGCCCTGGAAGATTTTCTTCTCGTGAAAGTTGAAAAGTTGATTCTATAATTATCTGGGAGTGTAAGTGATTGGATTATTCAGATACATCTTGAAAGACCAAGATGAATCTCTGGTACTCCTGCATTTCGGACATGATTGGGATTTGTGTATCTGACCTCACAGGACATGGGTCCAGAAACATCTGAGGTAACCATGTTTGATCCAAAAGGCTGCACACTGGAGTGTTTTGTTTTGTCTTTGTTTTTTTTTTGCTCTGATTGTAGGCAAGTACTCTACCACAGAACCATACTCCAGCCCTGAGTGATCTTATTAATCCCAGGCATTAAGCCAGGCAGAGTCACTGTGTGATGAAAAAATATCACTCATAGAGGTGCCTAGGGCCAGCCATAAGGACACTTTTGGGACTTGGCTGTGAAAGTTATCAGACCCAAAGCAAAATAAATAAAAGCCAGCGGGCAGATAAATAATAAAGTAGGAGATGATTAAGAAGAGCTTGCACACGTGAAGAGCCCCCACAGCAGACTGCTGGGGACATAGCTCACACAGAGGCCACCCCGCCTGCAGCGGGACGGACTCCTGCAGCTCTTCAGCCCCAGGCAGCACCATTCGGATTGGTGGCTCAAGGTCACTTGTTAGTATTCCATGGATGTCACCCTTCTTATTTCCCTTGGTTGCTTCCCTATGTCGAATACACTCATGGTTTACCACGATGTGCTTAGCCTCCCATAAGCTTCCCATAGAATGGACTCTGATGGCTACCTAGGTGGATGTCAGGTTCTGTGTCTGCATCTGTTGGGGCTCGGTAGGCGTGCACGAGCACTACCCACTTAAGCATAAGCGAGCTCCACTCAGCGGGGAAGCCCTGCAAACAGACCCTGCTCGACTGTTTGGGTGTGTATATGAGGTCTGCAGCACACTTGGGAAAGTACAAAATAAGGCAAACAAATGGATGGGCGGGTGTGTGCGTCAGGGATGGATAGCCAGGTGGGTAGAGCTAGGCCGTGGAAGGAGGGTAGAGAATAGATGGAGGGTGATGAACTGTAGACAGTAGGTGCACAGGTGGAGGGCGATAGCCTTGGAGGGTGTCTAGATAGTGCAGTGTGGTACAGCAGAGGACTAGCGGTGAAGGCTTTCATCATAAACTGTTGGGAGGGTGTGGGAGAAGGCCACTGTCTTAGCAGGAAATGCCTTCGGGAAATTCCCTAGGGGATGTGGAACACTCCTGTCATAATCAGCGTCAGCTGTCAATGTAAGACAAACCTGGAGCCACTGGGAAGAGGAAACCCCAACTGCAGAACCGCGTTGATCGGGTTGGTCTTTGAGGCACTGTCTTATTGGTAATTGATGTAGGAAGGCTCAGCCCACGGTGTGCAGTGCCATGGCTAGGCAGGTCACAGTCTTTTATGGTCTCTGCTTCATTTCCTGCCTCCAGATCCCGACCTTGGCTTCTCTTAATGATAGACTGTGACCTCTAACCCAAACAAACCCTTCTCTCCCCCAAGCTTCTTTTGGTCTATGTTTTATCACGGCAACCAAAAAGCAAGCCAGGACTCATCTGAGGTGGTGACAGATACCCAGTGCTTGTGCCATAGGAGAGAGCTACCCAGGTGGGAATCTGGTGTGGAGTGGGACCCACTGACCTCCTGGTGAATCCTGGTGTGAGCTGCAGCAGGTGGGCTGCAGTTTGGCCCCATTTGGGGCTCCATCCCCCACTGGTCTCCAGGGCAGTAGAGGACCAGATTTCTAGGCATCTGAGAGTAGTGTCTTCCCTCTGAGCAGATGACGCTGACACTGGAAGAACCAGTTTCCCAGGACAAGGTCTGCAGGCCTGCAAAGACAGTACTGGACAGTGCTGAGTGACCCTGGTGGGAACTACAGCAGTCTTCAGTCTCCAGGTAATGACTCAGGGCCACTAATTCCCTCTGACTCCTCTGGGTCCTGGGCTTGCAAAGGAGACCATTGGTTTGCCTCAAACAGAGCAGACCCATCATCTTTGTCCCAATGCTGCCAGGAGCCTGCAACAGCAAGGGGTACCTGAAGGCTGGACCCTGTAGATATCACGGGGAATGTGACTACCTTCCCACTCAGAATGAGGTCTCAGGCTACCCTGTGCTCAGAACCAGGGCTTTCTGTGTCCCCACCAGCCATAGAAAGAGCAGAGAGTCCCTGTGCATGATGTCATGCAGGCTGGCTCTAGACAGCCAGGTACTGGCTGGCCTCCAGAGCCCAGTAGCCAGCTCTGGACAGAACCTGCTTTGGGTGGATCTCCAATCACAGCTCACTCATGAGTTCCCTACTGCTGTGATGAACAAGGATGCTATTGCATCATCAAGCTGCCTGCTAGCATGTGCCACTACACAGCACGATGCCTTCCACACGCTAGGAGTCCCACACATCCTGTTATCCTCCCCTTGGCTTTCTGAGATTGCAATCTGGAAGTTTTTGTGTATTTCCTTCCACATCCAGCCAGAACAACTCCCCACTTTCTGGCCATGGTTCTGCCCTTCTCTCAGCTGGCAGGCAGACTTATTCCGTGACAGCATTATACAAATTGGGCTGCTTCCTGACAAACCATCTTCCCTAGCCCTAATGTTCTAGTTTGGTGCAGGCTCACATTTAGCCATAGACAAAGTACTCAGTGCAAAGTCCCAGTAGCAGGTCTTAGCCAAAGCCTAATTTCACCAGGAAATGTAAGAATCCCGTGACAATAGACTTAACACCCACCCAATAGCAGTCCCTGCATGGAGGCACTGTCTAGGGTCAGGTTGGTCCCCACCTTCGGGGAAAGACCATTACGTACACAGACAGTGATATGACAGGACAGATTTTCAGGTGGGGAAGGGGGTATTAAAGACTGTAGAGGTGCAGGCTTGGCATGAATCAGGCAAAACAGCTAGCCTGGACAACTGCTGGTAAAAGTTGTACCTCACAGAGTAAGGCTCTGAGCCGTGATGGTCTGCTGGCTCCTTATGCATAGTGCTCAGTGACTGCTAAGGTATTTCTATTTGGGCTGAAAATACTACCTTCCAGTTCTCTGTTCCCTAAGAAAAACTCTGATACTTTCTCATGAAGCGACACACACACACACACACACACACACACACACACACACACACACACACAGAGTTTTTCCCAAGAGGAGTAGGGCCTTTGTAAAAAGAAAGTAGCTGGTCTGTAGGGATGAAGTTAAACCTATGTAGGCCAGGGGCAAAGGGGAGATACCCCCCCAAAGCAAGTTCTATCCAGAGCTGGCTACTGGGCTCTGGAGGCCAGCCAGTACCTGGCTGTCTAGAGCCAGCCTGCATGACATCATGCACAGGGACTCTGCTCTTTCTATGGCTGGTGGGGACACAGAAAGCCTTGGTTCTGAGCACAGGGTAGCCTGAGACCTTATTCTGAGTGGGAAGGTAGTCACATTCCCCGTGATATCTACAGGGTCCAGCCTCCAGGTGCCCTTTGCTGTTGCAGGCTCCTGGAAGGATTGGGACAAAGATGATGGGTCTGCTCTGTTTGAGGCAAACCAATGGTCTCCTTTGCAAGCCCAGGACCAGAGGAATCAGAGAGAATTAGTGGCCCTGAGTCATTACCTGGAGACTGAAGACTGCTGTAGTTCCCACCAGGGTCACTCTGCACTGTCCAGTACTGTCTTTGCAGGCCTGCAGACCTTGTCCTGGGAAACTGGTTCTTCCAGTGTCAGCGTCATCTGTCCAAAGGCAAGTCATTACTCACAGTCGGTGTCTGGGAAGACTGATCCTCCCCTACAGAGTTCTAGCTCCAAGCCATCATGGGACACAGTCACAACTTCAGTCTTTCCTTTTCCTGCCTTGCCTGCAGTGTCAGGCTTTGTCAGCAGAGGGCGTCAGAGGCCGTCGAGGTGCTTCTTGGCCAAGCCATTGCTTTCTTTCTGCATTAGTGTCCACTACTGAGGTGGGTGCTGGACTATGCTAGAGCCCACCTCACTCAATGACGGCTGTGTGAGCCATGGCCCCAGTATCTGTCTTGTCCTTGTCCTGGCTGCCAGTGGATCTCATGAGTGGTGTTGGTCATGTTCTCTTCACTGGGTCTGATTCCTAGCTTGCCCTGAGGAGGCCCCAGATGGATTCCCTGGGAACTTCTCTTGTGTCATGTTCTAGTATCAGATTTGATACCCAGAGCTTCCCTCGCAGGAAGGCTTTTGTTTGGAGTCTTTCAGCTCTAGCCAATAAGGCCCCTAACGACTCTAGGTCTCTTTTGAATCATCCGCCCACCCACACAGGGCAGGTGCAGCTTGAATTGTCTAGCCTGAGGTCAGTCCCCGTATGTCAGAGGAAGAGGAAGAGAGGCCCTCAAAAGGCAACCTCTAGACAGAGCAGTTTAGAATCACATAGCCAGGGCTATAAGGACAGGGAGGTGGGACCAGGAAGCCCAAGACTCTGGGAGGCAGCAGGGCTGGACCAACCACAGCACCATATAAATCCATATTGCATAGTGAGGAACCGTGAGCCATATTGTGGACAGTTATGTAACAGGCCATAAAGAATGGTGCGCAGGAGAAAATGAGGAAAATAAAACAATGAAACAATCCCAGGATCCCCAGCTCAGGCCCAAGTGCACCAGTGCAAGGGTCATAAACTTGGGCGGCAAACCACAGACTATGGGGCACTCTAAAATCAGGCCAGTGGGACTAGGGGCTCATAGGCAGGGAGGTTCTTCTCTGCTGCAGGGCACACATTCCTGCACATTTATCTCTGCAAGCACTCCCTCATATGTGTGTGTGCACGAGAGAGAGAGAGAGAGAGAGAGAGAGAGAGAGAGAGAGAGAGAGAGAGGAACTTAGCTTGTGATGTGTTGGGGCTCTGGAAGGAGGCTCGTTGGGAGCTGAGTCTTTCCTCCTACTCTGTAGCCCTCTGGTTTTTTGTGGTCCCATGTGGCAGTTCTTTTATGTCAACTTGTCACGAGCTAGAGTCATTTTGGAAGAGGGACCCCTCTCACTTGAGAGAGTACCTCTACTAGACTGGCCTGTGGGGAAACCTAGGCTGTTTTCCTTGATTAATATTTGATGCTGTGGGAAAGACTCACTGCAGGCAGTGCCATACCTGGGATTGTGTCCTGGGTGCTATAAGGAGGCAAGCTGAACAGGTCACGAAGAAAAGAAACCAGTGAGCAGAAGTCCTCGATGGACTCTATATCAGTTCCTGCCTCTAGGTTCCTGTCTTGAGTTTCTGCCCTGACTCCTCTGGAGATGGGGCTTACAAGCTGGAAGGAGAAATAACCCTTTCTTCTCCAGATTCCTTTTGGTCATGGTGCTTTATCACAGCAATAGAAATACCAGCTAACACACCCCGGAGCCCTGCCTTTCCAGTCACTTGGCTGCCAATCGGAAATGGTGTACCTGTTGCAATAAATTCATCCCCAGAATCCTGAGAAAATGTGGAAGAGGGCTCAGACCCAGCCACCATCTTACCACACTCTACGGTCACTCCTGAGCCCACCATTTACACGAATGACATTTGTACAGCACAAACAGTGCACACTTGGCACACATGTATCATACAAACACAGGCTTACACACACATACACACGCCTGTTTATGCATGCACACACAACTTCAACACATGCCTATTTATACACTAAAACCCTTGCACACTCATTGATTGCATGCTTGCTGGAAGAGGCAGCAAGCCAGGCCACAGATACATTAGGGCATCCACTAACGTGAGCTGGAGGGAAATGAGCAAGAGTCAGGTCCATTGCTCAGACACGGCCCAGTGCTGTGGCCATGGGAGGGGTCTTGCTATTCGATGAACAACTAATCCCAGGGGTTTGGGAGCAGAGGCAGGCAGAGGATCGGTGAGTCTGATGTTGTTTTAATCTCTGCTCTTGGAGGAGATCAAAGTCCCCAGAAAGCATGTGTGATGTGTTGGTATCATGGATGTGCTGGGGTTGGTTGCCAAGGAAAGTGGTCAGGATATAGGGTTAATGCAGCCCAGGGCATTACTGGGCATCTTGAAGACCTCTTGTACAGAGACAGTGACAGCTCAGAAGCCAATGATTTCCATTGTCAATTTGGCAGGATCTGGAATTGTTTAGCAAGGAAGTGTCAGCGAGAGACTGTATGGATCAGGTCAGTCTGTGGGTTTGCCTGTGAGAGATTTTCTTTTCTTTCTAGAAAATTTCCTTTGTTTTTATTTTATGTGCAGCGGATTTTACCTGTGTGTCACATACATGCAGTGCCCACAGAGGCCAGAAGAGGGCAATAGAGTCCTTGGAACTGGAATTACAAATGGTTCTTTAGCTGTGAGTGCTTGGAATTGAGCCCAGACAGTGCTCTTAACCAATGAGTCCCCTCTCTAGCCCTGTGAGGCATTTTCTTTGAATTGTTTTTTGGTGGAGGGGAGCTGAGGACTGAACTCAGGGCTTTTTGCTTGCTAGGCAAGTGCTCTACCACTGAGCTAAATCACCAACCCCAGGAATTTCCTTAATTGGTTAATTGAAGTGGAAAGTCCACCCAGAATGTGGGTGGAGCCATTTCAGGCCTCAGACCTGGAATGAGAAGAGAAAGCTAAGCACGGCCATTCCACGCTCCCCGCTTTCTAACTACAGATGCAATGTGGCTGAGTGTCTGGGGTTGAGAATCCTGAGTTCCTCCTACTCTGCCTTCCCCACGGTGATGGACTAGTCTGAAACTGTGAGCTAAAACCACCCCTTCCTTTCCCAGGTTGCTTTTTGTCAGGGTGTTCTAACAGGGCAGTTAGAAAGAAATGAAGACATCTTGGCTCTGCCCTCTGCCACCTTTACATCCTTGAGGCGTGGGATTTATGGGGAGATATTCAAAGGGATGTCTACACTGAACTCAGGCAGGGATTTGAGCTAAGGCACTGATCCACTCCTATCCACTTGCATAAAAAGGTTAACTTGAGGTTCCTGTGCACCCCCAAGTGCAGACAGTGCACGAGTGGTGATGGAGGGAAGTGCTTTAGGCAAGGAGAAGACAGGTAGAGACACAGACTTGGAGATGAAGTGTAGAGTGAGGCCAGATGACACCTACAACTGTGACATCTTACTGTTCAGAAAGGCAGCCGTGCAATGAGACCAATACAACATTAAGGCACCACTCCCAAGGACTTGCTAGAATGAGGCTCACACAGGCTGGGCTATGGGATCGTTTTTGCCGTGATGGGAGTTTATACTGTTGGGCCCAGTCCGCTCCAGGATGTATTTCCCATGTGTGGACTCAAGACTTGTTACTGCATATGAACACCTGTCATGGTTTCACTTGTCCACCAAGATTCCAGAATCCTCTGGGTCCCTCCAGGGATGCTGAGAAGGCTCTCGTGGAGGTGGTGAGAGATCTGAGGAAGCATTAGACATCACTTTCTGGTCTTCCTGCTCACTTGCAGACAATGAGGCTAGGTCAATGTTGTGGCCTCTAGACTGTGTGTCTGGGAGATATGATAGGATGCCTCCAGAGAGTGTGGGGTAAGAATGTGGGGCTGAGGATCCTGAAAGCTTGGCTATGGCTGTGTGCAGGCTCCCATACCTCTCTATCTGGGAAACTGGGCCCGGACATTAACTCTAAGGACCTTTTGCCCTTGCACTCAAGGATCTGGGAAGAAAGGTGGGAGAGGATAGCAGGGATGCTTTATCAGATACAGAGTAGCCTCTAGAGGCAACCACCTTCATAAGGGTCTAGGCTGTCTAGCTCTGGATCTCAGCATCTGTCAGCATCCCAGTGTATCCCATGTCCCTGTCTCCTGCCTGGCATCTGTCTGCCTGCATGAGACCACAGCTTACTGCAGCACAGGTCTCTCGAAGGCTGGCCTCGAGCGTGAGGTTCAAGTGCAACAGAGGTAGGTGAACTTGTCCCATTGGCCATTTTCAGGGTCTGTAGCTCTGTATGTGGATCAACCCTGGCTGGCTCTTAGACATAAGAACATTAGAAATCATGGTAGGTTTCAGAGTTTGCTGTTGTTGCCCAAGAAGGGGTTTCTGGATGAGGGTTCTCAGGAGCCACTCTGCTAACATGTCTGCCCCCCGGGGCTTCAGCAAAGTTGTCCTCATTATGCGGGAAGAAACAAATGACGTTTCCCAAAGCTGGCTCTTGAAGTTGACTGCAATCTTCTTGTGGCTGCTGGTAACTTTCTTCTAAACAGAAATACCACTAGTGGGCCTACCACAATGGATACTACTTAGGGAGAAGCCATCAGAAGAGGCAAGACAGACTGAACACTTAGGATGTTATTACACGTGGACAATTGGGCATTGGCTCCTGCGCAGGTCAAACCACCCCAAGACATTCTCTGGGTCTCAGAAATGGCTTCCCTTAAGCTGATGGAGGATAGAGAAAATGTGGCAAGATATGTCCACAGAGACCATTGCTGAATGAGGGCAGACTGTCGGGATTGAGAGAGCAGTATGTGAGGTGGCCAGCAGGCCTAGTCTATGAAATTAGCCACTATCCCACTAAGGTAACTGGTGTAACTTGACGCAATGGTTGTAAAAATTTAATCATGTGCTCAGGACTGATTGCTGTTCTGTCCAGGAGTCCTACCTATGATATTCAGACTGCATAGCTTAACAGAAGACAGAACAGAGAAATGGGTCAACTAATGTTACAAGACATTAGGGACATAGCAAGTCCTGTGTAGCTCTTATGTAAAGTCTTAAGTGTGTTGATATTCCAGAAGTGGAGGGCTAATTATGCCCCTACTCTTGTAAGAAAGCTCAGCCCAGGGGATAGTATCCACACTTGGCCTGTTTGTTTGTTTGTTTATGTATTTCTTACCCAATATCTTTCTACTTCACCTTTCTAAACGTCTTCAAAGGCAGATGATTGTAGCAACTTCCTAGGCAGACAGGCCCTGTGTAGCCATGTAGCCAGAGATGGGGAGGTCTGCCAGTCTTCACTGGAGGACATACACCCAGTGCAGGAGATGTTAGTCTGTTCTATGAGGGTAACTCTGGCAACTGGCCCTTAAATGGAACTTGGATCCTAGTGTGGTCTACTTAGGCCTATTTTGTGCCCAGCACTGAGCCTGCAGAACCACCCTCCCAAGGCTGTTTATGTGAGTAACACTGTATATGCCAGGTAGCAGTATGTTTCCTAAGTGAGAGAGGTGCTCAAGACTGTGTTCAGACACTAGACCCAGAAAGAACTTTGAATGAATCATGGATGTCAGCTTTCCTAGATGGAAGCAGAATGTATTTAACTGTTGGAGGAAGAAATGGGCTAGAGACCCCAGAAAAATCTAGGACATGATTACTAACTGTTTTCTCTGAATTGAAACATTTCCTACTGGAGGTTAAAGGAAGGGTCTTAAGACTCAGGAAGTAAACAAAATTTGCAAGGCTCAGGAAGTTCCTGCAACTTACAAGATTTATAGGCTAAGTAAGCAGTAACAATTGATGGGAAGACTCTAAATGGGCTGAGCTGACTTCCAATTGTTGAGGTAGCTCTATAGATAGACTCATTCTCTTCTGAGTCCTCACTCATGCTTGGGTGGGTTTCCATGACATACTTGCTTATGAGTCACCCATAGTAAGTAAGCCCCTACCTATAATTCTGTAAGTGACTCCAACAAGCTTGATTCATTAAGCTAGGCTACATTGGAATTGTTTCTTTAGTTTGTTGGTGTCTTACCGTCGTTAAAGGAACCGTTGTTAATGCCCTACCAGGAAGAGTTGCACAATAGACATCTGCTCTGGATTCTCATTGACTCTAGTTAATGGGTCTTCTGAATTTGTAGGCTCTGTCCTGTGTCCTTCTGCACAGAGGTACCATTTTGTGATGGTGGCTGCTTTGGAGTCCTGAGTCCTGGCTTGCTCTCCATGACATGTGACTGTGGGGCTTTGAAACTCACAAGGATGAGTGACCCTCATGGTCACTCATAACTCACAAGAGTAAGTTACCTATGGCATTTCTTCAAAGTATTCAACTCAGACTAGAGGAGATTTATAGAAAGAAAAGTCAATAAATATATAGTAGACCCGGATGAAAGGCCACTCTGCCAATATTTATGAGTAGGACTTGATGCCAGCCTCTGATAAATGAAGAGAGCCCATGTGGATGCTGGGAAGAGGGAAGTGTCCTGATCCCATGTGAAGTGGAGGGAGGCATTGGTATTGTTCCCCGTGGATGCTAGGTAATGAACTGGTTCCATGTGATGTGTGCATGTGGGTGTGTGCACATGTGCACCGCAGGGCAGATCTTGGTTCCATTTGGGTACAGAAGGGTAAGTTATAGTTGCATGTTGACATGAGGGGGTTGGTTCTGGTCCAATGGTAATACTGAGGAGGAGGAGGGTCTGGCTTAATAAGGGGAGATCTTGGCTTTACATGAAGATTGTGGACAAGTTTCTGTTTCCATGTAAACATGTCTGGGGACACCTTTGTAGGATATGGACACCAGGGGATGGAATTCTGGTCCCATATGGCCATTGTGGGGAATCTTGGTCCTGTGAGAGAAGAATTTCAAGTAGACTGTGAGAAAGGCCTTGCTTGCAATCACATTTGAGCTATATGGTATCCTCTAAGAGGAGGCCTTATTAGGTAGTTACTTCTGTGTGGGCGTGGGGCAGGGGTGGGGTGGGAGTTGTCCTGATGTGTGCCAGCTGTACTTTCAGTGTGCTTGGCTATAGATCTGGCCACAGTGTAGTGAGCTCAGGATGTTAGTTGTGAGAACTGGGATATAATGTTCGGCTAGGCTAGGTGTTTCCACACCATCAGAGGTATAGGTGGCTGGGATGCTGGCATAGCATCTCCCATGGGTTGGGTAGGCAATGCTCTATCCTGGCATCCCTCTCAATCAGGCAGCTCAGCTTTTCCTCAGGCTTTCCCCATCCCTCACACCTTCCTTCTCCCAGCATAATTTCTCTCCAGTGTGTGTCCCACATGGTAAGGCCTGTTCAAGGTCAGCCACCCCTCAATGGGAAAGCCAGACTGTCTTTGTCAGAGACCCTCAGTTCCTTAGCTGAGGTTGGAAGACTCTCTTTCTTGATACTTTCTGCTTCTGGGTTTCTCTAGTGCTTCTGGTTACAAGTGATTTCTTAACTGACAGAGGCTTGAGATGGGACTAAGGATGGGTGTTCCCACTAGATCTATAGCCGTGTCTGTGCCAGAGGCCCCTGTCAAGGCTCTGGGCCTGCTGTACGATGTCTGGGTGACCTCTGTTCAGGGTCTTCAGCCTCTGGTATTCTCTAGAGGCTGTAGTTCCCACTGAGCACATAACAACACAGTTCCACACCCCGCTCTCCTCTTCCTGCTCCAAGAAAGCAAGTAGTGACCAGTCCAGACATAGCCTAGATTTACCTGGAAGGTAAGGTATACTACCTTCTCTTTGCCCATTTTCTGCCCCTCTCCCTGGTCACAGAGCCAATGGACACACGCAGAATTTTCTAAATATGAAATAAGAAGTAGGAAATGAAGCATGTCTCTTGGTTGTAGCAAACAGAGTCTGAGCCACTGAAACCTCAACCCCACCCCCAATCCCCGTAACCAAGCCTGGAATTTCTCCATTCGCATCATTATTAAAAGAAAAATCTCCACATGTTTACAGTTCTTTCCTCCTGTCTTCCAATAGCTAATGAACTGTGAAAATAAAACCGCACACTCTTAAGTAGCCAAAGACCAGGAAAGGAATCCCAAGGAAAACTAGAAACTATTTTCAGATGAATGAAAAACCACACAATATTCCTTTGGGACCTGGCAAAGCCACACACAAGAAATGAAACAGCTATTTTAATAAAAAATGAATCCCCCAATTTCACATGGTTAGGAACTAGGAAGAAGGACAAACCAAGCCTCTTCCCACAGAAGGACCGAGCAGCGATGATAAACCAGAGTTGGGGGTGGGGGAAAGCAGAGATGATATACCAGATGAGGGGAGGGGAATACACCAAAGGCTGGTTCCTACTTGGCGCTACGAGAAGAGAGAAGGCCAAAACTGACTTGGAGGTTGGCCCAGAGCAGTTAGCTAGACAGAAGGAAAGTCAGGCATTCAGAAGGGCCTGGGAGAAGCAACCCCGTCCCTAGGCAACAGTGTCACAATCATTACATGCACACAGCTCCTGGGGATTAACCAAAAACCTTCGGAACTCAAGATCCACACACAGAACCTGTTGTATTTCTGTAGGCAAGCACTGGTGATTAGAAATGAGAATTAAGAAAATCTCAATTTGTACTACATTTATTTTTCATTTTTGAGACAAGGTCTCACTCTGTCATCTCTGCTGGCTTGGAACTCACTACATATCACCAGCTGGTCTCGAACTTGTGATAATCCCCCTGCTCTAGCCTCCTGAGGGCTGGTGGTATAGGCATGAGTCACCACATCTGGCTATATTAATATTTAAAATGAAAAAAAAACTTCAGAAAAAAATGTAAACAAGGAGGTCCAAGACTTCCGCATTGCAAATTATCAAAGATTTCCATACATAGAAAGGAGGCTGTGTCTGTAGACTTGGAATGCTTCCTTACATGCCCGGCAGGCCACATCATTCGTGCTGCAGAGGGAACTGAAATGACCGGACAGCCTTCCCAAGGCCAATGCTCTCCATCTTTGGCCCAGAGCTATGAGCATGTTTGGATGCTCATCCTAGCCCTTTGTGGGGTTTTGGTCTCTGGTGACTTGTCTCTGGGACATAAACTCTATGTCTGAGCATCCACTTACGTGGCCCCAGCCAGGATCCTGTCGGCAGCAGGGCTGGTCATGTCTTCTTCAACACAAAACACTAATGAGGAAGAGACCTCAGTTGTTGCCTTTCCATACACCCAGGGGCCACTCTCTGAGGGATTGGCTGCTCATTAGTTGCTCATAGTGCTCCTTAATCTTCTCTGTGAGTTAGCTTGTATTAGCGGGCATACGTGTGCGTGTGCATGCGTGTGTGTGTGTGTGTGTGTGTGTGTGTGTGTGTGTGTGTGTCTGTGTTCAAATGTACATCTTCAGAGTAAGTGAAGATGAGACCAGGTAAATCACTAAGTTCACAGAATCCCCGCTGAGAATCTAGATTTTTTTTGTTGTTGTTGTCATGGAAACTACGAACCTCTATCATGGATGAAGAGCAAATACTTGGTTTTAACCTTGGCAATGAGGCCCATTCGGCTGCTTCCTGCTAGGTCTCCATGCATCCCTCTCTCTCCTTGAAACAACCCCCACACACATGTGAAAGCTCTAGGGAGTGAGAGCCATCTGTCCTCATGCTGCTGCCCAATGACACAGCCTGTGCAGCACCTAGCACTAACCCCGAGGGCGGCAGGCCTGCTCAGCACTACCTGCCCAAGTCCTAGGTCTCGTCGGTGGCTCTATTTTCCTTCAAAGTTTCCCCAAGGTGAGTGTGTCTCCTCAAAGCTGAGCAGGGAATGTATTTAGAATACGGAGATTGCAGTGTTGCCTCAGGGAAGGGAAGGTTGCTATACATGTGGACAGCTCTCTTAGTACCTCTTTTGGGAAACCTGCAGGCTAGGCTGGCCGTGTGGCCTTTACACACAGTAAACAGAGCTCACCAGCCGCACCCATGGGATTCGGCTCTTCTGCCTGTGGTGGCCCAGGGTGCGGTGAGAAGCGGTGTTCAAGTATTATGTCCAGAGAGCAGTTAAGCAGGACATGCACCTGGTGGGCATCTCTAGGGTTCTTTCCAGAGACTGTGGAAGTTCCTGGGACTCTGGAACTAATTCCAGTGGATGTTGATATGAATTTATGCATTTGGGGACGAGGGCAGGATGCAAACCCAGAGAGATATCCATTGTGGTCTCAGGAAGAGACACCTGAATGAGATGCTGGATCAAAGAGCGCATGATAGAGGCTGCCATGATAGAGGACATGGAGGGTGAATTAGTCAGTATTCTCTAGAATAAAGAAGCAATAGAATGAATGCGTGTATGTCTATAGTTAAGATTATTGCATTTGAAAACTATCTAAAGGGAGGTCTGTTACATCAACTTACACAGTAGAGGCTGTGTAGTCCAACCACAACTGTCTGCATGCTGGAGGGGCAGAGGATCCCCTAGAGGCTCAGTTCAAGAAGCTGGGAGCCTTAGAACAAGACAGAGAAGGGATGCGTCAGCCTGGGGCTGAAAACATGGACGCTCCTTGGAGAGCCAGTGGTGTGAGTATGTTTAAAGGCTGAAGATGGAGGCTGGTGTCCATGGGCCATGGCGGCCAGAATGGATGTACCCTCTCAGTAAGTATGACGCTTGTGCATGCTGCCTGTTATCCCCTCTTACTTCATTCCATCTGGGCCCCAGCCCGATAGTATGCTGCTGCCCTCACTCATGATGGGACTGTCCTTTTCCTTACCCTGTATTAGTCATCTCTGAAAAGATCTCAGGGACAGACCCAGGAGTACTTTTCTGGTCTCTGGAATATCTCAATTCAGTCAAGTTAACAACCAAGGTCAAGTGTCAGAAGGCCATCATGAGGTCTGAGATGAAAGGGTCCCCCTTTCTTTTCCTTAGCCTCACGTCTTTCCGAGAAGGGCCAGGCACAGCAATCTCCTTTCCAGCCCCAGGCCAGGTCAGAAATCAGCAGAGGGAAGCAAGCCCTCAGTGGTGAATGAAGCTGACATCCTTTATAATCCCTGACCCTGCACCTGCGAATGACATTAACCTGCAAAGAGACTGAACCTGCAGAGGACGTGCAAATGCATGTGTATGTGGACAACCTGTATCTGCAGGGACTATGTAACTGCGCATGAGCATTCCCATGTGTATGGGCATGTTCCTACGTACAAGGTGCATATGGTATGTAAGAATGTATGTATACCAAGCCCACAGCTAGCCATGGGGAAAGGGGTTGGGGAAGACAGGAAGGGTCAGACATGCCAATGACCAATGGCTGCTGGGATCCTAGTACCATAGACCATCCTAGCAAAACAGGTACTGTTGACCAAGAAGGGTACTTGTGGAGCCTCAGTGGCCTACAGGACAGGCAAGGCCTGCTTTATGGAGGGTAGCACCTATGCCGAGGGCCTCCTAGGCAGGCTACTCTTGAATCTGGCTTGTGTTGGGGGTTTGGTCTTGAGCAAGTGACAAAGAGATGGGGCTTGTATTGGTGACTGCCATCCACTATGGTTACAGGCTTGCTCTCATCGAAAGTAACTTTCAATTGCCTTGCAGCACAGCTGATTTCTAAGGGAAGCGAGAGGGCTCCTGGTGCTTCCTACTCTTGTGGTTTCTCTGTCTCTGAGCCTGGAAAGAGGGGGGAGCAACCATCCTGCTGTCTTTGCCCTCAAGGCTCCATGATTCCATGACCCCAGCATGTCTGTGGTTCCAAGTCTGCTGAGAATTCTCTCCGAGGAAAGGGGGTAGGTAGACATAGCTTGAGCAGAGCCTCCTTAATCCATAGGGTCCCAACATGACAGTGCACAGTGACTATGAAGTTAATGCTAGAACGTGCAAAGGTTTTCTATCAGCTACAAGCAGGTGCCTTAGCATTGCTGAGACCAGAAGTAAATCAAAGCCACCAATGCCCAGTTCCCATGTGTGGTCACTCCAGGAGGCATGGAGGGCCTTCTGCCAATAACTGGGCAGCTCAGTGTTGCCCATGCAGCTTCTCAAGTTGCCCCAGGCATATGCATATATATTATATATATGATATATATGATATGTCCCTATATTAGCCTCACCCCATGACTAAACCCATTTACCTCAGGACTTTGCTCCACTACCCCATGCTACTGGTTCCTATATTCAGCACAGCGCCTCCCAATTTCTGTCCCCAGACTCCTCCCCGCCCCTTTACTGTGCCCACCGCTCAGGTCACTTAATCAGGCCAGATCATCTCCAGCCTGGAGCCTGGGGAGGAACGTTTACAGGACACCTGAAAGGTATGTCCCGGGCAGGTCATGGGTTTCTTGGGCTCAGGTGATGGATGGGGCCGTGAGCAGTCATGGATACCTGAGCAAGGGCTGCTTGGGGTATGGCGGCTGGTCTGCACCTGGGCACGGCAGGGCCTTCTTGGTCACCTGTTTGTAGATGTTCCTGGCAGTCACTCCGATCCACAGCATGGTAGAAAGCGTGGAATAGTGCAGCGCAATGCCCACCTGGGAGGAAAGAATGTCACCAGACAGCCACCTCCTCCAGCCACCTCCCCGGCATGCACAGCAGACTCCTTGCGTGCAGCCCAAACTCTGTGTGGTGAGTACAGTGAACCCTGGCAGCTACTCTGCAGTTCTTTAGGAACAATAAAAAGAGGGAGGTCAATAGGAGAACAGGTAGGGAATGAGTCAGAGGCAGCCGAGACTCTTACACTGCTCAGCTATTTGCTGTGTACGTGGACCTGGGGGAGGCTTGTGGGTTTGCACACTGGTTCCCCCTCTGCAGGACGTCTATGCCATCTTTATGTATGGGCTCTGGTGCACACACCTATGTGTGAACCCTGGCCCCACTCTGGACCCCCAAGTGGAAGGCAGGCGCAGCTGCACAGCAGGGCTCCTAACATGTATTCACTGAGGCACCGAGTTTAAGGAAAGGCACCTCAGGCCTGATAACCCACCCTTGCACATCACAGTGACTCATTGCTATGGAAACGGCCGCTGGAGCTAGTCCCAGCCAGCACTTTTACGCTAGCTAATTACGCATTCTGCACTGCTCCGTCTCCATCTGATTCCATAAAATAAGGCTACTTTTGAGGTACTAACCTGACATTTTGAAATGGCAAGTAAAATATTGCTATAATCGGAAAGGACATAAATGTTTAAGGAATACAGAGATTTCCTGAATAAAGCTAACATCGCACCGGTATAATGATTTATCGAATCCAGAGTTCAGTTTTTACTTATGAGCAAACGCTATAATAATTGATGAGGACTTGGGGCGGGGTGGAGGTTGGAGAGATTGGAGAACTGTTTATGGTTTCAGATGGCTTCGTGGGTACAGCGCAGCGTGTCCTGCGAATTCAGCCTTCTCTTGGCTTTGCTGCTGCTCAGGTAAGATGGGCCACATGGAAATTCCAGCCACAGTGGGCTCAACCTCTCCTGGATGAGGGCAGGAGGCCCCGGACCTAGGTGGCAAGAGCTGTCTGCCATGTTAGAGTTCAGTGCAAAGGCAAACAGAAAAGGGGAGGTAGGCACGGCTTGAAGGAAGGTCTGCAGTGTGGCTGTCATTGTCATAGACAGATAGAAATGTCAGACTCATCCTCAGAAGGGCGCCTGACTTTTGTCCTTGAGACATTAGGTCAGGGCCCTGAGGTAGGTGGGAGCATGGCTAGGAGGAGAGAGGGAGGGGAGGCCTGGCTGCTTCCTCCCTTAAACTGAGTCTCATCCAAGCTGTGCGATCAGGGAGCAGAAAGTGTACAAAGGCAGGCTTTGTCTCTTAAACACCAACTTGAGGCAAAACACATAGGGAGGTCAAGGGATGCCGCTTGGCTTCCAGACAGCATGTGCTATTGAGAGGAAGAGCAGGCAGGACACCCTCCCTTGCTTCCGGACCCGGGGCCAGCACTGACGCACATTCATTATGTGGGACTAACAGCAGCCGTCTGCTTTGTTTATGATGTCACTTAGTACTTTAATGAGACTCACGGTCATCTTTCTGTTGCTATGACAACTGTCTGTTCTCACCAGCCATCCAGAGCTCTGGACCACTTCTCCTGGCTGTTCTGTGATGATGCTGAGCTTGGATGGGGAGGGGCTGAGACTCCTGTACTCAGTCACTTGGCTGCTGATCAAAGTCCGGACACATCTAGCTTTCAGCGATCTAGTTTTTAGCCTACTCCTCTCAGGTCTCTCCCCCTAGCAGGTGAGGTAGGGGAGCGGTTGCGATGAGTGAGGTGGGCTAGCTTCGGACCTGTCAGGCAACTGATTAAAACCAGCCTGGCTTCTGGCTCAGGGAGGCCTCAGAAGCAATAGACACCCTCACTTCTGTGTATAGGCATAGGGACATTTAAACATGTCTCTGTGTGGTGGAGATTCTTACCTGGAATGCTTTATGGGAACTGCCCCCCCCCTTTATCTCTTGTTTTCCCTGAGCTCTCTCTGACTCCCCCGCCCTTGCAGCAGTAGTTCAGGGTCTCCCAAAAAAACCAACTTGAGGCAAAACACATAGGGAGGTCAGAAGGCCTTGTGGCTTTCTGGTTCTTAGTCATGTGCTATCCATGACTTCCCCCAACATAGCCTGGCAGATGTGTTTCCATCGGTACCACACCGCTAACACTGTCGGTGCCTGGCAGGTGTGTCGCCAAGCAAGGGATGAATAGAGGCTGGCCATTTTAGGAAGCCACCGGCGACTAGGAGGTGGCTGCTTTCTGCGGTCCACCCTACTCCAGCACCCAGGGACCTGTCTGTTATCTGGAGTCCCAGCATTGTTACTAAGGACTTCCTGAGCATGGCCCTTGTAGATCTTAGCTCGGAGGTATTTCCTGATCCATTTGTCCCCGCCTACCAAATCTCTCTTCCAGGTCCTGCCCTGGCGGGATTTTGGGGTGCTATGCATGCCTGGATCCCTGGGGCTTCGTGGGGTTGGCCTGAGCTTTGGGCCAGTGCTGTATTTCATGGAGGCCCTAAGATGATTCCAATGACTGTGTGGCCAGCAGGCCCCAGCTGCTCGGCACTTGGTGGCATAGTGAAAACATAAAGATAACGACCCAGTCAATTGCCGTTTTGATGGCTTCTGGGTAAGCTTTTATAGCAAGAGTGGGATTTCCTAGTCCTCCCCGTGGCTGCTTCCAGGTTAACGGTTAACAGAGGCAGCATGGAGGAAACTATCTCTCTCCCATTCAGGCATGTGGCACTGCCTTTTCAGCTAGTCTGGCCCAGGGGTTGATATGACATATACATTTGGTACCCAGGGGACCAGAACATGGGTTGTGTCTTTCAGGTGTGGATGTCATGCTTCCAGAACACCGTGGGCCTCAAATGGCACCAGTGTAGGTAAGCAGTAGCATTGGCTGAGTCAGTTTAAGCCTGCCTGAGCTAGGTGGGTCTGGGTGGGAACCAGGGAGGTGGGAGGGTGTGTCCTGTTAGCCAGGCTGTTCTGGGAATAGCCTATCATCACCCATTGATCCTCAGGATAAGCCTCAGCTGCAGCTGGCTACCCACACAGGAGGACAGGTCATAGGAGAGGCTGGGGAACTGATAACGTGGTTATTGTCATTAATGTGGGTCATGCAGTTCTCGGGTTGGTCGGGGTCATCTCTGCAGCTGCCAATAGCTATTTGCTGAATTTGTAGTAGTTAGGGCTACCTGAGGACCCGGGGTGCAGGGAAGATGTTGGCCATGAAATGACAGTAACCACCAGGCTTTTTGGTAAGTTGCTCTGGGTCCCTGCCTGTCCTCACACATGGGGCTGAGGTGTGGAGCAGGACAAACACACCTTGCTGGAGGTGCAGTTGGCTCTTTTCCTTGATCCAGAGCCATAGCCCCAAAGGACAGTCCTGGGCTTGGCTTTGGAAGGAGTCTCTCTAGCATCGTCTTAGCCACGGGCCACAGATTCTATTTCCCTGTTTAAGATGCTCAAACCAGGCCACGCGTGTGAAGATGATCTGCCTTGTGATTTGAGCTATTCTTTTCCGTGCTGGGTGTTTCAAAACCCCCCTTTCCCTAAGGGAGAGCAGAGGTGGCTGGGATGCTCTCTGCCTGGTTTGTGTGGGGTAGAGCCTCTGCTGCTACTGGTAGCTGTGGCTGGCAGATCTGCTGGCAGGGTGAGGTCAGGACTGGAAGGTCTCACTCAGCCCACCCCTAGGTACTGCCTCACTGGGTTTTTGGGAGAGGCATCATGCCATTCTGGTGAAGATCCATGTTTGCTGGACAGTAGCTGTCTAGGTACGTGGCCCACTAGTCCTTAGACTAGACCTGCTTCAGACGGAGTGGGATTGTAATACGGAGCCACTATAGAAGCCTCACTCTTCTCCTCGGGAGCAACAGCTGAACAAGCACTAAGGTATTATTTTATAAGCAAATTAGCATACATTTCTGCTGTGATAAGAAAACTGTCATGCGCGCCTTTGTTTGTTTAGCACGGGGAAGGCAGCACTCACCGCTTGGCACAGGATAGGGTGTTTGGTGCGGTTGATGCCACCAGCAAACACGGTGAAGGTCAGAGCTGCGTGGAAGCAGAAGTTGAGGAGTGCGTGCCGGCCTTTCCGGCTTATCCGGATGGCACTATGGGAAACAGAGATTTCACATTAAAAACCACTGGTTTAGAGAAGAGCCTGGAAATACCACCCTTGTCCATGGTAGGAATAGTAGGCTCTCACTAGGGCTGGGAGTAACCCCTCCCAAGGACCAGACCATGGGAAAGACAGACAACTGACCTTGCCCACGTCAGCAGGCTCTCACAGGAGCAATGCTTGCAAAGACTTCTGTAGAGTTTCTACCCCTATGTCCAATTGACAGAGACTGGCTTGTTTGGGGTCTCTGGGACTGCTGCTTCTCTCTCTGAGTAGATGTCTGATACACAGAGAGGGCCAGACTATGTGACTACAAGTTTGATTGCCTTTGGTTATGATAATGTTCATGGTCACCAGAATGTCTAAAGTTCTGTGTAGCCAGCCAGGGCAGGGCCAGCGTTGTTCAGCCTATGACTCTGACTCTACTGTGGCTGTGTACCTGTCTAAGTCTCATCCTACAGCTTCTGTGGTCTGGGTGTGCTTCTCAAATTCTCTGCTGAAGGGGCTGGGGAGATGGCTCAGTGGTTAAGAGCACCGGCTCCTCTTCCAGAGGTCCTGAGTTCAATTTCCAGCCACCACATGGTGGCTCACAACCATCTGTAATGGGATCTGATGCCCTCTTCTGGTATGTCTGAAGACAGCTACTGTGTACTTATATACATAAAATAAATAAATCTTTTAAAGAAATCTCTGTTGAAACTCAATTGTCAGCCTGATGGTATTAGGAGATGGTTGTTGGGACGGAGTTCTCATGAACAGGTTTAGTGCCCTTATTAAAGAGGCCCTAAGGGCTCCCTTCTCTTTAGACAGCTGGAGGACTCAGAGAGAATGCCATTCATGTACCAAGACTCTGAGTTCTCATCAGACACCAAACCTGCTCAGTACCCTCGCTCTTGACTTCTAATTTCTAGAACTGTGAAGAAACAATTTCTATTCTAGTCACTGTTATCAACCAGCCTCTCTGTAGTAACTTGCTAGAACTGCGGAAGGAGACTAAGAACAGTTTTGGATCAATCCTCTCCCCCAACAGTGGCCTTGACATATACAAGCCTCCACTCGTGACGGCCTATGGTCCAGGCCTAGGCATCACTCACAATTTTAATTATGTGTTTGGCTGTGGCTATGGCTGGGCTTCCCTTCTCCTATCTCCTTGTGCATCTTCTATGGATTCAGGCACATAGAAGTCACACACATTCATTCTCAGACACAGGCATCCAGAAACAAACTCAGAAGGAGACCTCTGTCAAGAAGGTCCTTAGATAAAAAGTCACAATAGGGGACTTCAAGGACCCTGCAAGCATGACCATGACCTCTTAGGATGCTGGAACCAACATGCTTCCATCTCAGGACAGACTTATGTCACGCAGTTTCACAAGAACACAGAGGATGCTGTTAAGACGTTGCAGTGGGGACTAAGAGGTGGCTCAGCCTTTAAGAGCTTGGTGTTTGTTAGAGGTCTTGGGTTTGGTCGTCAGCATCCACATGGTGGCTTGTAATCATCCTTAACTCTAGTTCAGGTGTACTAGGTGCCCTCTACTGGCCTCTTTGGGCCATTCCAGGCATATACATAGAACACAACATACATATATATAGGCAAAACACTCATACCCATAAATTATAAACAAACCAACCAACAAATAATTAATAATGAAAGAAGGTCGAGACCCAAGATGGAAGGATTAGATTTTCTCTAGTATTGTGTCTTGTGGCCACTGTGTTGGGCAGGGTGGGGTGGGCTTCCTTACCTCTGATGCAGGATGTAGGTGATGACAGAGGCAAGGAGACATAGGAGCATGACCGCAGTGCAGGCATACACCACGGGGTGCAGGAACTCCCCTGGGTACTGGGGCAGGGAGAGGACAGTCTTCAAATCCTGGAAAGGAAGCAGAGAGTGGAGTGACTGATATAGCCAGGATTCTTTATGTGACTTGTCAGGTGTGTCAGGAGGGGTCAGGCTGGTGGCAGAAAGGGACTCTCTTCAGTGACTACCCAGGCAGGAAGGCTGTAGGGTATAGTATCCCAGGAGCCCACTTGGGGTTGGTACCTTCCCAGGGCTGCTCAGCTGAGAGCATCTGCCCGTGACACTGAGAGCAGCTCCTAGAGGCAGCATTGCCACAGTGCCTATATCTGCCTCTAGCCATCTCTCTATCCATGTCACAGATAGAGGGCAGGCAGGCGCCAGCTTCCACTGCATGTGTGTCTGCTGCCTTCAGACAAGTTACAGAACACCCAGCCTCCTCCAACCCACTTCTGCAACCCACGTTCATTGACATTATGCTTTTAAATGGCTCCCTGGGGGAATTCTCCACCAGTTTCTAGCAGGTCCTAGTGGCATTAACCTGAGCAGATGGAGAAAGAGAAGCTGTTACGAGCCATAGGTATGGCCTCAGGACCTTTCCAGGCTTAAACCCACTTTACTGTGCATCCGAACTGAAGTAAAGGGTTTGAGGTGACAGTTTCACATGAACGCATGGCTTTCCTGTGGTAGGGCCACCCAGAGGAATGGATGTCTGGGTTGCAAATCCTTAGGGCCCTGGGGTGGGTTTTCTTGCCACCCTCTTTGGGGCAAGAGGGTCAAGTCTCTGGTTAACCTTGAAGAGACACCTGGTCAGTGGGCATCCAGGGGTCATGCCCACAGTGTCCTCATACCTATCACACTTCTGGGTCATAGCTGGTGCAGGGAAGATGTCTTAGGGGTAGGTGTGGACACGGGTAGCACACGAACAACTCTCTGGAAGACACGAGACTCAAACGGCGAGATGCCATGTGGCCTGTGTCCATCCCAGGTCATGATTTCCTAACAAGACACTGCAAAGTTGGCTCTAGAGAGGGCACACTGTACTCCTCTACTGGAGACCCCACATCCTACCCTCCTGACCAGGAAACTCCCCACACTTGGCCCAAGGTCCTGGAAGGGGAATTGTAGTCTGGATATCAACAGGATGGCCCAGCTATAGTGCCATCACATCTCTGCCCCACGAAGCCTTCAGAAATGCTGGCCAGGCAACAATTGCAGGAGGAGCCCGTGCCTGAGTAAGGACAAAGCACCTGCAATGGCTGGGAGTTTCTGAAGGGAGAGAGTGCATTGTTTCCCTGAGGAAACAGTGTGTCTTCAAGTGGACCTTTCTTCCTGAACATCCAGCACCTCACCCGGTGGGTGAGCTCAGTTGTGTGGCATACTTAGGACATTTGCCCATGGGTATTTTTAAGAACGCAGCCAGAGACGACCTCACTCTCCAAGCAATAAGTGCCTCCATTAAGATCTCCTGAATGCTCCTGACTTCAAAGCCTCAGATGCTTTCTATAGTGTGTTAAGTGGAGGGTTCCAGACCCAGTGGAGAGCAGCCTCTTTCCGGATTCTTGGTCTGCATGGGAGAACACATGTCCTTCTTTGGTGTCTGTCTGCAGAGAATTTACTATGTGGTGGTAGAGGACACTCTGGCTCCCGTGAGTACCAAGGCCATTATTCTGTTTGTCTCGGCTCAGCTGCTTCCTGTCAGACAGAAGCCAACTTCTGAGTCATGGGGAGCATGCTTCCTGGTGAGATCAGGATACCCACATACCAGATGAGCTTGTGCTACTGGGAGGTGGAGTGCCCCATGGGGTTCTAAGAACTTTGGGTTCAACTGGGCCCAAGTGACATCTCCAGGTACCTATGCACATGAGTCTCTCCATGGAAGTCTTAGGATTTTGACCCATTTTTACTATTGTTGTTATTGGGGGGAGAGGGGAGAGAGAGAGAGAGAGAGAGAGAGAGGGAGAGAGAGAGAGAGAGAGAGAGAGAGAGAGAGAGAGGAGAGAGACTGAGAGAGAGCGAGAGCGGGGGGAGGCATGAGCGAGAGAACATGAGAACAAAATGCAAGTGAGCTTTTAAGTACAGTTCTTGCCTTGCAGCTAGGTTTCTTCCCTGGCACTAAAACTCTACAATGAAGGCCAGTCTATGGCTTCCAAGTCTTCTGTGCCCCGCCCCCCAGCCCCCATGGTCATCATTACTGTGTATATGAGGTGTGAGGGTGTCACAGGGGCTTGTGTTCCTGATGGTATCAGATGCTTGTGATGGGAAGGATCTGAAGGAGCCCCAGAGGGCAGAGGGCTCAGCTATAACCAGAGTGCTGCTTGCAGAGTCCCTGGTGTTCTGAGTTGGGAGCAGTGTTCCACAGTCTCATCTCCAGTTCCTATAGGAACCTGATCTATGGCTTGGATTCATATAGCAAATCCTCACGGGAGGCTAAATAACCAAAGAGAACTGTCTTCACGTAGCAGGCAGAATGCTTAGAGGGCCAGATTTCTATGCAGTGATTTTTTTCCCCCTAGGATGCTGTCCAGACCTGATCACACAGTCTTGGGCCGAGGGACTCATTCTCAGCTGGATAGTCACAAGGGGAAGCCTCTAACCCTCTGGGGGCTCTGTACGCTTTGGAGACCCAGCCCGGGTGGGGGTAGAGTCACCTACATGAAGATGGACTTCAGAGGCTAGGAACAGGATGACCCAGGGGATGACCAATGAGCTTGGTTAAAAATGGGGTTTGGTTTGGCTTCTTGCTTATTTGTATCAGAATGATCAGCAGTGCCTTTCTGCATTTTTAGAGGTGACATTTAAAATTCAAAGTAGGCAATGCAAAATGGAGATGCATTTCATATTTTAAAGTTCACACATGGGCAAGTTCCTCTCAAGGAGTCTACTGTGCAAATGTTCCTTGGGCAAGGTTCCAGCGATCTGACACGGGGTCAGGCCGCCTGGCTTAAGGACAGCTCCCTCTGTTGCTGCGGAGCCAGAGCGTTCTCTGAAGCAGTGATGGGGACCAGAGCTTGACTCCCAGGTCACCACATAAGAGCTCTCAAATGACCAAAGTCTGTTGTCCAGCCAGCTGTCACTTGCCCCCACAAATTACAGCTATCATGCTGATAACCACATGCTCCTGGCTGCCGGCTACCCAGTTACCACACACATTCCACAGGAACTCTACATTGGTGAAGTCTGATGTGGAGGCCATGTTGACACTTGAGAGGATACTGAGCTTGTTATCATGTAATTATAGTGATACAGACATACCCACCCTGCTGTCCAAGACCTTAATATAACCAAGTCAGGGGGAAAGGAGGTGGCACCCTGTTTCCTGGAAGTCTCCTCCCTTCTCTGATGACAGCAGGGAGCACTGAACTGTCAGAATGCAGGCCTAGTGAAAACCACACCCAAGAGCAGCCTCAGAGCCTCCAGGGTTCCTTCCCCTTTCTGTTCCTTGACCACCGGATAACACTTCTTGCTTACTCCTCAGAACTGTTGTTGGTTGATGCTATCAGCTCGAAGTAGGAAAAGAATCTGTAGATTCAGTAACATGGAGGAAGAGACCATTCCAGAGAACCCTTAGAAGCAGGGTGAATTTCAATGAGGGATAAAGGCTGCTCTTAACCACCTCGGTCCAGGTGACATGCTGCTTGCATTGTCTGCAGGATGGGCTGATTGCTTCAGAAAGCCTTTTTGGACATTTCTTTATTCCCTTAAGCTGGGTGCTCAGCCAACAGTCCCATGAATATCCCCACTGTGGTGGTTTGAATAAGAAGGGGCCCCATAGGCTCATGAATACAAAGTCACTAGCACTAGCACATTTGAAAGGATTAGAAGGATTAGGAGGTGTGGCTTTGAGGTTTCAAAATCCCAAGCCAAGACCAGTGTCTCCCAAGGATCAGGATATATCTCTTAGCCAAACATGCCTGGGTCACATTCCCTGCCAAGATGATAATGGACTAAACATCTGAAACGGAAAGCAAGCCCTCAGTTAAATGTCCTCTTTTATAAGCACTGCCTTGGTCATGGCGTCTCGTCACAGCAACAGAACAGCGGCTAAAACACCTGCTCTAACATACAGTAACAGCTCTCCTGTTTACAGAACAGCGGCTAAAACACCTGCTCTAACATACAGTAACAGCTATTCTGTTTTGAGTCACGGCTTCAATTCACATTATCATTGTATTTTAGTTGATGTATCCTTTAAGCTTGTTCTGCCAATAAAACGAGTCAGGAAGTTACACAGGACAAGAAGAAAGGAGGGAAGGAGGAAGAGAGTTCAATTAGGTAATAGGGAAGCTTGTGATGGCTGTGACAAGTGGAAAAGGAGTCTCTTGAACCTGGGATGCCACGTCTGAAGGCTCATGGCTCTCTGACCAGGGAACTTTGAATACAGGGAGCAATGGATCTTTCTGATTCCTCTTCTGATTTCTTCTCTCCCTCCTTCCTTCCTTCCTCCCTTCCTTCCTTCCTTCCTTCCTTCCTCCCTTCCTTCCTTCCTTCCTCCCTCCCCTCCTCTGTCTGCCTGTCTGTATGTGAATGTGTGTTGCAGTGTGTGTGATGTATGCACACATGTATGTGCAGAAACTAAAGGAGACCGGCCATCATAGCTTTCTCACTGTCTGCCTTAATCCTTTGAGTCAGTCTCTGAGTGAAGAAAGGGGCTAACCTCATGGCAGACTAGCTCTAACAATCCTCCTGTCTTCATTGGGGTTATGGGAGCGTGCAGTCATGCTTGTTTTGGTTTTGTTTTGTTTCTTACGTAAGTGATAGGCTTGAACCCAGGCTCATGTTTTTTTGCACAACAAGTTGTCTTACCCACTGAGTCATCTCCTCAGCCTCGGTCCTTCTTTCAACTTAGTTCTCCTGGGTTGTCTTCCTCGGTTCCATCTGTGGTTTTGTTCTCTTTTGTTTTGTGGCAGGATCTCCCTCTACAGCTGCCTCAGCTTCTCAAGTGCCGGACTCACCAGTGTGAGTCGCTGTGTGCTGATTTTCCTATTCTTCTTGTTTTTCTCCGTTCTGTATTTTTTATTTTCTGGTTCTGCACCAACCCAGACTGGTTTCAAGAGAGCCTGATGCATTTCCTTGCTCGTCTTTTCAGTGATAACTGGATCTTATCAATAGATCAGCCTTCCATGGGACAAGCAGAAGGTAAGTCACTCATTCTCTTAGAATGCCAGTGGACGTTACATGAACATAGTTTGCTGGGATTTCCTTTTTAGAGGGATACATGGGACGGTGAAGTCATGAAGAGGTTTGAAGACAGACATTTTGAAGAGTGTTATGGAGGTTTCCTTCTAGGCTGGCAGTTGCTTTCTTAGTGTGGATGGCTCAGGAGAATGTTGAAATCGGAAAAGCTCTGTCTGACAGAATGGTAGCTCTGAGACGGTTCTAGCCATTTAGACCTTGGGATGGACAAAAAGAAAAAGAAAAAGAAACCAAACCAAATAAAACAGAAAGCAAAAGCAAAACCCAAACCCCAATAGACCCCAACAAATCCTGAGAGAAGTTCTGAGTTGCTCGTAAACATAGTGATCTGTCCCACCTGCCTGTAAGGGGAGGCAGGGACAGGCCATTTGTTGGCTCCTGAGTACCACAGGCCCCGCTAGGTTGAAAGGAATCTACACATTTGGGCTCATAGCTTAGAGCTACAGATCTCCCTTCACCCATGGTCTCAGAGCTGATCACACACAGGCAAAGCTTCTGTGCATCTGAAAGTGCTCCACTGCCAACCTCTGTGACCCTCATGAACCATGGGGAGGAAGGCAGTGCCTTGGGGCCTGTCTGAGTTCCATAGAGCTGCAGAGCCAGGGTGCGAGGTCTACTCTTTGTATATCTTTCCAGTGCCTTTGGTATTGAAAATTATGTCACGTCTTACTATATATTTATTGATTTAATCAATATTAGCAGTGTTTTTGTGTGTGTGTGTGTGTGTGTGTGTGTGTGTGTGTGTGTGTGTGTGTGTAGTATGTTCATGCCATGGATCCTGTGTGGAGGTCAGAACAACTTTGTGGAATCAGCTCTCTCTTTTCACTTTTATGTGGGCTCTTGGGTATTAAACTCAGACCTTTAGGCTTTTGTGGGTCTGTGGTCCCCTCTCCTGTCTTTTTTAAATGTGGAAATAGACACAAATATATCATGTATTGAGATCCTTGACTCCAAGCAGGGACTAGGCAAGGCTTTGTCCCTGTCAAATGAGCCAGCATCCAGTGGCAGTGAGGTAAGCCTGGGCCACAGCAAGTGAGGGCCTACTAAGTTCTCTGTAAAAGCCCTAACAGTTGCTACTGCTGTTAACATGCTTACACCAATGCAAGCCACAGCATTGTCACAACAACACACAAGTGAAGCACCTGATCACCTAGACTCAAATATTACAGTTTCACACGGTGTCCCCTCACAGCATGGCGCCCCACCCCACACTATCCTGCATCACAGCACATTATCCAGCACCACGTGTTCCCAGCACAGTGACCATCATAACCCACCCATGGGTCCCCTCACTGTGTCGTCCCAGAGTACCCCATTGCACAGCTCCATCTTAACCCTCCCACTCTTCTCTATGCTCTCTTATTCCAGACCATCCTACGTCACACTGTGTCAAAGAACATCATCACAAACCACACTGTGCCATCCCATCCCACACCTGTCCACCCTGTGTGGCTCTACACCACACCAGTCCTCCCCATACCACAACACGGTGTTCTGTCCTGTGTTGACCCACATGGTGTAACCCCACAGTGCCCCGTTATACAACCATCATCCTTCTCCATTTACTTCTTGCCTCCTACTCCACGTGCTTCTCCACATCGTCCAAGTGAGCACTGACTCAGACACTAACTCTGTATTGCAGCGCTCTGGTTTTGAGACGAGGTCTTGCTGTGTAGCCCAGGCTGGCCTCAGACACATGCCAATTTTCTTGCCTCAGAACTCCCAAAGTTTGAGATGACAGGCATGACCCACCGACCCAGTTTACCGCACTGTACCACTGTGTGTCACATCGCACCACACACATGATACACTGTTCCATACACTCCACCCCACACACCCCATACATATATCTCATGTCACACTATTTTATACCATGCATCCCACACACATTCTAAAACTCTGGTAACTCTATAACACCTCCCCTGCACACTGTACACTCTATATAACACATCCTGTGTCACACTTTTCAACACCACATACCCCTCAGCATCTACCTATATCTATAACATATACCTATACCTATCACATACTCCTATACCTATCACATATACCTATACCTATCACATATTCCTATACCTATCACATATACCTATACCTATCACATATTCCTATACCTATCACATATTCCTATACTTATCACATATTCCTATACCTATCACATATACCTATACCTATCACATATTCCTATACCGATCACATATTCCTATACCTATCACATATACCTATACCTATCACATATTCCTATACCTATCACATATATCCTATACCTATCACATATACCTATACCTATCACATATACCTATACCTATCACACATTCCTATACCTATCACACATTCCTATACCTATCACATATTCCTATACCTATCACATATTCCTATACCTATCACATATACCTATACCTATCACATATTCCTATACCTATCACATATTCCTATACCTATCACATATTCCTATACCTATCACATGCTACACATTCCACACCATACCTCCTACACCACACATTTAACACTGCACGATTCTATGCAGTAATCTCACACTCTACTGCTCTACTCCATACCTCACATTTTATACCTAACATCCCATATCACACATCCTCCATACACATGTACACCACATAACACACACCCTACTACACATCCCACACTCCACACCCCACACATCGCACACCACACACCACACCACACTACATACCACACACCACAGCACACACCATACCACACATTGCACATCAAACACCACACACCACACAGCACCCGGTACCCTACACACCATACACCATATACCACACCCCACACCCCATAACATATACCACACAGCACCCCACACATCCCACACTCAACACTTACACCCCACCCCACATCACATACTACATACTACATCCCACACATCACACATGACACCACACATGACACCACACACCATACACCACACACACACACACACACACACGCATCACACTACATACCCCACCCCACATCACATACTACACACTACATCCACACAACACACATGACACCACACACCATACACCACACACCACACACACACACACACACACACCACACCACATACCCCACCCCGCACCCCACACACCCCACACCATGTACACACACAACACACCCCACATCACACACCACACACACAGTCCACACCACACCCACACATCTATACCACACACCATACACCACACCACGTCCATACATTCTATATCCCACACCTACTCTATACATGTGTACCACAAATCCCACACCGCACATCCTACAGCACATCCCACACAACACTAGTCTGTATCAGAATCCCATCATAAACTTTATATTATACCATTCTATACCAGTGCCATAAGTCCCACTCCACCGCACCCTATACCACACACCCACACTACACATCCTACACCCACACCCCGTGCTGTACATCTTCATCACACACTCACATCACACTATTCAACAACACACATCTACAACACACACCAACACCGCACGGCCCATACCACACAGCCTACGCCACACATCAGCACACTCATCCCACACTATACCTTCCACATGTATACACATAGCCCACCCCCCCATCCTCTACCACACATTCCACACCACCCCATCTTGTACCATCCATTCTGCACCACACATCCCACACCACCCCGTTCCACACCATGGCAGAGTACGTCTGTCACATCAGTCTATCCTGCTTAGTTCCTCGCCTCTAGTTGCCAGAAAATGAGAGCCAGGAATGTGGCAAGTGCCTTAGTTCATCCACCAATTTGGATGCTCCCAAGGACCAGCAGAGAGAAGGCAGATGATGAACAACTCTCTCGGTCTTTCGCAGGTGTCACTTTGTTCCCTTAGGAAACATGCTTTCTTGGTGCCAACTGTGAGAATCACAGGTGACAGAGGGCAAAGTCATCTGTGTCTGGGTGTCTGCAGGAGTTAAGCAGCAGTGCCTATTGTAACAAAGCTAGTTGGCTTCTGAGTTTGTTATTTGCAGTGGCGCAGATGCTCTGAGGACAGAGGTGCCCTCGGCTTCCCATGTTGGACATGGCACGGGGAGGATCAGACAAGGATAATGTCTAGGAAGAGGAGCATGGTAGAGCCCTGAATCCGGGGCTCTTTCACGCCCTGGTATGTGGTTCAGAAGACCACTAGCTGTATCTTAAGCCCTAGAGCAGGAAAGTGGTGTGCTGCTGCTGGACGTGTGTTGGAGAAGTGCCAGTAGGCACGGTGCAGGTCGCTATGGAGCCCCAACCAGTCTCAGAACTACAACCATTCTGTCCCCAGGTCCCAGGTGATTTGTCCAGCACCAGTATCACAGCCTGCAGACATCCAGAAGATGTAGTACCTCAGGTTGTCCACCCCACACTTTCTGTGTCTCTCAGATACTTCTCATCTGCAAACTATCAGTCGATAGTAATAAACTCCCTGAAAGTCCACAGGCTGCAGGCCAAGTTGTCAGGGAGGCATTCACAGTGTGGGCTCTTGAATGGGGCAGCCTTGGGCTTCTGAAGTCTGTCATGGTCCTTGCATGGGACAGAAATCTCTCCGGGGCAGGTGGCAACTGCTCTGAGTTCTGTATATTGAGGCAAGTGGGAGCAAAGGGCAGACACATCTTGCATAGGGAATTGAGTGTAGGAGAGGGCCAGGAACTTGTAGGTGGGGAGCTGAGCTAGGCAGCTAAATACTGCCCAGAGGGTCACATAGGGTGGTCACTGCAGCCACCCATGCCTCCTGAAGCTTCAGACAGTTTATCTATCATCTGCCAAGGGAGGTTTTCCATTTTGCAAACATCGTGAATTTGAGGATGAAGGCCACAAACCATTCCAACCTAGGGCTGACAGCCATGTTGGGTGTGGCACCTGGGGGGCAGTAGGAGACATAGTCAGAAGCCAAGGGACCCTTAAGCCCAGGGTGCTCTCCTTTGAGAGCTGCCAGTGCCTGGAACAGATAACCTTGCTGGGGTCAGGAGAGAGCATGGACACAACCTTTGCCTTGGCAAGCAATGCTAACGTGATGTGGATTTGGGTACCAGGGATCTTGCTTCTTGGGCATTTTGAATGGTGCAAGAAGCAAGTGAACAGTGATTCAGACAGAATGCTCCTTACTCGGTAGACACACAGGTCTGCATTGAAGCACCTATGTCCATGTCTCAGCTACGGACACGTTATCCTGGTGGTCATTGGCATTCTCAGCACGCACCCCAGCCCGAGCTGCCCCTGTCAGCTGTCCCTTAGGAACATACACAATGCATTATTTACTCGGCTGTTAGCCTTCCTAGAGACCAATAGGCAGCGACCACAAAACAAGCTCGAGCCTTCAGGAAGGGCCCCATCATGTCTTGGACACTGTTCCAACCCACTGACCACACTGCCCTTACTCCTTTCTAGTGAGAGAAACACCCTCCCCCAACTCCTGTCGTGTAGCCTTAGCTGCCAAAGCCATTTGACTTTCTGAGGAGCAGGGACAGTAGGAAGGGCCTGGTGACCTGACTGAGGCCCCCTTGAGTGGGAGGGAACCTAGTCTAGGACTAGACAAGGTTTCCCCAGGCGTTGGATACGAGCCTCCATGGATGGATGCCACTCTGTTGATTAAATGCTTCGACATTGCCGTGTGCCTGCAGCTAATTAGTATGAACGGCACCAAGTGAGCCAGACAGACCCTGGCAGGCAGCCAGAGACCCAGTGTAGCCAGACCCCGCTGCCCTCAGCACCTCCCCCATAGAGTTCTCCCACCCCAGGACTGACACAGGCTGGACAGTTGCTAACTGCCTAACCGCACCATACTTACTTTCCTGCCCAAGCCTCCTCTACCTATCAGAGGTGGTAACCCCCTGATCTGACATGAACCGCAGGGTTTTGGTCTGAGCTTTAGGCCCCTTGGGCTGTGTACTCACCATGAGCCCTGCAGCGTTGGGGTTTCTGGCACCGACCACTATGTTGTGCCCTTCTCCCCTCTGGCCTCCATGGCCATCTGGAAGGTCAAGTCCCAAACAGCAGTCACAGTCGAGCTCCTGGGAGGGCTACCTCAGAGTGACTGTGAGAAGATGAATGGGGACCTGCAGGCTGACCCACCTGCAAAGACAGTGCATGGTCAGGGTGCACCGGAGCCCCCTCCCAGCCTGTTACAGGTCAATATCCAGGTATACCCAAGGAGCACTCAGTCCCTTCCCAAGTTTGCCCCTTTCTGGCTCCTATCAACCTGGCCAGCCTGTTGGAGTCCCTGGCTCAGGCTTCCATCTGAGGCATCCAGAGAGGTGGGGACAGCCTGGGCTTTGGGACTTGGGAGGAAACCTGGCTCCTGGCAGCCAGAAACCATCTCTTAAGTAGTCTCTGCTCACCAACGTAAGACCGCAACTTGGTTATTTCAGGCTGCACAAGCCAGACCAGCATTGTCAATTGAAATCAAGAGAATCAAATAAACCTGAATAAATCTCTCAGTTCCCCGGGCAGACCTGGCAGGCACAGCTTCCGCTGCCTGGTGTGGATGGACCTTGAGGGCTGGCGTCTCCCACATGGACATTCTTGCCTGGCTGGAACTATGTGGTCTTGCGAGGGCTCCAAGCTCTAGACTTACCCAAAGTTATTCAGAATCCACCTTTCCAACAGCAAGAGTGGCCGAACACCTCATAGCATTTCTGCTCCAGAGATGGCCCTCATGAGTGGACACTGTGGCCGGCCAGTAGCTTGGGGCACAAGCCCTACCCCTCCCCTTCCCTCCTCAGACACCAGGAGGAAGCCACCCAACTTCTCACCTATTTTGGTAAAGGCAGCTGAAGAGGCACAGGTCTCCTGCTTCTCACAGGCGAGATGTGGCATGTCCCTCGTGCTAGGGAACAGCTTTCTATGACGAAAGGCATTAGATTGGAGCTTATGAGTGGAGTTATCAACAGATTGCAGGGCTGCAGCCTGGCGACTGGCTGTGGCCAGAGCACTGCGCTGGGGACGGAGCTCTGCACCCGGAGGGAGTGAGTCAGAGCCGAGAAGAGCAGGCATCCAATGCGCTCTCTGCAGGCAGTTTCCAGCTCTGGGTTGGGGGACGCCAGCCGCCTGCGCGCCTGATTTCTGCAGCAACAGCCAGGGGAATGAAGGACCGGCCGGGAAGCAGGAGCTGTAACCATGGGGACTGGGGGAGGCGCGGACCACGGCAGCGCCGTGCCCTGGCTCCCTGCGGCAGAGCGGGAATGGTTCTTCCCAGCCCGGCGGCCCGCTGCCCGTCACACTGCAGAGTCGATTTAAAGAGACAACCGACCAGGGTTTGCTGCTTGCTTCCAACTGATTCAGACAACTCACATTAAAGCATTTTTCCCAAAAGGAGGACAGGGTGATGTTATTTCATTTTTAAAAGAGATTCCTGTCTCTCAAGGGCTCCAGAAACAGGAAGGTGAAAACGGAAATTGACTTTGGAAGAGTCTTCACAATCCCTATATTAAAATTTGTTCAAATTCAAATTTTTTGAAACTGAGGTGAAGACTGTCTGAGCATGAGTCAGCAGGCTGGTCCTGTCTGTGCACTGGGCCTGGCTGGGTAGAAAGTATCTTCCCTAACCCCAGTGTTGACCCCCTTCTCCAAGCCTGGGCCAAAGGTTTGAGGAAACTGTACAGAGGCATGTGTCAGAGGCCAGAGCAATGGCTCACCTCTTGGGGGATGGCCTGGGCTAGACTGGTTGGCTGAGGGGATGGCCAGATGAGGTCAAGATTTTTCACAGGATTTACCCCCTTGGCAGATGTGAGCATGGCATTGTGATTGGGAGACACCTGTTTGGGGGCCATTCCCTTCCCTCTGCATCTGACTTCTTTTCTTGTAGTCTCCAGCCCCACCCAGCTACCTTGCTCTCTCAGGTGCTGCTGAAGCTAGTGCCTTCTAGGGGGTCCCCAGGTTCTTGCTAGTGTAAAGGGTTGGAATAGAGTCCCTGGGGCAGGGGGACATAGTTACAAATCATAAAGGTAGACTTAGACCCAGAGACATTGTAATTTTTGTTTTAGAAGTCCTGTGGTGTGTAACCTCTGGGTGGGGTGTGGTCAGCTGTCCTGTCCCTGAACTTCAGATAAGGCATTCGACCCTAAGGGATTCTGTCTGCTCAGCACCCTATGAGTCATGGAGCCCTCCATGTGTTCTGAACTCTCAGAGTCTCTTCTCCGGGGACTGGAGGCCAGCCAAGGTTCCTGATGGATCCTGGATGATAGTCTTAGTCAGGTGGGTAGGGAAGGGGGCAGAAAGGAGAGCAGGAAGTGGGAAGGGGGAGGCAGCTCCAGCCCAGAGTTGGCTCTGACATCGATCTTCTGCTCAGGGCTCTGTCACAATTGGTCCAGGCCCTCAGGAGGGGCAGAAGAACCCTGGCTACTGGTCTATTCATGGCTTGAATGATGTTTCTCAGTTTCTTCCTGGAGTGGCAAGAAGAAGTCAATCTCCTTGTACTCTGTAGCTGAAGTCTCCAGAAAGAAAGCCTAAGACCTGGTTTTATGAATACTTGGGCACTAGACTAGTGGCCTCCATCCACTCATAAGTGCCACATATGCCCCTGTACATCTGTGCCAGGGCCTAGGTTTGGAGCTGCCCATGGAGGGCATCACTTCAGACTGGATCTCTAGGGTGCCACTGGAGACAGAGCTGCTGTGATGACCTACATGGTGATCCATGTTTTATACCAGTTCTTCTCAACCCTCCTAATGCTGCGGCCCTTTAATATCATTCCCCATGTTGTGGTGATCCCCAGCCATAAAATTATTTTTGTTGCTACTTTATAACTGTAATCTTGCTACTGTTATGAATTATAATGTAAATATCTTTGTTTTCCATTGGTCTTAGGTGATCCCTGTGAAAGGGTTGTTCAACCCCAAGGTTGAGAACTCCCAGGTCAAGAACCCCTGTTCTATATCAACACAGAGTAGTTCTTCGATGGTATGGGGAAACTGAGGCATGACGTAGTCAGGTGTATTGCTGGTTGCCACCCAGCCTTTGCTGCTGCTCTGGGAGAACCCCCTGTCCTATTTGATAGACAGGCCACACTTGCTTCTTACTGGAAGCATAGCTGGCTATGGGCTATGCCTTTTTTAAACAAGAAAGCCTGACAATGTGGTTCAAACCTCAGATCTTATATCTGTCAACACTGGGAGTAACGTAAATGACCCTACAGTTAGGAACCTGCCCCTGCATAGGGTTCTAAGAGGCCCGATCCCTTTTCTAGTCTGCTCCTCTGGGCATCCTCAGCTGGGTGGATTCAGTGTTGCTATGGGACACAGCCCAACCTCTGGGCATGATGGAGACAGTCGTCTCAGAATACTTGCTAACTTTCCAAACTGGTCAAAGAGAGAACAGGGCAAGAACAAGGCTGGGACAAAGCAATGAAATAACCTCTCACCTGAGGCCACTAGGATGCAGGCAACAAAGACCCTGACCAAGGTAAAATCCCTCCATGTTGGGAAATGCCAATGTCTACCCCACAGGCATGGGTCTTTGCTTAGAGTACATTCTGTTTACAAAAGTTCACCAAGTCCAGTGCCTGCAGAGGATGAGGGTTTCTGTACCTACGATAGTCACATGAACAGTGGTGTCTGGCAAGGAGCTGGTTCATGGGACAGCAGGACAATCGGGTAGAGATGACTGCCCGGAAGTCTCCAACACATGCCGATCCTTTGCCCTTGAGAATTTTATCTCAAGAAAACTTCAGCTACAGTCTCCAGGCCTGTCCACTGCCGGGCAGGTTATCCTACCTAGTCATCCAGGGTCATCTTCCTTACGTGTAGTAAGCTGGAAGCGACTGTTCACATTCACAGCATTTACCGACTTCCCTCTCTGTGAATCTCCACGTGTTTGACTGAGACAGAATAGACCCTGTAGACACGCAGTATGGAATATCCCTTCATGGTCAGTTTCATAAGACAGCACCTCTCTTGGGCTAGGTCCTCCTAACAACATCCCACCTTGCTGGTGCAGACAAGTCCTCAGTAAAGGACTGGCTGGATGCCAACATTGGAAAAATCACATAGCTCTCACATGCCATGAAATGTTATTCTTACTTTTCCCAACCTTTCAAAAGTGCAAGAAAGAATGTCCTGTTTTAGGTTTTATGTGACAAGCTGTTGTTGTTGTATTGTCTCTGAGGCCATTATCCTAGGCCATGTCTTCAGGACTTGGTCAGATCTCCCATCATTGCTGGCACAGGGCTGTGCCTAGTTGCTTAGCTGCTTCCTGACGCATATCTTACCACAGACACTGTCTCCAAAAGAAGCATCAGTGGACAGCAAAGGTGCAGAGGGGTCGGAGGCTGTGTGGCCTGTTTAAAGCATAGTCCTAGGTCTCCCCAGCATATGGACAGCCCAGTTCCCTAACCACCTGAAGGTTCTGCCTCTCTTCTAGAGAGGTCAGTTTTTTTTGTACTGTGAAGAGATCATCCAGCTAGTCTCATGGACTGAGCTGGTGGCTTTGGCCTCCTCTGAAGAGTTAGGATCTCAATCAAAGCTATGGTCTTCCCAGCAGCCTTTGAACTTGACTTATTGATGTTGCAGAGACGTGGATTCTGACAGCTGTGGGCTTATTAATACTGCCTGGTTAGGGACAGAGTTTAGAAGGGTTACAGCCTACTCCATGCTCAGGGGATCAAGGTAGGCTGCCCAGCAGCAGCTAAGGGGGAAAGTTCCAAGCATCCAGAACACACAGGAGACCAGGCTTCTCTCTGCATTGCTTGGATTACTGGTTGTGGGAGAGCAGGAAACAGTCTGGTGAGGAGGCCAAGACTGAGTCACACACCTGGTTATTGGAATCCTGACTGACTGACTGTCTTCCTTCTCTGGGAAGGGCTGAGGCTACCAAGGACATACCAAGGTACTTGTGAGAAACGCTTCATCGTAGGATAAGGATAGCCGTGGATGGCTGCTAGTGCCCTGGCTAGATGCACCTCTTCTGAGTACTTGAGTCTTCGGAGCTGAAGGCTTCCCAGCCACTTAGTGGAGACCAAGAAATCAAAACAGGAGACCTGAGGATGTGGAAATGGTAGCCTCTGGGGGATGAAGCCTGGCCCTGGAGGGGAATGGATGGTGGCCCTGGCCTCTCTGTGTGCAGCATCTGGGCTGCAGAGCAGAATTTAAAAGACTCTTGGGTTGCTGTGGAAACCAGCCATCTCCCCCACCCCCCATTCCCCACAGCATCAGTTTGAATCTGTGCAGACCATTCCTAACAGATTCAAACCATCAAACTCATCCCCACCTCAAGGGAAGCTGAATTTGAGAAGCAAATAATAAACTTATCAAGCTTACAGTATTCTGATGCTGCTGGGTCTTTAGCAAAGCACTGTCGGACCCTGGAGAGACCCAGGGCCAGTCCAGCCCTCCATCACAGCCTTGTGGAGGACAAGGAGCTAATGTGCAGTCTCTGCTTGATAACAAGTAGACATTTGGCATTTCACATGAGCCCAGGAGGCCTCCTGGGCAGACAACAGAGTCCTGACCTGTCCAGATTGCAGTGAAGAGAGCTCAGGCTCTATTGGCCTGGGAACTGTGAAGACTGTACCCAAGTGCTGGGTGCCTCACTGAGCTTCAATTCCTGGGCCTCAGTCCCTTCCTCTTTCTTCCAAAGGCTACTTTCCTTCCCTGGGACCCTTAGAGAGGTTTAGAGAGCTGCAGTCACAAGGAGGGAGGCATTTATAAGGCTGCCCTGTGGAGAACTTGCCTCATATCTCCAAGATCATGGAGGCAGTGGTATATCCCAGGACATGCACAGTTTCTCTCTGCTTCTGCCGACTCTGTGGTAGATCCCAGCAGAGATATGTGGCCTCTTTGCCCATCAAGCCTGCTCACACTCTAGACAGAGGTCCTGGGACACTGGGCCCAGGAGCAGAGGCTAGGCATGTGTGGAAATTTTGCTTATTCTGTAGGCACCAGGGAGCCATGGAATGATGTATCTGAGGGAGAGAGTAAGAGGCAGGTTTGTTCTTAGTTGTCATGGTGATGGGCAATATGATACAACTTTGTGGCTCTCAGTGCTCTCGTTTTATCCCTTGAGGCCTCATAAGCTTCAGACACAGCCTTCTGAAATCCTCACCGATGGGCTACATCTACCGTGAGCTAGCACTGCTCAGCCATGTCTTCAGGATCGGAGGAGCACAGAGCCAGGGAGCCAAAGTGGCCACACCAGGAAGTGAATCCACCTTTTTCAGGGTCCATGTGTCCTCCCCACACCCCCACCGTGTGACCCATCCAGTTCCTTCTGGAAGGTAAGAGGGTAGTGGGGCTGCCTCTGTTGCTACCATGAACACTCGCCATCTTGAGATGCAACTGGACATATATTCTGATCTTTAGCTGCTTGCCTCCTCCCCCTGATAGCTCTGGGCATCGGCATGGATGACCTGGCTCTCCAAAGGTAAAGGCAACCTTACTGTTGGAGAACACCAGTTTCACCAGCATAAAAAAAATGCTAGCATCAGTATCTCACATCTCCCAGAGGTAAGGTATGGATTGGATGTATGGTCACAGACAGAGCAAGGACGCTTCCCTCAAGCTGCAGAACCTCTGGCATGGCACAGAATTTCAATCAGAGTCAATCACAGGGAGAGATAAGCAATACACAGAGCCTGTCCCCACTGGCTAGACTGATAGCAGCAACTGCTATGGCAGCCAGAGAGGCACACAGCCACCGGGTGCTGGCCTGCAACACTGTGGGCCACTCAATTGCCTCCACTGTCAGGAGTTAACCTGGGTCCTCGGGAACATTTTTAAACACAGCGTTTTTAGCCAGACCTGCTGGGACTTCTGTAACAGAACCACATTCCCTACTGCTATCTTCATCTCAAATGTGAGCTAAAGATGGAACAGAAACATCCAGTTTTCCAGATGGCTTTAAGTTTTAGGGACTACCCTAGTCTCTAGACCCCAGGGACGAGCCAACAGCTTGGCTTTCATGAGAAGATGCGGCCTGTACAGGGTGAGGGTCCTGGGGGAGGAGCATTGTGCTATGGGCAGAAGTCACCATAGCAGTCCTTCTATCAGGAGTAGAGGTGGCTGCAGGGATTGTTATACTTCCCTAACCACCTCAGTGGACAAACTTCTTGTACACTCTCCTCCCAGCTTCCCCTTCACTCCTGCCCCAGTTCATCCACCTGCACCCCCCGCCCCCACACATAACTCTCCAGTTCATCCATTCTCTTCCCGGGCCACTGTCAGCCATGGGTAGGATATTAAAGTCAGACCCAGATCTAGTTCACAGAGCAGCTGGCCGGGAGGGGCAAGGCTCTAGGCTCTAGGCTGTTCTGGAACTGTCCATGGTGCTTCCCAGACTCTGATACACAAGTCCTTTTCCTGTTGCGTCCGGCACCTAGATTCTAGCTAGGGCCTGGAACCCCCACCTGCTAAGAACTCTGGGTGTTGCTAACCAAATCATACCTGGACTGTTCATCAGTGTGGTATGTATTTGCTAGCTGCCTGCCCCTCCCAGGGGGCCTTGTTCCTGCTGTGTCCTCTGGCAGTTGGACCAGAGCAATTTAACCAAATTAGATGTGGTGGAAAGCAAGTTGTTCCACCTGGCAATTTTGTTAAGTAATTATTTATTTAAAAATTAGTGTTTCTGAGTCACTGGTGTTTCTAGGATTAGCAATTTTGGCACAAGCCAGGGCAGCCTTCTTCTTCTTTACATTGTGAAATAATTCTCTCTCTGTTTCAAAAATATCTTTAAGCCTAAAAATATCATTATATTTTTAAATTTCTAATAAATTTTCAGCCAGTCATTCGTGCTTTGAGCTGTTGGTAAGAGCAGAAGTTTGGAAAAGCTTAAATATCCAACACAGGGGTGGGTTGGAGACACTTGAATACCCACTCTGGGGAGCAGCCAGCAAATCACATGGTATAGGGCAGTGCTGCTACTCTGTGAGCCCTTATCACAGACATCATGGTGTGCTGTGAGTGTGCAAATGTGCCTATGTGTGTTAGTATGTGAGAAAATGTTCAGGTCAGCATATATGGGCAGACAGCATAAATGTATTGAAGAAAATGTTTGCTCAAATGATTATGTGTGAAAGTGTGTGCAAATGTGTCTCAGAGTCCAAGTGTGTACAACTATAGCTGAGTATAAGTGAGCACTTATACTCCTGAGCACTTAAGTTATTATGTGGGTGTGGCACTATGCTCTTGTACACAAGAACGTGAGTGTGTCAGCGTGCAAATATGCAGGCTTAGTCGGATGTGTGTAGGCGTGAGGGTGGTTGTGAATAGGTATATGTGAGAATGTGTGCAAATGTGAACGCATGTGAATGCGTGAGTGTGAATGGGGAGGAGCAAGCAAGTACAAATGTGTGTAAACATGCAAATGTGGATTTGGCAAACATGTTAGGGTGAGTCGTGTGGTTGTAGGAGTATGATCATGCATGTGTGTGTTTGTGTGTGTGTGTGTGTGTGTTTGAATGAGCATGAGAGTGGAGGGTGGGTGTGAATATATGTGATCATACCAATGTGAATAAGTGTGAGTGAATTACATGAGTGTGAACATGCACAAGTGTGTGAATGTGAGTGTGTGTGCATGAGCATGTAGGACTGTGTGATGTGTGAGCGTACATGAACATGAGGGAGTATGAACATGTAAACAGGAATGTCTATGAGCATGTGTGTATAAGTTAGTATGAATGTGAATGTCTTGGTTAGGGTTTCTATTGCTGTGATAAAACAGAAGGACAAAAAGCAGCTTGGGAAGAAAAGGGTTTATTTTACTTCATAGCTATGGGCCCATCACTGAGGGAAGCCAGAACCTAAACTTGGGCTGGAGGCTGGAGGCAGCCTTATTGGCTTGCTCTTCCTGGTTTGCTCACCTGCTTTCTTATGTCATCTGGAACACCAGCACAGAGACAGCATCCCCCACAGTGATCTAGACCCTTCCTCATCCATCATTAATCAAGAAAAGTCACCACAGGCATGACCACAGGCCAGTCTGGTGGCATCATTTTCCCCATTGAGGCTCCCTTTGTCAAAATGACTCCAGCTTGTGTCAAATTGACTTGGAGCTAGTCATCACAGTGATTGTGTATGTGTGTTTGCACACGCAGGTATGGCTGTGGATGATCATGAAGATATGTGTATAGTCATGCGCACATATGAATGTGCACGTGTGAGTGTGTGAACAAAGAAGACATGTGAGCATGTGAGCGGGAGCACATTAGTGTGAGTGTGCACCACTGTGTAGGCGCGAACATGCGTAAGGTGCTTGGGTACTAGTGTGAGCATGCAAATACGTGTGCGTGTGCAAGTGTATGTGAGAGTATGCTCGTATGTGTGTGCCGTCAGGTGTGGATATGTGTGGTTGGTGTTAACATGAGTGAATGTGCATGTGTGAATATGTGTGTGTGTGTGCGCACATGTGGGAGTGAATGTACAGTTTGGGAGAATGTTCTTGAACATGTGTGTAGGAGGGTGGATGTGAGTGTGGGAGTGTGCATGAATGTGGGAGTTATGTACATGATTGTGTGGCCACACAGTGTGAACGTATGTGAGAATACAAAGGAGCCTATGAGTTAGAGAGAGAGAGAGAGAGAGAGAGAGAGAGAGAGAGAGAGAGAGAGAGAGAGAGTGCATGCATGCACGTGTCGTGTGGCAACATGGGTGTTTGCTGCACTGAGCATGTCTGTGCTGTCATGGCTGGTCAGCTGATGGAGGGTGATTGCTCACCACACGCACTGTGGCCCTTTTTCTGACATCACTTTCTTCCTGTGCTGTAAAACCCAATAGAATTACTATCGTCATTAAACCTAAAAATTTCTAGTGGACACATTTAGTTTTTTTGTTTTTTTTTTTTTTTTTTCTTTTTTCGGAGCTGGGGACCGAACCCAGGGCCTTGCGCTTCCTAGGCAAGCGCTCTACCACTGAGCTAAACCCCAGCCCCTTTTGTTGTTTTCTTACTGAATTTGTTTGACATAGTCTGTCATTTGCCCATACTACAGAGTGGGACAGAAAAATAATTAATTTCAAACAAAAAGTCAAGAAACAAGGGAAAAGCAAACATGGAGGTGAAAGTAGCAACCCTAACTCGTGCACGAGGTTCCAGCATCATAGGGAGGTGGACTCTCCCTGCTTCCCGCTGCTCCTGAAAGTAGGGGTGGGCAGAAGTAGGGCCCTGGGATGGAATGGTGGGACCCACTAGCACAGACACCCTCTGTGTCCACAGCTGGCACCTGGAAACCATGAAGGTGGCAAGGCAGGGCTGAGGACTAACGTACCACTGGGTGGGGACCCTGTAGGGTGCCATGGGGGTGGAGCAACACCAAACCCTTCCTAAGAGATCCAGCCTTCTTCGGGGCCCTGCTGTTGATCTAACTGTCAGAAGAACAGACACCAGCACTCCCACCCCAGAGAAAGGACTTGTTAGCATTCACTAATGAGACCAAACCAGGCTTCCGTGTGCACAGGGGTTGGGATCTAAAATGTCCCCCAAGGTCTCATGGAAGGGCACAGGTCTCTGTGTGCAGCCATTTTCAAAGGTGGGACACTTGGGAGGGAACTGGGTTATAAGCGTTCCGACCTTACTGATGAACTGATTCATCGTGGGTTCGTTTTTGGGTGGTGTGTTGGGAGGTGGCAGAAACTTGGGGGTAAATCCTGGGAGAAAGGGAAGGTACCCGCTGGTGTGAGTTATTCCTAGGCCTTCCTTCCTCCTTTCCGTTTCCTCAGTGCCTTCTCCTCCCTCCCTTTTTCCTCTCTCCCCTCCCTCCCTCCCTCGTCCGCCTGTGCACCTTTGGCTCTTTACTCTTCCTGCGATTATCTGTTTCACCACATGCCCTGAAGCAATGGAGCCAAGTGGCCGTGAACCAGGACCTCTGCAGCCACGAGCCCAGTGGGCTTTTCTCCCTTGAGTTGATTTCTTTGAGTATTTTGTTATATCAGCGGGAGAGAGCACAGCGAAATGTCTATACTACAGGGCAGAAAACAGGTCAGCACAAGCTGGCTTCAATAACTGCGAACTCTTCTCTCCTAAGTTGGTGTATTTTGAATTTTAGGAGTCTATAAAAGTTAAAATCCTCATTAATTTCAAAATACATTTGACAAACTCCAAATATTTGACCCGTTAGGCCATCTGCTTAATAGTTTTTCCAGTGAGCATGGAGAAATCCTTAGTGAATGGCACAGCTTCCGAGAGAGAAGGCACAGCCTTTCTCACCCTCCTCCTTCTCGGGATCTGGTGAGCTGGTGCCCCAGCAGCAGGGTCCCCAGGAACCCAGACTCATGGAAGAGCTGTTGAGCGGGAAGTGGGCAGGGGTGGGAGGGAGGAGTCACAGTGAGAGAGGACTCCTGTGTCCCTCACCCTCAGTCATCCCAGCTATTAGCAGACGGAAGGGGAGGATGAGGGGCTACACACTTCCCTCCTCCTCCTCCTCCTCCTCCTCCTCCTCCTCCTCCTCCTCCTCCTCCTCCTGTCACCTGAGGTATCATCACCCCCAAAGGGCCATGCTGTGGTGAATGGCTCTTGCCTTCTCTCATTTGAAGAGGTCAGACGAGGCTGGCTGGCTGGGTCTGGGCAGGGCAGTGCACAAGGCTTCTGGCAAAGCTTTGGTCACAAAGAACAGCTTTTGGAAGCCTCTGCTGGGAGGCTGGGGGTGGGGCATTGCAGGAAGCTGCCTGCTATTCCTATAGGCCTTCTGTGATTCCAAGAAGAGAAGGCCGCTTACCACACTCCTGCAGGTGAGTGCAGTGCCCAGCTCTGAAGGTCCATCCCATTCTTGGGGGGAGATGCGGAATCCAGGGAACTCTTGGATGTCGGGTGAGTTCCCTGAGCTGTGATGAGACCCACGTGTTTAGGCTGATCTGATCTGATTGTGTAGGAAACAAATCTCTTGAAGGCCTACTCCTTACAAGCCTACTCTTCCCCAGAGCTCTTCTCTACCACAGCTCTTTGGGCAATGTGTTAGAAGTCTCTTACTGGAAAAAAAAAACCCTAAACAACCTTGAAGTATGAAGACATGGGGTGAACGAATAGCTGCCCTTAAGCTTAGAGCTCTCAGCACCTGGTGGGGTTCCCTGTGACTTCTGAACTCCAGGATGGCAGCTCAGCCCCGTATTCAAGGCCGGTATTCACCCCAAGCTCACAAAGAGTTTAGATGGGCCAGCCAAGCCCTGTTCCTGTAACCTTCTAGGACCCAGATCCTTGACCCTGGGCTCAACCTTCTGTCGCTTTCTCCATCAGGACCAAACTAAGACACATTTACCTTCCTGCTGCTTGCTTTGAGGCCTGCAGTAGCTGTGTTCCCAGGAGACATCAAGCATCCCAGGATATGCTGGTCTTCACACATTCCTTCCTTTTTTACTCCACTGCAATGTTCAGGGCTTGAGGTCTCCTGTTTCTAAATCTGTCCAGAAAAAAAAATCCAAGACACAGTGGCTGGTGTAGAGGCAAGCAAGGCCACCGTGAAGCCAGGATTGGAGGACAAGACTGGGAGAGGTCACTGCAAAGCGAGGATGGGTGCTGGCGAGACCAATTAGCCTGGTTCTCTAGCAGAAAGTGAAAGCTGCAGAGTCTTGGCCAGAGGGTACAGGGAGGTCTGCCCACGTCCAGATGTAGGGGCAAAGGTTACCACAGTCCAGACAGCCTGACGCAAGCTTCATGCTTGATTACAAAGGATCTTTCTGGATGTTAGAGTATTGGGTAGTGGTATCATGGCTGTGTTTACAAAATAGCCATTACCTTTCTGCTAACATGCTGAGTATTTATAGGCAGTGATGAAATGTCTGGGGTTTGTTTCAAAATAGTCTGTGAAGAGAAGGAGGCTTGACAGAGATCTGGGTGGCTGTGGGGGACGCGTTATCCTTCCTGTGCCACTTTCTCTGCCAATGAACACCGTCCCCGATCGCATCATGATAAAACCGAGCATGTGTGGTAGGCTATGGCACTCTTGTCTCTGAGATAGCCTGGCCACCTGCTGAGGTGACAGAGTTGTCCCCATTGGCCATAGTCCCAGCTTAGCAGCCTCAGCCCAGGGCTCTGAGGGAACCTTGAGCCCCCATGGCTCCCATATCCTGTCAAACACAGTTAACAGAGAGTGCTTACTGGCCAAGCTCTTGGCCTGCCTCTCGGAGGCTCACTGACTGCCCAGTGCCTCATACCAGGGTGGGTCATTTTTTTCAGGGTCTGTCATCAAGTGGTAGAGTGAGGAGCATATTCAATGGGTATGAAATATAGTTAAAAAACAAAGGTCAAAACAAATAAACAAACAAACAAAAAAACCCCCAAACAAAACAAAATGAAACACTATTCCTGGGAGCTGTTTCCTGATGATAGGGGTGGCCATTTCTGAGTGGGCTTCGTGGACCCTGCTGCCTCGGCTGGTAGCTGGGGAGCACAGACAGAATGGTACAGGGGCGCGCAGGCCTGAAGGAGCCTTCCATCACTCCTGCTTAATGCCCGACTGGGAGAGGGAATGCTTTCCGGTAGACAATATTCAGTTGGAAACAAAGTTGAAAAGCATGATGTGCAACTCGGTAACTGTGATATTATGGCTCTTAAAGTCTCAATCAGGTGTGACAAACACACAGATTCGGTACTTGGCATTGAAGAGGAGGAGGAGGAGGTTGTAGAGCAGCCCCAGTGGGAAAGTCTCTCGCCTCTTGTGGGAAATTCTGAGCTTCCTAGGCTGTGCTTCAGCTCCTCTCTGCCTTGGCTCTCGGAGATCTATGCAGCATAGTTTCCACCCTGCCTCACGGTCTTCCGAGGGATGGGACAGCTGTCTTCTAAGAGCCAGCCCATTGTCCCCTGCCTCTACCTCCGGCACCTTCTTATCTGGTGACTCTACTCTGTATGCACTGCCAAGAGAAAGCTCAGATGTGTCCTGCCAGGACCTGGTTTGTTTGGTCTTTGGTGGACATTGTAAAATGATCACCAGTGCCTGGGTCAGACTTTCCCCACCGTTGCCATGACCTTTGTCCTAGCTGGTATTTTGCCAAGCTGACATGGGAAAAGGGAATCTCAATTGAGAAAAACATCCCTATCAGATTGTCTGGTAAGCAAGCCTGAGGCATTTTCTTGATTAATGATTGAAGTGGGAGGACCCAGCCCACTGTGGGTGGTGACACCCTTGGGTGGGTAAATGAAGGGAATCTACCCTAGGGGCTGTGTAAGAAAGACAACTGTGCAACCCATGGGGAGCTAGCTAGCAAGCATCATTCCTCCATGGGCTCTGCTTCAGTTCCTGCCCTCGGGTTCCTGTCTTGACTTTCTGTCCTGACTTCCCTCAGTGGTGGACTGTAACCAGGGAGATGAATTAACTCTCTCCTTCCTCGAGTAGCTTTTGGTTGAGGTATTTTTCACTGCAACTAGAATACCTTCCTGTAGGAACCTTCCCTGTAAAGACTTCCCTAAGCTGATGTATGCCTAACTCTAACCCCTAACCCTGATCAGACCCTGACCGTGACCCTGACCTTGACCTTAACCATGACCCCCTGACCCTAGCCCTAACCTTGACCCTGACTCTGATTTTGACCCTGACCCTAACCCTAACTCTAACCCTAGTTTGATGGTGTTCTTGCAGGCTTGAAGGCTTGAGGCAGGAGCTAACCAGGTTTGAAAGTTCCAGAGGCTCTGAAAAGTAGACACAGAGCAGAAATCCTACCGTGTCTCTACTAAAGAGAAAAAAATGAGGTCGTGGTTCTTGAGTGGGACTTAAATCTATCTGTTCCCAGGTGTCTTCACTGTGTGTGCTGGTCAAGTGATCTCTGAATGATGCACACTTGTGTGTCATGAGAGATACAATGAAGTCAGTACCCCTGGATTTCCATCCTAACCGGGGCTTGTGGTGATGCATTCGTGACAAGTGTTCCCTTCTGGATCAGGCAGGGGCCGCTGAGCCTGTGCCCTCCGCCTAGATCTACAGAGTGCAGAATGGAATAAGGACCTGATTTTCTCCTCCTCCTCTTCCCCACCCACTCCAGCCTGTCCTTTTCCTCCCCCTCCCCACTTCCTCCATTTTTTCTCCTCCTGCCTCCTTTCTGTCCTCTTCTCTGTGAACCTTCTTCCTCTATCTTTCTCCTCTCCCACTTTCCCACTTCTACCTTATTCCCCTTCCTTTCTTCCCTATTTCCTCTTCCTCCTAATTTTTTCCTCCCCCTCCCTCCTTCTCAGTGGGTCTCCATTTCTTCTTTCCTCCCTATCACCCTGCTGCCTCTTTTTCCTCCTCTTCCTTTTTCCTTCCTTCCTGGCCTCCTTCAGTCTCAAATTCTGAGAGGGGCTTTGCTCCCACCGACCAGCCCTATCTGAAGAAGGGAGCCATGTCTATTTGCTCACACAATATAGCCAGTGCACAAAAAAGGCCCAGTCAGACAGACTCTGTCTTAACTGCAGACCTCTGCACTGACAATTGCCTGCCCTTTCCACACCTGGCTCTCCACTGGAAGAACCAGTGGGCATTTCTGTTCTGTAGTGGGCAATAGAAATATCCTCGGCCAGTGCAGCTAGAAGCATTAGTTATCTCTCAGTGATTTGAGAAAAGCTCCCAGTGTGTCCTCTTTCTTTACTTGCTTATGGTTTGTGCCATCTGTGATGGATTAGTCTTCACTGTCAGCTTGGTTGGACTTAGAATCACCTAGGAGACACATCCCTGGACATATCTGTGAGAGTGTTTCCAGAGAGGATTAAGTAAGAAGAGAAGAGCTAGTGGAATGTGGGTGGGGTGAGCTCCTAGACGGAATTAAAAGGGGAAAACCAGAAAGCAAGCTGGGCACCAGTGGTTCCTTCTCTCTGCTTCCTAATTCTGAGTTGTGAGAAGGCAGCCTCATGCTCCTGCAACCACAGCTGTGAGCTGTACCACGCACACCGTGAGGCCCATTTATCCCTTCGGCTGTGAGCCCAAGTTGTTCCTGTTAGATTGTTTCTATTCTGTTTTATCAAACCAATGAGAAAAGTAACCAATGAACACCCCATCCACCTGCTGGCCAACCATGGTTAGTGTGAGCCCTGCTTGGTCTGCCCAGGGCAAACCCCAGGTCACTATGTCACTATGTCTCGGCTGCTGCAGATATCAGAGTTGTGGGTTGGAATAGTGCTGTCTCCTAGGGTAGGACAAGGCTGGGTTCCTCTGGGGTTTTCTGAGTCAGACTGCGCTGCATCCTGGGTTGGGCCTCTTAGACGTATGTGAACTTGTTTATTGGTTTTGGTCTGAAACGGATGAAAAGTCACTGAAGGGCTTTATGATAATGAAAATCAACCATCCGGCTGCAGTACTGTGGAGTGGCGATCCAGCCGTAAGTCACTCTCCCCGGCCTCCTGAGGGAACACCCGTTCAGCTTCACTAAGTGACAGAAGTCATAGTAGCCATGTGTTAATTAAAAGGATAAAGTGCCAGAATTCCCAGGAGCCTCAGAGGAACCGGCCAAGTGGCAGGTGTGAAATGCAGGCCCAGGCTTGGGCAGTACAGGGCTATAGCCTCTGTTTCATTCTGCTCTGAAGGAGCTGCCTGGGGTGGAGAATGGATTGTCAATGGTTATGCAGTGCAGTGGGATCCAGGGCTTCTTGTTAGGCCACACCTGAGTGGTCCCCACCCCAGACAACACCTCTGAAGCCCAGGGGAGAACTAGGCCGGGAACTCTCACCCTGTGGTTTACACAGGTCATTACTTGCCCACAACCTTTAAGATGACATACACAGGGACTCATTTGCTGTTCCCAGGGAGACAGTGAGACTGATGCTCACACGAGACCACTTAGGTCTCCTGCCCTTGAGGATGAAGGAGAGCATCCTTTCTCACACCTTGACTCTTCTCGTGCCATTTCACCTACCCAACCCCATGAAAGCAAAGGGAGAAAGCAAAGAGTTCTGGGCTTTGCCCGGGATCCCCTATGCCATGGAGGTAGCCTCACCTGGGCTTGGGGTCAGCAGTGGCACACATATCTTTTCAGAGACCTTTGAGCCTAGATGTCGCAGCTGAGTTTCCCCAAGTCCCGTGGTCCACAGAACCTGTAGCTCACTCCAGTCTTTTCCTGTCCAGCCCCCCACCCAACTGCTAAAGGAGTCCTAAGAATTTTTTTCTTTGAATACCATGAACAGAGTTGCCATGATTGCCAGCCAATCAATTGGCCCCCATAGTCACATGGCCTAGCTCTTTGAAATGGCCTCTCAATGCTCAGGTTTGGCCCTGACATGTCCAAATCTAATGGCCCTTCAGTCTACAGTACCAGCCAGTGTATCATTGAGGTGTCAGACAATGGGATACACAGTATGCAAGGTTGGGCTGTGTCAATGACTTAAGGTCCCCTTCACACCATGGAGCTAAAGTCCCTGATGTTCCAGGAAAAGTCTTGTCTCTGGGTCTCAGAGGGAGTGAGCCATCCCTAAGGGGCTGGAGTCTTGAGTGCTGGAGATTGGTTCTGCAATCATTTCTCTGTAGGAACCCTGGCCCCTAAAGCCAAATAAAGGTGTTGCACAAGCCCAGAAGACCAGAGAGGGTCTGAGCTACACTTCAGTATCTACTCTTCCACACTCTTGGCTTCCAGTCAGCTCCACAGGCTTACCAAGTGTTATGGGGTCTATACAGCATATGTCTTCCAGTCAGAGATCAATTTTCAGCGGAGGTCTGTCACATGTTCCTTGTCACTTCTAATTTCTGTTTGCCACATGGGAAGAGTAAGCTGCCTGGGGAGAATGTGCCACCTGCAAGGGTTTTTGGCAAGTCTCCTCTGAAGCATCTTCCGGGCTTCACCCGAGTCAATCCCCTGGCTGGGTTATAGTACTAGCTAGAATGTTCCATGCCAAGTAGAGGTTTCCCCTGAGTCTCAGGTAGATGCAAAGCCCTTTGGCTTCATAGTGACCTTTCTTCTGAAATGCTGGATGAGTCACACCCTCAAGTGGCTGTTGCTCTCTTCCCCATGCTCAAGGTATTCAGGTTCATGACCTTTTCTGGAGAGCCCTGAGAAGACCCCAGATTTCTCATCCCTTTCATTTATGTTGGGACCAGAGCTAGAGTTGACCATTGGTCTCAGCAGCCCTGTGCTGAAGGTCGGGGTGAAGTTTGTGGGGTATATCCTTGCAGGAGTTTGGTGTGGTGGGCTGCTGTGACTTGACCTCAGGTAACCTTGTAGCATCATGGTCCATATCGTTTAGGCTGATCCAGCCTAAGGGCAGAGCTGTAGCTTTAGGGTGGGACACTGCGATCCTAGAAAAAGAGGGTGACTTGAGACATCTCAAGAGTAGAGAAATGTATAAAGAATGAGGTATATGGGGACGTGGAGAAGAGCCAACTTTGGAAAAATGCCATTTTAGTACTGGCAGAAACAGGTAGGGCCACTCTGTCAGTGGGTTGGTGTATCACTAGGCTTGACAGCCTCAGGGCTGCTTGTAGAGAGCCCTAGCTCAGCTGCAACCATGCATGTTTGCCCTGGTTGTTCCCTCACATGCAGATGCCCACCCCAGAGTGCAGAGCATTCTGGAGGTATCTGCAGATCCCAGGAATAGGTAAGGGAGCTGGATATCCCTCTGGCCCTGAGGCATTCCAATCTTCACTGCCAACAGAACTTCATATACAAGAGTGTACATGTGAGTGTGTCTCAGTGCTGGGCAGATGGTAGCTGAGCCTTTAAGGTTAGAGTGAGTGTACTTCCGGGTGAGTACATGAGACTCAATGTGTTCCACCGGCCTCTAACCATCCACGAGTCAGTGGCTCTGTGTCTACTTAGTGGTCTGTCCCAGAGGGAGGCTCACATTGGGGTCAAAGTTACCTAGCTGGATTTGGTGGGGTCACCAGCAGGCAGATGATGCAACATAATTGGGAAGGGCTCATCTTTCAGGGAGTCTTGTCAATCACCCTCCAAGTGTCCCTGAATCCAAGCATTGAGAACATAAGGAGCCACACTGTTTCCTCTGCTTCTGTGCTCTGATGAGGATCAGGGGGTTCCAACCACACAGAACTTGTCTCTTGTCCTTGTGTCCATGTGTCCGTATTTATAATTCCCACACCTACCCATGTTCATCCACGGACTGTGTGAGCCACAATAACTAACCAATTGCTCAGCCACCACCTTTCACAGGCACACTTAGTAGTGACTATTTTTGGGAACACTAACCCTATAATTTCTTTGCACAAGACAGGATAATTTTCACACAGTAGCTGAGAAAGTCCCAAACATGTTTGTTTATGTTAAACCAATTTGTACGTTTGTGATGCTTGACCTTGCTTAAGAAACATTTTCAGAGCAAACATCATTTGTCTATGCATTTGCCACAGCGCCCCCACCCCATTTTTTGTTAGCACTACATGACGTGAGTATTTGTAGATGTTCTGCAGTCCCATTGGTGTTCAGGGCTATGCTGGCTCATGAGCCCCTGCTGCTGTGTGGAGAATTTCCATCTCCGTCAGGCCTATTTTCTGTGCTAATGTGAGGGAGTAAGAACATTTCCTTTTAACTCCTGTAATCCATTGTTACTTAGGAGCTAAGAAGAGTTTTTGAGACCCAGTCCCATGGAGCTCAGGTAGGCCTTGGACTTGCTATCTCTCTGACGTCGGACTTCTGATTCTCCTGCTTCTGCTTCCTGAGGACCAGGCTGTCAAGCGTGCGCCACCATGGCTGGTGTTACATGGTGCTGGGGATCCGACTGGGGCTTCCTGCATGTTAGGCAATCACTCTACCAACTCGGCTCCTTCCTGTTTTGCTTCATTATATTTTACCCAATATTTGAGTTTAAAGAAATATTTCTTGCAAATCATAGCATTGACAACAATAAGACACACTCCTGTGTGTCTGAATTCACGAAGGTATGGTGCATTTGAGGGATAAAGCAACTGTTAGGGCTCTCCTGGTCTTCCTCAGAGAGTTGTCCTCCCTTGCCATGTTCTCAGGCACCTGCTGCCTTGTTACCTCAGTAACCACACTTCTTCCTCTTCCTCTCATGCATGTATGCCATCATCCATCCACTCACCCAGCCCCCTCCTCATCCACCCATTCCTCATAGTCCTTGGGGTTCTATTGCTGTGATGAAATGGCATGTGGTGGTTTAATTACTCTTGGTCCAGGGAGTGGCACTATTAGGAGGTGGCCTTGTTGTGGTGGGCATGGCCTTGTTAGAGGAAGTATGTGACTGTGGGGGGGGGTAAGCAATGAGACCCTCCTCCTAACCACATGGGAGTCAGTCTTCTACTAGCTGCCTTCAGATAAAAATGTAGAACATCAGCTCCTCCAGCCCCATGCCTGCCTGGATGCTGCCATGCTCCCACCTTGATGATAATGGACTGAACCTCTGAACCTGTAAGCCAGCCCCAATTAAATCTTGTCCTTAGAAGAGTTGCTTTGGTCATGGTGTCTGTTCACAGTAGTAAAATCCTAACTAAGACACACCATGACCAAAAGGTACTTAAGGAGGGAAAGATTTACTTATGTAGTCTGTGACTGAGGGAAGCCAGGGCAGGAGCTAAACTAGAGCAGGAACCTTGAGGCAGGAACAGAGGCAGAAGCCATGGGAAAGTGTTGCTTACTGGCTTGCTCAGTAATTTTTTTTTTAAAGAGCACCCAGGACCAGTAGCCCAGGGGTGGCATCACCTGCAGTGAGCTGGGCCCTCCCACATCACCTTAAAAATGCAACACAGGCTTGCCCACAGCCCAGTCTGATGGGGACATTTTTTTTCAATTGAGGTTCTCTCTTTACAAATCAAAGTTGACCAAAAGAAAAAAAGCTAACCAGGACACCATCCATCCAACCATTTGTCCATCCATCCATCCATCCATCCATCCATCCATCCATCCACCCATCCATCCATATACCCACCCACCCACCCACCCACCTACCCACCCATCCACCCATCCACCCACTTACACACTCACATACTCTTCTACCCATCTATCTAACTTATTCATCCTCCCATCCACCTAGGCTTTGCTGGCTGGAAGAATATTTAGCTGTCAGTGGCACAAGGAGAAGAGGCCCAGCCATGTGACTTTCAGCCAAGTCCAGACCTCTGTGTCCCACATCCCAAGGGAGGAGGTGGGAGCAAACAACTTCCTATTCAACATTAAGGGAAACGCGGCCTGCCTCGAGCCAGAGAGCATTCTTGGACTGAACTTTTTTCAGTGCCCTACATTTAAACAGCTAGAATTATTTTTCAAGCACCATCGTATTTAACCTTTAGAAATGATTGGCCTCCTAATGGGGCGTCTGCATTTGACTGTGCAGCTGGAATGTGACAAGGCCTCATTTCTTAGAGCACTTTTCTTCCCCCTGTGCTCTGAGCAAAGAAAAACTAAATGCAGGCCGTATAAATCATCCAATGTCCACTGAGTCCCTGCTGAGTGTAGGACAGGGTGTTGACTGAGAGATGGGAAGATGTGAGGGTTGCGGGGGAAGGGTTGAAGATCAGAAAGGATGGCCTTTGACAGTGACCCTGTACCAGCAGAGATCCTGGGGCGGGTGTTGGTTCTGATTATGAATACAGAGCTTGAGCTGCTCAGGAGGGCAGGGTTACCCAGCTGGCACTTGGGACCACTGAAGGTCACCGAGGGAAAATAGCTTGTGACATTTACGTTTAGACCCTCAAGGATCAAAACACACATTTAAATATGAGTTATAGGAAGTCAGACACCCACTTCAGCACTGTGGACCCTAACTGCTCATGGCCTGAGAGACTGGTGAACCCAGGCTAGACCGGAGCAGACTGATCTGTACACTGAAGTGCTCTGGCTCCCCAAGAGGCTCCCAGTAAGGGCTCAGTCCTCACTCCTGTTGCCTTGATCTGGAAGAGCCTGTTAGACCTTCACAGGTTTCTTGTCCACCTCTGAGGCTCCTGAGACAGGAAGGGTAAGGGCAGCTCAAATGGCTATGGAAACCTGTGTGTAGGCGTGGTAAGCTGTAGATAGACTGTAGGCCGTCTCAGGGTTTTACTGCTGTGAACAGACACCATGACCAAGGTAACTCTTATAAGGGCAGCATTAATTAGGGCTGGCTTACAGGTTCAGAGGTTCAGTCCATTACCATCAAAGCAGGAACGTGGCGGCATCCAGGCAGGCATGGTGCAGGAGGAGCTGAGAATTCTACATCTTCATCTGAAGGCTGCTAACAGAATACTGGCTCCCAGGCAGCTAGGATGAGGGTCTTGAAGCCCACGTCCACAGTGACACACCTACTCCAACAAGGCCACACCCACTCCAACAGGGCCACACCTTCAAATAGTGCTAATCCCTGGGCGGAGCATATACAAACCATCACATTCCACTCTCTGGCCTCCATAAGCTTGTTCAAACATATGACTCTATGGGGACCATACCTAAACATAGCATAATGCAAAATACATTTAGTCCAACTTCAAAAGTTCCCTTAGTCTATAGCGCCTCAACAATGTTAAAAGTCCAGAGTTCAAAGTCTGAGAGTCATCCACTCACTTAACTGTAATCCCCAGAGCCAGACAGGAAACCAGTTGGGCAAACTCTAAACCCTGCATCTCCATGTCTGATGTCAAAGCGCTCTTCAGATCTCCAACTCCTTTTTCATCTTTGTTGACTGCAACAAACTTCTTTCTCCTGGGCTGGTTCCACCCTCATTGACTAATAGATTCTGTCAGACGTGTCTGCCATGTGGAACCCGTAGTTAGAACCTCGGTTAGCTGTGCTAACACATCCTGTCAGTCACATGAGACCCTCAGCTAGACGCCCCCACTGACTAAGCCAATGCCTCCTGTCAGATGTCTTCCATCCTGCAGGACCCTGGAGACTGGCTTCTCATAGTAAGGTGAGTCTATCGCCTAGAGTCAAGACCTGCCAGGGCAGCTACCTAGTCTCTGTGCTTCCCCTTCCCCATTGCTGGATGAATGAGTAGCCCCTTCGTTAGGGTTGGGTTGGGGAGAGCTGTTGTTGCATGTGGTATAGTGACATCAGACCACATTGCCTCTCTTAATAGGAGTGACCTTGAAGGCCCCTCTGAGGAGTTGCATTCCTGCTGGCTCCCTTACGAAGGAAGAAGTTTTGACTCTATTATATAACAGTAAAAGATGGAAAGTGAATGCGATGTGTTAATTTAACTTTCCTGAAAAAAGTATTTGCACAGTGGTTAGGCAATGTTTAAAGACCAGCTGCTTCTCTCTCAGTGGGAAACTGGGCCCAGGGAGGATGCCGGTTCATGTATTCTAGCAGCGTCTCTTGGCACATATTGGCCAGGGGTATTCCGAAACCACAGCCTCTCTGCTGGGCACTGGCTGTCGACTTGGCAGGTAGCCAGTACCTTGCCACTCACTGAAGCAAGATGGCCCTACAGATGTCACACGTGTGCAGATAAGACAGGTGTTGTCTCCACTGTCATGTGAAGGTCATGAAAGGACACGCTTCTTGTAAGGAAAGTCCCATCTCTGCCAACCAGCTGCAGAGTGCACACCAGCTGATGGCTGAATGTCTGCCTTGATGTCTGCTTTTCTGTGTCACCTGCTGTCCCCTGTTTCCCTTGTGATTTCTGCTGTGGTGCCCCTGGGAGTCCAATAGTGAAGCAGAGAGACCACATTGAACTGCATCTTGAGGAGCCCTTCCTGAGGTAGTTGTCCCATTCCTGACAGGAGAGGTGATGTGGGGGGCCTCAGCCTCTCTTGTGCAATGTCCCCAGCACAGAAGTCAGGGTGACTTGAGCACAGACATCGTGAGCTCTTTAGGTGGACCGAATGGGATAGGTTAGTGTCCAGATGCTTCCTGAAGTACCTGGGGCTGAGTAGGACAGTCCTGCTCCCCATAGAGGGCTGGGACCACTGTGCTGACTTGGAGATGGTTCCACACCCTGAAAAGCCTGCCTGTCCCTTATGAGACCCAGATGAGGCAGAGAGGAGGACGTTGTCTTCCAGCCAATTGGGGGCTTCCTGCTCCTTTACATAGAAAGAGCAACAACCCCTTTAAAAAAACTCACTGATGATATAAAGGGTAGAGAACTCTATTTCTTAGTGAAAAGATAAGATACTCTACGTTCTACTAATCATTTGGGAAGACTAGAAAGAAAAGAAATGGAAACAAAATGAAGGTGAACAGATGAAGACACCATCCAGAAAGTCTCAGGGCTGTTCCCCACCAACCCTAAACACCAGCAAAGATGCCACTACCCCTGAAGAGCCACTCTGGGGTATGTCAGCCCCAGCTAGGGCACTACTCGGACATGAAGACATTTGAGGGGTAAGGAAGAGCACTATCCTAGACTTAGCCCTCAGGATGAAAGCTATCACAACCATATACCAAAACCAAGGTGATGGGTGGTGGACACCCAGGGCAAGTCGGCGTTGTGAATCAAAAGTAAATCCACGAAAGTGACAGTATCCAGTGGTGAGTAGGAAGGCAGCAAGCAGATTCCCAGAAGTGGGGGTCTCATAGTCTGCAGACATGGGACAGTGGATGTGGAGGAGGGCTGAGTAGGGAGAGACAGGTGGGATGGCACAGTGGAGGAGACAGAGGCTGCTCTTCATGCACCACAGAAAAGGAAATAAGGCATGGGACACAGGTGGTATGCAAGGCAAAGAAAGACAGAGAAAGCAGACGGTGTTTGCTCAGTCCTGCCTTGTGCCCACAGAATCCATACCTGCCACCGTTTGCGACACTTTCCCAGAAGTTTCCATGTAGTTACCAAAGTCCGGTGCATGGTGCTGGACACAGGGGAACAATTTCAGTGAGCTGGGGAGTATCAAGTTCCGTCTGCAGGTCTTGACATCCATGTCACCTTAGACCGCAAGCGAAGCGGTGAAACTGTTTTGACACAGAGGCCATGAGATCCTAGTGCCTGTGCTGTGAGACGTCATCAGAGTCCCACTGGTTGGCACAGTCTCCTCTCCTGCTGTTAATGTTGTGACTGTTCACAAATGGGAAAAGCAGCTGCCCCTCCCTTCTGGATGTTCCAGTTAGGAAGGGGTAATGGGAGGCTGGGTGGTGGCAGTCACATGCTCTTACCTATCATTGCTGGGTATTCTTAGAACCGTCCAAGTTGGCCTGCATGCAGAGGGATGTGTGTACAGCATCCACCCCCTCTCCTCCCTCTTTCCTCCCATCCTTTCTTTTCCCACCCCTCCCTCCCTCTTTCTTGACTTCCTTTTCTTTCTTTCCTCCTCTGCTGCCTCAACTGCCCAAATAACCCACTATCTCCAGCTATAAACGTTCTGGAGGGCAGGCATGCCCTGTAGGTGGCTGTCTTCTGGCTCCGAGACTCTGGGCAAGCATGGCTTAGGATCCCTGAAAAAAATCACTGCCTGGGTTTTAGTTGCTGTGACTTCTCCACAAGAGGGGTTATGTTTGATTAGGGACAGGTCAGGGACAGACACAGACTATGGGCATCTGATGGACACTTAGCCCCCAGGGCAATCTTGGCATACTCAGAACACACCTCTTGTTCTACTGAGCCCCTTAATGTTTCCTTCAAACAGCTGTGAGGCCTGTGACAAATGGGCACCCCCATGAAGCCATACCAGATCCAGATTGCCTGGAAGGCTGCCTCAAGAATTTTGGGAGCTCAGCGCTGCTGCTCCTTTATCATACATATGTCATGCATGAGGCAGGGGGATGGTCTTGGACAAGGTTTTCAGCAAGATCAGCTCTATATATTTTATTCTTTCTAAGCCGACTGTCTTAAGAGTCTCTGCAAGGACATTCTGACAGACTCAAGGATGGATGTGAATACCTCAGGCACTTTCTCCCTTCTGCTGTGGGCTCTTGCAGAAGATGTTAGAGACTCTATAGATAACCTGTGTGTGGACACTGGGGCCTGCGGCAGTCTTTTCTCTGGACCCATTCCTATGAGCTTGAGCTCCTGGGCCGTTGGCTTCAAGGCCATCCTTCTCGAGACTGATTCTGATGGGTCCCATGGTGTTGGTTTAGATAGACTGGCATGTGCTCTTAGATGCTTGAGGATACTGGAGCGGTACAGAAAACATTAGTATTCTACAGACTTGGGAGAATTAGGAGACGTTCTGCTTCAGGAAGGTCCTCAGCTACTTGTCTCCAATAAATGCACCCCTCTTCCAATGTGTGACTTCGGCCTAGGCAGGGGATCCATCTCAGACTAACCCTTCTTACATTTGCTGTCCCTCTGGACCTCTATATGGACACATTCATTTGTGACACCTATGTGGCCAGTTCACTGGTTGAGTTGACAGTGTCTCCTCACCATTCTCTATGTTCCTCCCTGTGAGAGTGGTCCTGGCTGCTCATGCTGGCCTGTAACAGTCTCTCACCATGTTGTGACCAGGAGGAGGTCATGGCTCTCAGGCATACCTAGTTAGATCACTCCAAAGACTAAACCCCATACCAATTCTGCATGTTACCATCAGAAGTAGCCTGTTAGGTGGGATCTCCCTATGCGGTGGTTGAATAGGTTTGGCCCCCATAGACTCCTATGCTTGAATGCTTGGCCCATAGGGAGTGGCACTATTTGGAGGTGTGGCCTTGTTGGAGGAAGTGTGTTACTATAGCGGTGGACTTTGAGATTACATAGGTTCAAGCTACATCCACTCAGACAGTCCGATTCTGCTGCCTGTGGGTCAAGATGTAGGACTCTGAGCTCCTCTCCAACAACACCATGTCTGCCTAGATGTTAGGTTTCCCACCATGATGATAATGGACTAAACCTCGGAAGCTGTAAGCCAGCCTCAATTAAACGTTGACATTTATATGAGCTGTAGTGGTCATGATGTCTCTTGACAGAAATAAAACCCTAACTAAGACACCCTGCCTTCTGTGCTTGGTCTCTGGGCAGATCACCAGCCATGCCCCTAACTTCTCACTGAGGTTCTTGGAAGCACCTGTTGCTATAATACAAAGGCTTCTGTAAATCACCTGGTGCTATTGCCCCATAAGTCTGTCTTCTAGCCAGACACTCAGCCACATAGTAGTATACCCACATGTGTGTTAAGTGTCAAAGGTGGCTATATTACACCAGGGTAACATAGGTGCTTTAGGAGGTGGAGGTGAGCATCAGGTTAACCACCCATAACACAGGTCTCCACAGACAAGCTCTTCTGGTCCCAGAGCAGGACCCAAGAACTATTGGAGTCTCACTGCAGGCTGGCAGTACGACTCTGTCTTGGAACCCTTGAGTCCCATCGTACTGTTGGCCATAGTTGAGGATGCTGGAAAGAGCCCCCTGTCTCATTTTATAACAGTCACATACGAGAGCCACTGGAGCCTTATACATGGCATATAGGGCAGAGCCTGTGCCCCATATTGCTGACCCTGCTAGAGTAAGCAGGCTCTTGAGGCCACTGGTAGGCTACTCTTCCTCCATGTTCCTGTGCCAGTTGGAACGGTCCTAGTGCCTGAAGCTTTAAGGAGAAACTAGATAGGACTTGGTCATATGGCCTTCTGAGATTCAATCACATGCTAGTGTCTGTCTGCAGACATTTGTGGACTGACACATGGTAGACTGTATGGTAATTGGCTGTGGGCACAAGCCCCTTGATGCATAGAACCAGCCTTTTGGCAGCAGGTTGGAAGCTCAGGGACACCCAGACTGCTGGTGAAGATCATGGGGCAGACATATTTCTTGCATTCCCCACTTTTTCTACCCTGCTTCTTCCAGGACCATAGTACACGGCAGTGACCATAGACCACACAGACAGTGTTTCCGATGAATCCATTTGTCAGCTGCAAGAAGCAACTGCTGAGACAGACCTCAGGACAGCACCTCAGCCAGGGGCTCCACAGTGGCCTAACTTGGTGCAGCCCAGATGCTACCCCAAATGGTGCTGAGTGTACTCAATAGAAAAAAATTCACTATGACTATCTCTGAGGAGACCCCATACTCTGGGCATGCTGGGCGCTATCACGGCTAGTTTTGTAGTTTAGAGAATTCGTATGAGTAGAGGCTCTGAAGGGTTCCTGTTGTCAACTTGAGGCTTCCACAGCTCCCTGTCCTGCTACCACCTCCATCTTGATAAGCCTACCTGAGACCTGTGCTAGAAGATAGGCCCTTAAGAGGGCCTGTGTCACCTTGTAGGCTGCAGAGGCATCAGGGAACAGCAGAACCACAAGATCTACTCTCTGGTCCCCAAACTCGTGTTCATGAATAACAGGAATGGCATGGATGACTCCTGTGTCTCTGGGACACCTGGTGCCTGCTGGCTTGGCCCTTTCAGGACATGGACAGTGTGTACCAAGCAATGGGAATGAATGCAGCCCCTGTTGGCCTTAGCTGGACCTGTGTCCCACCCACGGCTGGGGTTTCCTGAGCCCTATGGGCTATTACAGAATTGTTCTATGTGGCATTGGTCCTGCCTGTGTCCATACCATAGTCCTGGTGCCCCAACTTCAAGCACAGCCCTACCACCCAGTGCCAGTGGCCTCTGAGGTCCCTGTAGTGTTTTTGCAACTCTTTTGACTGAGCTTGCTTCCCACTGATCGCATGCACAGGCTAAGCCGGGAGTGGGGGTGGGGGCGGGGCTGCTTTAGACAGACAACTGTTCTGGAAGCCGATGCTGTCCGTAACCCATGTGGGACCCAGGCTTCCACACTGGCTGTGAGCCTAGGCTGCATGTTAATCTCACATCCTTCAGGCAGCAGCACTTCACTTTGGGGCTGAGCGGGGCTCTGTCAGCTTCTGTGGGAAAACCGATGGCGGGAGTGGCTTGAAATAACCTTGCTCTAATTCAGTATGCATACTTATGCTGACAATTTCTTAAGAGGAGAATGATTTGGTTCCTTCCCAAATCTGCATTTAAATGAAGAGATAACTCATTCATCCTGGCACTCAGCACACCGGGCAGCCACTGAGGCTGTGACAAAGACAGTTGCTGAATCAGCCCTGAGTCTGCTGTGGATCTAGGTCCGAGGCATGGCACTTGCTTAGGGCTCACTATCCCTGCATACCAGTGTCGACTCAGCAGCATGTGCTGCAGGTAGGTTATGGTCGAATCAGGTAGGTTATATCAAATGACCGTGTCTATGCATCCAGGCTGGATAGAAAGTTCCTGGTGTAGTTCAATGTTCTCCATGCTGCCAGGGAGCCCTGGAGCTCTGGGTCTGGGTAGGACTTTGGACTCTAGAGATTCTGGATCCTACGTCAAGGCATCTCATTATCCCACTGTTTCTGGCTATGTTAGACGGATGAACTACCTTGGCCCTGGCCTTTCCTGGGCAGGATTTTCCAACTATTGTGTGGCATAGCTGCACCAGAGACCCAAATGCAGGAACTTAGGGGAGAGGCTAACAGCCTAGCCTACTGCTCTCCCATCTCTTGTCAACCATGACCCAGAGAGCATCCTGAGCACCCATCCTTCCACCTTGCTTGGTTACCTGGATTGCTAGCTTGCCTGGGCTGTGAACTCTTGGTGAGTGTCAGTAGCGGATGGCCTGTCAGTGAGGTGGTATCTCAGATAGGATTTGCCAGTGGGGTAGTCTCTCAGAGGATATGGTGTCTCAGTGGCTGTGACCATTTGGACGGGTGGTCCTTCAGAGGGAGTGGTATCTGACTGGGGGCTGTTTATCAGCTCCTGGATTTTACTAGTGCAGTAGTCACCTGTGCCTACAGGAAGAGCCCCAGATGCCGTCTACAGGCTTTTCGTAGTCACTTATTGCCACCAACTTACTATTGCCTCCTCCCATTTACTAACCAAGCATGTTCCAAAGCTAAAGGGCAGCCCAATGGTACAGCCATCATGGGCCTGGGGGAGGGGCACAGTAAGAGAGCCATCTCTGTCTCATTATAATGTATGGGGTCTTGGGAAGGGACCTCAGGAAAGTCTGGCTAGTGAGCTACTATGCTCTTGACTGGACCATGGTCATCTGATGGCCACGAGGCTCACAAGGGACTCAAAGCTGGCTTTATCCCCTCTGAGACTTCTCTGATATCTTCATCCCAAGCCTGGAAGGGAAGGAGATAAGGCAGTGGTATCCCAACGGGATAGAGCTCCTCCCCCGCCCCCTAAGTTTAGGTGTTAGCTCTCACTTAAAGAGTTGTTTGCCCACAGACCTGACAGGTGTGAACACTACAAAGTGGCCCTCTAGCTCAGGCCATGCCACGTCCTACATACTCCCATACCCGGCCTCAAAGCCACTTGTGTTCCAGGGAGAAGCTGGTACGGTCTAGGGGAAATGTGGATGCTCAAAAAACTTTACAGAAGGGTGCTTGACCACATGGGCCCTGACATAAAACTAAATCTGCCTCCGTCACAGACCCTGCAACAGCAAGCACACTCAGTGAGAGACCATCTATTGACTAGAGATCATCCCCTCAGAGAAACCACCCATATTGAAAAAGCCTTTACTGAAATGCTACTCCACTAAGAGAACACTTTCCACTTAGAGGTCACGCTCTACCCTGGCCAAGAGCATAGTAGCTCACTAACGAGGCTTTCTTGAGGTATTCCCCAGGACCCCATGCATTATAATGAGATGGATGTGGCTCTCCTACCTGTACCCTCAAGGTCCATAGTGGCTGAACCAGTGGGATGCCCTGTGGCTGTGAAATACTCTTCTTTTGGTCAGTAAGTGGGTGGTAGCAGTAAGTGACCATGAGAAACCTGTGGGTGGCAGATGGGGTGCTTCCTGCAGGTGTAGGCGGCCACTGCACTAGCAGAATTCAGGGGCTGAGAGACAGCCACCCATCCTGATGAAACCAGGAAATGACCATCAGTCAAGTACCTAACATCAGTGGTGGGTGGGTAATCACCTATAGTCCAGTATATGTGGTGAGGGGCCTGAAGCCTAGCCTCTGCCTCCCTTGGAAACCAACGCCATCTGGGGACAACCTCAATGCAGATGCTGAGACCAGCAGGTGTCAAATCTTCTCCCCTGGCTTCCCTAGCAGGGTCCTCAGGACGTCAGGCCTGCTTGTTCCTGCCTTTCTCTTCCCATGGTGTAACAGGACTGGAAGCATCCTTACCCCAAGGATGGCTTGTCCTTGTAAATTCCAGTTCTTCATATTTTTCTTCCATAAGGACTTAGACCAAATTTAGCCACAAGCACCAGTTTCCCTGTCTTCCTTTCCATAACTCACAGCTGCCAGCTGCTGAGTTCTGAGGCAATTAGCAGAGACTCGTGCCTAATTTAAGATGGTGGGGCCAATGTGCATTTGGCCATTAAGACGGTGGACATAAAGTGCCAGAGGCTGAAGAGGCCCAGGCCCCTTGAATAGAGAAGTGGGTTTATTTGTTATTGTGACAGGCGAGTCGTGTCTGTGACTGCCCCGGATCTCCTAGCCCAGGAAGGTAGCGTGAGGGAAGCAGAGCTGTCAGCTCAGGCACTTTGGGTTCACCTCTGTACTGTGGGCTGGTATCTCTACAAGGTGGGCTCCGTCTCTTCCAGCTGCTGAGGAGCCCTCCTGGATAAGCAAGACATGGCATAGATCCTCCCAGGGAACCCCCAGCTAAGAAAAACAGCGGAACCCAACTCACTGGGTATTGGTGCATGCCAGGATGAACGGGACACCCCAAGGTCGAGACCAGGCTTCTCATCTGGCTTATGCCTCCCTAAAGGTGGACTTTGACATACATGATGCCATGGGCTCTAGAAGGTTACATAAGCACAGACGCAGGGAACAAACAGGAGTGCAAGGCTGATGACAGGATGACTCCTGCCTCGTCACCCTGTTGACTGAACTGGGTTGCCTATTGAGATGTGAAGTGATATGAACTCAGTATCTCCTGCAGAACACAAGGGAACAAACACACCTACTTCTCTCTTTCTCTTGGCTCCCAGGAAGACCGAGACTGAACAAAGGTTCATCAATCACTCTGTGAATTGGCTGATTTGCTAATGGGTCCAGATTATTTTGTGTATAATTATGTGTGAGTGTATGAGTGTGTGTGTGTATGTGTGTGTGCATATCAGTGTGTGCATGTATGAGTGTGTGTGTGTTAGTATGTGTGTATGAGTGTGTGTGTATGTGTGTGTGTGTGTGTGTGTGTGTGCTCGTGCACGCATGTGTACAGCTCGGATGGCAATCTCAGCTGTTGTAACTCAGGAGTCATTTTCCTCATTTTTAGGAGGCAGGGTCTGTTATTATTCAATTCAGCCAGGCTAGCTGGCTAGGGCTCCTCCCATTCTACCTCCTCAGAGCTGGGATTCCAAGTGTGCACCACCATGCCAGACATTTTTATGTGGGTTCTGGAGATCAAACTCAAGTTCTCATCTTTGTACAAACACTGTACCGACTGAAGCATCTCCTCAGCCTCCAGATTTTTATGTCTATTTTAACTGTCCAATTCTATACATATAAGCAATGGTAAGCCAGCTCAAAACTTATCAAGCCAGCAAAGGAGATATAACATTTATAAAATAGGAAACTGATTTTCAGGATGTAGAGTGACTTGCCCACGGGCACCTACGCCACACTCTATTTCTCCCTCACATGGCTTCTTGCAAATCAAAGAAGCTTTGGATGCATGTCTAGAACCAGCCAAGGAAAGACTGGCCCTCAGAGGCTATCTCTGGCCCTCAATGGTCCCCTGTTCCTCCTGCAGCGCCAGGTAGTGTCCTGTGGGAGACAGGTAGCAGCCTTCTATCAGCCAAGTTGTTTTAGGGTCACATTTACCCTTTTACGGGTTGGTCACGGAGCACAGATGCAGGGAACCATCTTGGGAGGGGCCATTTTAGGAAGCAGTTGGTCAGCAAGTTCTTCTACTTCTCTCCTGCCATTTTCTTTTAACAGAGTCCCTCTGCACACTCTGATCTCTCAATAGGCACCTGGTCTCCAAGGGCCTCAGCTTCAGTTGTCTCCTGTGAGATGAACTAGAGATTCCAACTGCCGATCAACCCTGGAGAACCGGCAGACAATAGCATGTGGTCCCAGTGACTGCTGTGTGGTCAGTGCTGTGTGTTGACCTTGAGCTCTGTCTCTCCATCTGAATGTCAGTGAAGAAGGAGCAGAGCTGATAGGGCTGAAATCCACCTTAAGTATCGGATCCACCTTAAGGATTGTTGGAACTGGGCCCAGTTGATTCTTGGCCTCAGATTTCTAGCTCAGCAGAAACTAAGAGACTCTGGTTCTTACAGGGAGGATGAAGGTACAGGTTTCATGGTTCAGGAAAACTGGAGAGAAATTAAGCACTTCCTTTCCTGTTGTTTGACAATGCCTGTGTGCTTGGACTGCAGGGGTTTCTGATATGGCCTATAACCAGAGGGAGGCTATGATATTTTCTGAGGGAGCCTAGACTCAAGCTGCTGGTTTGTCTTCACTTGGGTAATGTGTGGAGTCAGGGCAGGAGGCAGGATATGGAAAAGCAAGGATCCATGGGAACAGTGAATACACCTAGCCATGTTTTCCTTCAGCCTAGGCTGGGAAGGAACCCGGGGCCTCTAGGGAATGGTATCCCCTGGCACCTATGTTCATGGAGCAAGACCATGAGAGTTCTGACCTAACCAACAGGTTAGTCTTTTGATGGGTTCATAGTAGGATGAGCTATTGGGGTGTGTGGCCTAGTTAGAGGAAGGAGGTCCCTGAGGGTTTATCCTTGGAGACTGTGTCTTGTCCTGGCTTCTTCCTATGTGTCCTTTGTTTTGCTTCCTGTCTGCACTAAGGTGCTCAGCTTTTTCTCCCATCATGGCGATGTCCCTCAGTACAAAGCAATGCGACACACTGAATTCTATGAAACTGAGCCAAGTTAAAGCCTTCCTTTCTTAAGTTGTTCTCTCAGGTATCTTGGTCACAGTGATACAAAGTAACTCATACAGCTGGTGCGACCATGGCTGGGGACATCAGAGCTCTGTGCATGTGTTGGAGTACTGTCAGTGGCAGGTCAGTATATATAACTGCAGTGCAGTCAGGGACAGCCAGGCCAGGGTCAGACACTGCTCAAGTGTCTCCTGCAGTCCTGTTTTTGAGACAGAGTGGAACCTATGGCTGAAACTACCCAGAGCAAACGTGACCATTGAGTCAGAGGGTCTCACCTCTCACCCACGTCAGCAGCACTTCTGGGAACAGTGAGTATGTGGGATACAGAGCAGGGCCCCCTCCACAGGGACTACCTTGAGTCCACAGCCCAGTTAACATGGAGGTGCTCCATTCTCAAGTCTGAAGTCACAGACCTGGGGCAGCGGGGAACTCATTGCTGACACAGGAAGCATCAGACCTGGGCTCTGCCCAGGGATTTCAGATGATAAGATTCCTGTGCTAGTGTCTTCCTCCATCAGTGAATACAATTGTCTCTAGGATCATTCTCCTAGAGGAGAAAACCTCAGAAAGAATCCGGTTGACGTCTCTACAGAACAGGCAAGAGGTGTTGGTCTGGTTTCCTATCTGTGGCTTCATATCACCCTGGTGCCTACTACATTGGCCACATTGGCTCATTGGCTCATTCCCAACACTCAGAGTCAACAGATGCTGGTTCTCATTGTATTTTCATGACAGCCTATGCTCATGTGCACAAAACCCACAGACATGGCCCCCAAGAGCTTAAAACCAATCTACAGCCTGCAAGTCACAAATCTCACTGATGAAAATCTATTGATAGATATCAATATTGTCCTCATATTCCTAAGGGGCTTTTATACACTATGCCAACAGGGTGTGTGTGTGTGTGTGTGTGTGTGTGTGTGTGTGAGAGAGAGAGAGAGAGAGAGAGAGAGAGAGAGAGAGAGGAGGGGAGGAAAGAAGAAGGAAGAAAGAAAAGAAGGTAGGAAGGAAGAAGGGAGGGAAAGAGAGGAAAGAAGAGAGAAAGGGAGAAGGGAGGGGGGAGGGAGGGAGTGAGAGAGAAGGAGGGAGGAAGGGAGAAGGAAGAGAGAAAGAGAAAGAGACTACACAGACTATACCTAGAGAAGCATGGAAGATACAACTGACAGGTCCACAAATGACTGAGCCACTGTGCTGGGAATCCAGTGAGGTGATGTCATGGGCACAGCCCCTTTTCAAGGTTACACAGAGCTTGCAGGAACCTAATTGTCCAGTTGGCCTTTTCTTGTGGAGGGAGCACTTTTAGGCACATTCTGGCCATTCGTTAGGTGTACATTAAAACATGGACTTAAATAAAAGTCTCATCGGAAACTTATGGGTCCGTATGGCTATCTGGCTGAAGCGGCCGAGTCCTTTGTAGTCTTGGCTGGGCTACAGAAAGCCCCCAGAAGCCCTCTGGGTGTCTCAGGCTGGCTGTGCTGTGGAAGCTGCTGACAAGTCCAGGAGGATGGTCATAGCCCTCAGGTGCCTAGAAACCTGGAGGAGACGCCTGGAGGGGGACTTCTGGATGGTGACCTCCTTGCCCCGTCTCTCAGGAAGCCAATATCATCTCCAGGATGGGTTTGCACGGAGCTACCCACGATGTTGACTTATTTGCACAGTGGCACAGAATCAGTATTCCTGCTGCGCACGGCTGCAAATCCCATTAGTCTGGGCGTTGAACAACAATGCACAGAAGACTGTTAAAAAATTAATTTCAAGTTTCCTTCCAGCTTGCACTTAGTTCGTTAAAGTAGTTTGCACTTGAAGATGCTCTTCCCATTGAAAAAGCAAAACCATGAAAGCCAGAAAGCTAAACTTACCTCTGTGACCAGAATATAGAGCAGAACTGCCCGAGATAGAGCTAACGGGGGCAAGCGAGTGGAGGTGGGCAGCAAGCAGACTGGGTGCCCATTTGGGCAACCAAGACGAATACACTCAGAACTGCTAAGCACAGTCTATCTGGGAACGAATGGTGGATTTAATTAGTGCACGCTAATCAGAAGTTTATGAGCAGAATCAATTAACTGGTCTGGCCAGCTTTGAAGTTGCTTTGCTCTCGGTAGGAGCAGGGAAGGAACCCTAATCCTTTAGGCCCATGGCCTTCATTGAAGACTAGAGGTTGTCCCCAGTTTCTGGGAAGGGCAGAACAAAGGACTAGTTCAAGGAACTGTACTCTCCTCAAATTTGAACAGCCATGAGATACTTCTAGGATTGATAGGCCCTGGGAACCTGAAGTAGAGTTGAAAACAGTATGGCCCCGTTCATTTGAGTTTTATTCTTTGACCAGAATGAATAACACAGAGATTTTTCGGAATCTGGGAAACCAAATCCACATAGTAACAATACGCGGGTCACTGACTACCTCCGGCTGGAGGTCCTGATGGGGGTTCTGTGTAGTTGGACTGAGCAGGGATGAGCCCCAGGCTTTCCAGCTTCACCTATTCTCACAACTGTTACTGATTTTCTTTCTCAGCAGATTTGACATTTAAAGATGTTCGTAGACTCAAGACTCGTCACTCGGCAAGCAAAGTTCATGGGAAACCAGGTTTTGCTGTGACCCGAGTCACAGCTATGATTTAAAAATCCAGAGGCAAGGAGGAGCTCTGAAGACACCAAGCGAAGGCTGCTGGGGCAGGACTGGGTGTGCTGCATCACAACAGGATGCGCCACCCTGGGACGTAAGGACTGGTGCTCAGGGGAAAGTCTCTCTAGGGCCAGGCTCTCTGAGAACTGTGCATGGAAAGTAGACAGCTCACATTAGCATTCCTGGGTGCAGCCCTGATAGCACAGTGCTGGGAGAACATTACTTAGCATCTCATGGGAGCAGTCTGGCCTGCTTCCTCTGCTGTATGTGGGCTGCTCCTGCTTCTCATTCAGGCCTCTGGCTAAGCCTTTATTTTTCTTTTGAGTCACATGGGGGCATGTATGTCTGCATGAGGATACGAATACGTGAGCATGGTTGCCCCCTGGAGATGAAGGTACCTCTGGTTGTGATCCACCCGACATGGGTGCTGGGAACCAAATTTAGATCTCCTGCGAAAGTGGTATGTGCTCTTCACTGCTGAGCTGTCCTTCAGCTCCCTGTGTTGGCTTCTCTTGACTTCTCTTCCTCTTCTCCGGCAACGACCTCTGCAAGCTCAGATCACACTTCTTCTTCGTGGGACTTGCCAGTAGGCCACACTTGGAGGTCGTGCAGGAGAGAGACTGGTCTCTATTAGCCTATGAGATAGGCTCATGAGTAAAGGAAGAATATCCCAAGACAAGGAAATACACTTCTCTTATTATGAATGTCACTTCTGAGAGACTTACTTCATCCACGACGAGTTTGCATTGGGATAAAAAGGAGTTTGCTTTGGGATAGAATTTGGATAACTCATTCCCTTCAGCCTCAGACATTCTCTTCACCCTTGACTCTAGGCATTTGGATTCTTTTTGATTGACTTTGGAGGCCCTGCCCTGCCCTGCCCTGCCCTGCCCTGCCCTGCCCTGCCCTGCCCTGCCCTGCCCTGCCCTGCCCTGCCCTGCCTTGCCCAGGGCTCAGAGCAGTCTTCCAGGTAGGGCCATCTTGGCTTGCTGAGGCTACCTGGCTGAGGATAGGCTGCAGATGCACCTTCTCTGGGAGAAACTGTAGAGGAGGACACCAGAGGCTCCTGACATGGCTGACCTTGATCACCAGTACCCTGGGAACCTCAAGGATGTACAGACCCAACAAGGCCCAGAGACAACAAATAGTCCCACCTGAGGCCTCCCTCTGTGAAGCAATCCCTGTCGTGAGTGCCCTCCTATGACTGTGAGTAAGTGATGGACAGGTGCCACAAATCCTCACTAAGTTCCTGAACTCGGGACTTCTGTGCCATTTACCACCCCAACAGAGCCCTTAGGCAAACCTTGACAGCACCCCACATCCCCGTGCCCTGCCCACTCACCCTAGCCTCTGACATGCTTTTGGGACAGCTCAAGTCCAAATGCTGTCTCAAGGTATGGTGCATTTGAAGGAGGGCATATTAGCCCCTGGAAACGGGGAGACAGAGTGAGGACCTCCAAGTCGATGCTTCTAGAGAATCAGACCAGAGAGGATTGTTGGTGTTGTTAGTCAGCTGTATCCCCCCGCCTTAGGCGCTTGTGCTTGAGGAGGAGGAAACAAGTTTTGGGGCAACCCTAATCTTCCATCTTCCGGTGCTGTCCTCTGGGATACAGAATTAGCCTTTCTGTGAAGACTTGGGATAGGTTAGCACATTGTAGAGTAGGTGGTGTTATTTTCATACTGCTGTCTTCAGTTATTTGACTTCTGGAGTTGGCCAGCCTGGGCTTTGAGGCCTTGGGATGTAGGCCACTGCAGGTCTGTGTTGCCTGTGCTGCCCATTGCTAGCCTCAGATATCCTGGGCCCTGGTTAGAACTTTTGTCCCCAGTAAAGGAGAGTGCACTGATTAGAGTTCTAGCCAGAGAAGACTCATCCTGTGACTACTCTTCACAAACATAACAAATATCCCAGGGTCAAGATGGCCCTAGGGACAAACTGATCCCAGGACAAAGCTGACCCTCAGAACAAGCTGGCCTCCATAGTAGGGACACCCACAGGATTTGTGGCACTGCTCTTCCCTTTGGCTAAGAGGAAAGAAGGTGATGCTCTTTCTGATTCTGGGGCCCTGGGTTCCCACATTAGCTACTCTCTCCTCCAAGAGCCAAACCGGTGGCCACTCTGGACAGGGGTTGTGTACCATGGGTGTCTGTGTCCTTGAGCCCTTGGCGAGAGGCCTGGGCTGCAGATTGAGAAGACAGTTTTCCTAGTCCCAGAGGGGTCCAAATGGGGCAGCCGTGATTAATCACCAGATGCAAATAGCTCATTTAAAAAATTAATCACACCAGGACGATCTGATTCATTATTCAGCACTTGAGTGGTGTGCACAGAATTCCTAACAACCTGTCAAACCAGAGATAAATGATGAAGGACCACTGTCCCTCCGAATTTCTTGTCCTGTCTCAGCAGGACACAGGCTTCGATAGGCTCCAGGGAACCAGGGAGGCTGCATTCTTTCAATGTGGGTGGCTAGCCTGCCAGATGAGCCCTGAGAGGCAGTGGGTAGGCAGACCAAGAAGTGCCTAGTTTCACCTTAACAAAATGGATGCGTGCCCTGGCTGAGTCAATAAAGTGCTTGCTTTGCAAGTGCAAGGACCTGAGTTCAATACCAGAACCTACTAAACAAAAGCCAAAAGAAGGCGTGGTAGCTTGTGTTTCTAACCCCAGAACCGGGGAGGCAGAGACACCTCACTGACCCACAAGCTCTGCTTACATGCCAAGTTTCAGGCCAGTGGGAAAACACTCAAAAACCCAGGTGAGCAGCAAAAGCCTGAGGGATAACACTTGAGGTTGTTCTCTCGTTTTCACGCGTACACATATATGTGCACCCGCACATACATGTTCACCTGCATACTCATGTGCATGCACAAATGCACACTCACACATGGACCTGTCCATGGTGAGGGGTGCTTACTCTGTCTTTGGTAAGGGTTCCTTTATCTTCTCCATAAAGAAAACCAGCTACCCTCCCCATGGCATAGGCTTCCCTGACTTGCCCATCAGAGTGATGTTTCTTTAAGATCCTCCTGTGACTAGTGAGTTAACCCTTTAAGACTGCTGTATAGGGATGGAGTTCTTGCCAGGTCTCTCTTACTACCCTATCCTCTTCCCAGAGAATGGCCTCCTCAGCTACTCCCCCAAGAGTATTGCCGTCTCTTTGCCACTGACAGCGCAGGTTGTGCATGACCCCTACAGCTGCCAACTTTGAGCCCTGGGCACAGGCCTGTCCTGTTCTGCAGGGACTCAGGTGGATGCAGGAAAAGGAGAGGCATCATCAGATGACACAAAGGACAAAGCCAAGGCTGTTCGCTGATGTGCGGACAGAGCCCTGGTGGCACGGAGCCACTCCTCTCCGTGATGTGTCATTGCTGTGGTGCTCTTAGTGTTAGTCTGGCAGCTCAACAGCATGATGAAGCCCCTTCTGTTTTCCAGCTCACTTGCAAGGAGCATATTTGCCCCTCCCAGTTCAGGGAGCCACAGGTCATCGCTGCCAGAGCTATCCAAGGCTGAAGGTCCACATGCTGTCTGCCCAGATGGACACCTCAAGGTCCAGCCATACATATCTTAGCCCCACAGCCTGATAGTGTCACTGGCTGAAGTGAAGAGTCTGCCATGTGTGGAGGGTAGGTCAGCTCTGTGTCTGTGAGATTTGGCTTGACAGAAAAACATGCAAAATTGTCAAGCAGAATGCGGAAGCCACAAGTCATTAGCAAGTGCATTGACAGGCCAGTCTGCTTGCACATGGGATGTTCTTCCGTGGTGTAGACCTGAAGCAGAACTGACTGTGGTCTGACTGACTACAGGGTGGTAGTGAGAGGTAGATTCTGGAAGGAGATTTCAAGATGGAGGATAGATCATGGACACTTGTGTTATCTCGACCTCATATGAAACAGTTTTCATTTGTTAAATTCATGTCTGCCAGGGATGTGTGTGTCCATTTAGAGCCCAGCATCTAATTCTGACTATGGACAGAACCCAGGAGAGAACCAGTGGGAGGAAGCCACATCAGTGAGACCCCTAGGCGTCAGGACAGATTACTACAGGCTGCAGAACTCGACAACCACAAATATTGTTCTCTCACATCCCTGCACCCTTAGTGAGGCAAAGTCAGAGCCTTGTCTGACTTTGGGCCTGGAAGTAGTGTCCTCCTTGCCTTTTCTATTCTGAGTGGCCAATGACAATGTCCCTCGAAGTTCCTGGGTTACATTCCTCTGTTTTCACTTCCATAGTGAGTGATGTGGCCTCTTCTTCAGTCTGGCTCAAGCCTTCCACTGATTTCTTCTGTGAAGACGCTTGTCATTGAACTTAGAACCTGTGGACAACATGAGCTGTCCTCATGCCAAGATCTTTCCAAGACGTCTGTAAAGACCCTCACCCCCACCAATACATTCATAGCTCCAGGTTTTGAGATAAGATAAAGACATATCTTCCCGAGATCTTCATTCAATCCACAACAATTCTCAGACCTTGGTTGCCCTCAACACTCACTACCTACACATCTGGGTACACAAAGCCAGCAGGATGCATATGGAAAGAAGACTGCAAATGAACCCTAACCCCTAACACAAGAACTATTGGCCTTGTTTAAAGGTCCTGCCCCAAGATTATTATCCTGGGAGCTCAGCCTTCCAGAAGAAGTGTGATAGGAGATGGGAACAGGTTTCTCTATGGAAACCTTTTGGGCTGTGCATGGTTGGTCCAGGAGGCTGTGGGCAGACAACTTTGTGGGTTGACTTTCCAGAAAGCCACATTTGCAAGAGTATAGCCGGGGTGAAGGTGTTGTTTCCCCTGTATTTTTTCTGTGAATATTACTACTTTAAGGCTAAAATCACACTACAGGGTACAGGAGTGCCAAAACAAGTAAAATATATGATTCTGCCAGATGTGGTGACAGATGCTTTTAATCTTAGTACCCGGGAAGCAGAGTGATGAATCTCTGAGTTCAAGGCCATCCTGGCCTACATAACAAGCTCTAGGACAGCTAGAACTACAGAGTGAGACCCTAGCTTTTTTAAAAAAATACATATACATATATACTTGCACACATAAACACATGCATACACATACACATATATATTACATACACACATATACATACATAATACATAATACATACATACATACATACATACATACATATGGAGCAGGGTGGTGAACAGATGTAGTGGATCCCAGCTCTGCCCACCTATCTGAACAGAGTCTCTGCTGAGACTCAAAGTTGTGAGATAATCTCTCTCGACAATTCCCGGAATGAGTTGTCCACAGACTTGACAGGACTATTCCTAACCCTAACCCAGCCCCAGTCTCAACCCCTAATCCTTACCCCAACCCCAGCCTTAACCCCAGCCCCAATCACAACCCTAATCCTAACCCCAGCCCCAATCCCAACCTCAATCCTAATTCTAACCTTAACCCCAGTCCAAGTTGCATGCGTGCTACTTGGGGAACTCAGCTCTCTCCTCCCACCATGTGCATTCAGGATCGGGTCATTAGTCTTGGCTGCCAGCATCCTTCCCTGCTGAGCCACCTCACAGACTTTTGTAGAGCCAACTCACCAGAAGAGACTTAATCTAAATGTTAATGTTTGCAGTCTTGGTGTTTGTTGAATAGGAGACCGAGGATCTGGGCTTGCAGTACCAGCCTCTTAAAGGTGAGAAATGACCTTTGGTTTTGGATCGGAAGTGCAGACTTCATGGGAAGCAAAATGTCCTCTCCCTGCAGCCTGGAGATGCTGGAAGCCGCTGTTCATATATCCACAGGACAGAGGGACCACAAGCCACGGAGCGTGTGAGTTGTGGGCGTGTGGGCACAGGTGCATGCGGTTTGGCATTTTCTTCAAGCTTCGTCTTGGCTGCAGCAGCGTTTCTTCCCACAAGAGCCTGGGCAGAACTCTGAGCTTCCTGTTGCTTCCGCATCTTGCCTGATAATTCCCTGTGGAAAGTGCTTCATTTTAAATTTTGGAGCAGGCTGTTTTTATTCTCGCCCCCATAGACGAGAAGCTTCTGCCCTCGAGTGGGCACCTGGGACAGGGAACAGGTGTCTGGTAGGCAGCTGACCGTATCCAGACACCTGCCACTGGGTTATGCCTGACTCTCCCTGCGGGCTGTGGCTCTGGGTCAGCACCCTGCTCTCCACAGGACACACCTGGCCTCAGCCTGCAGCCTGCAGCCTCAGGCTGCAGCACAGGCAAGGGCTAACTAGTTCAAGGCCATACATGAACGGCTCAGGATCTTCGGCTGTGCCTCCCGACTGTGCAAGGCTCGTAGATGGCATCCAAATAGGGAGGAGAGGGGACCCTTGCTGGCTGCATGTGGCAGAGTAACAGCAACTACATCACACACACCTCACAGGTATTTGTGTTGGGATCCTAGGATTGCAGGTGTACTTCTGTCTTCTGCCCCATGAGTGGACCCAGGCCAGCACCCTCACTACCCTCTCTCTCCTTCAACAGAGGCTGCAGTGTCACACTTGGCTCCTCCTTTCTCCATAGCCTTCCTGGGAATGGAGAAATGAAGGCAACATATAGGAAGAATGTTCTGGGCTGGGTCTGAGTCAGAAGGCCCCTAGGAATGCCACAGAAAGCTCCATTCTCTATGCTACTGTCTCCCTCTGCCACGCAAGCCTCTGGTCTTGGCCAACATGAGCTTCAAGGATTCTGACCTGTTCTCTAGATCCACCTCCTACCCAGCCGTCTGACCAGTGAGCCTGATGTCCTGTGTTTTACCCTTGTGTTACTCTACACTGGACCTAGCTACTCCCTGAGTTATTTTTCCATTTCATTTGGTCGGTCAACAACTTCAACATTCCCACTCTTCGCTGTCACCTGCATCCCTGGGTGCATCCCAAGTTCCAGGATGGAGTCTTTTCTGTTATTTACAAGGACTTGGGCACAAGCTCTCCACGTCAGTTTCAGGGCCAGGATGATACTTCAACCTGGCAGTCTGGGCTTGGGTGGTGGGAGGGTTTCTTGCCACTAGGGTTTGTGTTACAACTTAGATGCACATGTTAGCAGCTTCTGTGCTGAAGACCCGGTCCCAGCGCTGTCCAGAGGTGATTGGGTCATGAAGGCTCGACCTCATCAGTGAATCAACCCACTGACAGATTTAAGGCTGAAGGAGATGTTGAAGGTGGTGGCCTGTGTAAGACATAGAGCTACTTGGAGGGAGGGGGTTTTGCAGGACTGTGCCCTTGGTGACTGTTTCTTATTCTCTCTGTTTGTCTCTGTCTGTCTCTGCCTCTGTTTCCCTGCTCCACTAGGTGCTCCCACCATGTTGCGACCTTCCCCAACAGGCCAAGAAACAGAGCTAGGTGATTATAGACTGAAACATGAGTCAAGATAAGTCAGTCAGTTGTTCCTTTGGCCACCCTGTCACACTGATGGGAAGCTGGTGAACAGGGGGCTGTTGGAGGCCCTGGAGAGTATACAAAGAGGCCGGAATGGGCTCTCAGATAGACTCCTTAACTGGAGTCCAGCTCTGACCCCAGGGCAGTGGATAGCAGCTGACTGGCTAATTGGCTGGGGGAAGTCCTAAAGGAATTGAGTACCGTTTTCCAGTGGTGGGGGAGGCACTGCACACAGCTAGCCATGTTATGCTGCCTTTGTAAGTAACAGCAGTGATGGAGCCTGAGCCTGAGTATACAGGTACAGTATAGTCATGCCTCCGGGTCCCCATTGGCAGGAGGCCCAGTGAGTCACCAGAGAGGTGGGGTCACCCAGGCCACCTAACCCACACAGGTGACTCAGAGAAGAGGTTGGCACATTTCTCTACCCAGCCAAGCTTCCAGAGCCACTGCTGGTAGGAGAAGCTTTTCAAAGTCACAGTCTCAAGCAAGATTCTTCTGGGACCTGCGTCCTCCAAAGGGAGGCCCTTAGTCACGGCGAGCATGAGCTTATCCTATTGACTATTGCCCTAGCAGATGACACAGAGACGAACAGATGTAGCAAGGATGGAAGGTAGGAGCTGAGAGGCTAACTCAGGAAGTTTCCGACTCAGTGGCCATCCAACCTAGCCTCTTTTGTGAGTTTATGTCATTAGAGACCCAGTCACAGAAGGAGGTAGACAGCTCTTAAAGAGTGACCCAAGGTTGTCCTCTGACCCCTACATACATGCATGCACACTCACACATTCATCTGCACACATGAACACACACAAGAAAGATCTAAATTCAAGGATAGAGAATTGTGGCTTGCACACCCAGTGTAGGAATCTCGGTCTCCGTCCCTCATGGTTCTTAATGAGCAGACTCCATGGCACGGACATGGCATTGTTCTCTCACACAAGGTTTGCCCACCATAAGGGCAGTTTTGCATGCAGAAACAGTGATGTGTGGCACAGGCGTCTGATTTCCGGACACAGCTTGGTCTCATTCAAGTGTCAATTATAAATGCCTCCTGGTTCTTCCAGCGATGCGTACCGGCATGTCCTCCCACAGCCTTGCAGTGAGGCAGCCCCTGGTGAAGCAGTTCTCTTCGTACCTCATTGCCATGAGATCAGTCCTCAAAGTTGACTGGCCAGGGACAGGCCTCAAAGGCTTCTGGGGCAGCATCCTGGGCCAGAGTTGAGTGTGCTCAGAATTGGCCTCTGCAAGGTTTGATGCATCTTCCTTAATACCAAAAGAATGGGTGGCTTTTGATACGTATTTCAAAAATAAAATCCGATAGACTTTGTGTGGGACGCTCCACAACTCAGGATGTGTCCTTCCTTTGATGGCAGCACAATGACAGGCACCCTTGGCTTTCACTGCAAAGTGTGGGAATTTTTAACAAACCTTTTGTTGTTAAAGAATGGGAGGAACATTTGCTGGATCTGGCTGCAAGTGCCCCTGGAGCTCTGAGCGGGGGTGTTATACTGAGCTTAGTGCCTGCTCAAACCATGAGCTTTTAAAGTTTTATTTTTAACTGGAGCATCCAAGCCCCAGTGGTTGGAGGCCAGGACCAGAGACGGGCAGTCCAGAACAAGACATCTCTGCATCCAGGAAGGAAAGACTGCTCTGAGGCTACCTTCCTATAGCTCTTCAGGTTTAGCCCCGCCCCTGCTGAGTGGGTGAGGACATGTGCATCCACAGCGCCATCTTCTTCTGGTTCATAAGATTGTCCCCATGCAGGGACTGACCAGGAACCTCAAGCTGTTCCTGGTATCTGCAGTGGGCTGAACACCCAGGTCGTGCACCGCTCTCAAGCACCATGAAGCACATCTTTGAAGGATGTGGCTAAGATTCCATGAAAACTTCAACACATATGACCTGATCTTGTCTCTCTTCCAGAAGTCTCACTCCACCACAGTCTCTGTACTTATAACAACCAACCGCTCAAATTTAAGCTGTAGCCAGTCCTCTGAGTCATAAGCGAGGGATCCCTATGTCCGTAATTGATGCAGCCTAAGGACCAGGCAGCTTCTGCCCTCGGGGAGGCAGCTCAGGTCACACAATGGTCGTAGACTGGTTGAACCCCATCATGAAATCTTCATTGTGGGAGAAAATGGCAAATCTGGACTTCTAATATTTTATTTAGGAGGCTCAATTATTCACTAAGTCGTGAGCCTCCAGAAACCCTAAATGGCCTGTGCAGTTGGGTGGCTCTGTGCTCATAGCCCTTACTGTTGGGGTGCAGGGAGCATGGGTGCAGGAGACTCCAACCTGGGGCAGGAGGAGGTCTGGATCTCTGCCCCTGCCCAGAACCTGAGGATTCTAAGTGCCCCAAGGAAAAGAAAGGGGGAATCAGATGGATCTTGGTGTCCTACTCAGAAATGTTTGCTTTTGTATTGCTGACACAATACCCAGCCTCTTCCTCATGAGCTCACCTTTCAAGGTTGTCTGGGTTCAATGAAGTCAGGAGTTGATCCTACCAGGGAGCCTCAGGGTTCTACCTGCACCATTCATTCAGGTAGACCCTACAAGCCTGAGGGGTCTTTCTGGGGCCATTTACGCCCACCTCTGAAATGTTAATGAAGATTGCTGACCTATAGTCTCCATTGTACATGACCAGTCTCCTTGATCGCTGACTGATAGGTCTCTGTTTGACCTAGTGAGCCAGCCACAGGGAGATTATTTCAAAGCAAAGTTTCAGGCTGACTCATGCTTTCTATAGACAACAGGAAAAAAAAAATTGAAGTTCACTTCCCAAGGGGAATCAAAGGCAGTAAAACAACCTGTGATCACCTGCCAGCTACCTGCCTGACCACCCGGGAGTGACAAACTTCTGAAGAACACCAGTGAACAGTGATGGGAGCCAGCCAGAGGGGTTTGTGTCAGCCTCTAGGGGAAATGATGACTGTAGTTATGACAACCCAAATCAATTGTTCCCTTCCCCAAAGTCCAAGGACCACATAACCAGAAGCATCATCTACACAGATCTAGATCCCAGGGAACCCCTGCCAGGGAGGAATTTCATTCATCTTTTTGTGGAGGGGAATAAGTTTTGAATTTGAGGAGAGGAGGTCTTGCAGTTCAGTGGTCATCCTGCTGATTGGCAACGCCCTCACCCTGGTTTGGAGCAGGAGAGGCAAGCCTCAGCACAGCTGAAGAGGCGGTCCTCCCGTGAGGCTAGTGGAGGCTCAGAATCTTTAGGAGCTTCTTAGTTCTATTACTGCTCTGAGCTCTGTGTCCTAGAGCTAGAAGAGGAGACGCTGTGATCTGGGCTGTAAGTCTGCAAGCTCAACCTCTTAAGAGATGAGAGTTCCCCAGCCTTACTCCTGAACACCACTGCCTCTCGAGGACCCACCCATGCTCAGTAATGGCCAAGACTCTGATGGCTTGAGACCTGCTGAGTCATCACCCAACACACACACACACACACACACACACACACACACACACACACACACACACACACACACACACACACCCTAGCGTTCCCAGGGCCAGCCTGACATCTGTCAGGATATATGCTTTGAGGTGTGTTTGTCAGTCTCGGCTGTTGGAGGTGTTACTCTGGTTGACTCTTGTCTTCACATAGCTTGCTCACATAGCTTGTGACCGCTTTCTGCACATAACCCTATCAGGATTTCTTATCATTGTGGGTGAGGGTCTTCAATAACCTTGACAGAGCCAAGTGAAGGGTTTCCACTTGTAATCTTGGCTCTTGAGAGGCAGAAGCAGACTTACAAGTTTGAGGCCAGCCTGGTCTATATAGAAAGTTCTAGGCCACCCAGGGCTACATATTATCTCAAAAGGCTAAAATCCAAACCATCCTAATGGAACCAATCCAGAAGCTAATGATGTTGGGGATTTTGACAGCCAGTGATGTCCGCTCCGGCCATCTGAGCAGTAACTTTTGTCCTTTCCTCTGGAATCTACAGGGATGACACCATTTAGCAAAGTGCCTGACACAGGTAGCATAGTGAAGGAATCAGCGTTGAGGCAACTTATCTCCATCTTCTCAGATATAAAACCAGTATCTGGCCTTGAAGCTGAAGGGCTTCTGGGAAATTTACTCTTCTCCCTACCCTGCAAGCAGTGACAAAAGTCCAGTGAAGTCTGTTCCATGATCCACAGTGTTTCAAGGATGGCTAGTCCTCTGACAGTGTCTGATTATCTAATCAATGCCACAGAGGTGAGGGATGAGAAGCCAGGGGATGCCTTCCCGAGTCAGACCTGCCATGGCTGATTCATTGATAATTTGCCAAGTTATAATTCAGATACTTTTAGCTGTCAGATAGCCAAGGTCACCCAAGTGACAGCTTTCTAGACCTATAGACAGTGATTTAAAACTTCATTCTGCCATTGCCAGCTTGGAACCAGCCTAGCTATATGAGTCACATGCTCCCAAGCTCATGTCCACCATGCTTGCAAGGAGACACACACACACACACACACACACACACACACACACACACACACACGAGCACACACACACGAGCACACACACACACACACACACACACACACATACACACACACATGGTGTCACCACTTATGCAGTAATTGGACTTGGTACTTGAGCAGGTTACCTTTACTCTTGACATCAGAGATGGGGATGAGAGTCAGTCTCTGCCCCAGGACAGAAAGGGCTTATTTCCTTGTTGCAGTAAAAATAAAAAAAGGCGGTGGTACCGGTTTCTGCACATACTCTGGTGGTCACTATTTCCAGCTCCAGTGGGACATTGGAACTAGCACTAATTCATTTCAGATTAGCATCTCTCCTGGCGGCTCTCTGCTAGCTGCGAACTCTCTGGTTCCACCTACCTGGTCAAATCAAGACTCAACAAACTGTAACCCAACAATCAGATTTAAATTCTCAATTCACAATACATCCACACAATAAACTTACAACGAATTGATAAGGATATAAACCGCCCACCTAGATAAGATATAATTTGCCCATCTAGACAACACAAAATCCTGTACACATCCATCACTTAAGAGTAGTCATAACAACCTGTAAATGTGCAGAGAGAAATCTTAACATCTACCACCATGTTCTCTTGGCTGCTCCCTCCCCCGCCTCCGGTCTCCTCTCCCTGTCTAAAACTTTTCTCCCGCCCATCTTTCCTTCTCGTCCAATGACAGGCCTCGTTCTATCCTGTACCTGCCTTCACCTGCATAATGACATCAACCTACATTTCCTCTCTGCTTCTGACCACAAAGCCAGGAGAGACCTGTGTACTTTAAAAAGTCAAAACATAGAAGACAGAATTCTTAGTTTGGTTCATTCAGGAGCTCAAAGCTGAATGGAACATTGCCCTGTGAGATCCAAGGGAGACCTTAGACCATCCCTGAAAGCTGTGGGTGGGACTTGGTCACAGAGTGGACATAAATGTGGCTATGTCCCTTGTCTCAGAAGCCCTAAAGAGCCACAATCAGTGCACTAATCACTTCATGTTGGACTGTAGTGCTCACCAGTACCCAGAGGATGGCCTCAGACCAGCCTGGGGACTGACTGTCCAAAGATCCAATCTCTGCTTGTTCAGTTGGGAGCTGAGCCTCCTGGGGAGAGCCCCTTGGGAGAATCTGGTCGGTCCCCTTGGGGATACAGGGGAACAGAAGTAGCACCATGTTCTTCACATGATGCATGTCTGCATGTGGGAATGTTCTAGAAGTAACATGCCTTCCTAGTGAGAAATCGTTTCACACACTTAGAGATTAATAAAGAAAGTACTCTTTAATAATACATGGCTGGTTCTGGCTGATGCATAAAAGGGAGCCGGCCTTGAATAGAAAAAATGATCAAGTATTATAGGCCTTGGGCTTATCCATTTCACATAAGCCAACATCCTTAAATCTCTCTTAGGTCTCGGCTCCACATCATATTTTTAACAATTTAAACAGAGACAGGAGACTGCAAATCTGGACACTTGGACAGATGGAAGATTTACACAGCAAAGACATTGCCAGGATTCTTTCTTAAGTACACCTGTGTTGTTCTTTTCCAGAAGTTTTACCCAAGTCCATCCTTCCCTGATGGCAGGGTTATGCTCTCCCTGATAAGAGGTCTGGGGACTTAATGGCAAACCAGGACTTAAAGATGCTGTGACTCTGCCCTGCCCCCTTGAGCTGCCCCTTAGAGGCATGTTCTTAGGTAAGAGTTGCCTAATGGCTGGTTTTAAGTCAGGACTGTCTCCTACTGTTATGAGAATGGAGCCTAATTGGAAGTCAGTCTTGGTGAGCAAACATTAGCAGAAACTCTCTCAGCAACCCTAAGCTGTCAGAGAACTCTCCCAAATTCAATTCTCCACAAGAAAGAACACACAACACAATAACCTCTGATTCAACTGATAAGATATAATTGCCCAAGAGTTGGGGATTTAGCTCAGTGGTAGAACGCTTGCCTAGCAAGCTCAAGGCCCTGGGTTCGGTCCCCAGCTCCGAAAAAAAGAAAAAAAAAGGATATAATTGCCCACCTAAACATACCAAGCCCTGTACACACCCATTCCTCAAGAACATTCATAACAATCTGTAAATACACAGAGTGGAACCTTAACGTCAGCTTCCATGTTCTCTCTGTGGCGGCTTCTTGGTCAGTTACTGCACAAAATGTTCTTTACTACAGTTTCTAACAAGCCTGGTCAGTACACTGCTATCTTCCAGTCATGTTGATGGCAGAGTTCCCTTAGTATATTCTACTTTGTCTGAGTTTTATTTTCTAAGTGAGTTTATTAGTAAATCATTTAGAGCATCAAATTTGTTACTTCTAGTTTTTCCTGTATGAGGGACAGACCCTGTGCATTTTTCTTTTTCTTTTCTTTTCTTCCTTTTCTTCATTTTTTTCTTTTTGTGCTGGTCAAAAGAACTCTGTGCTTGGAGACAGTGTGGTGCTCTGAAGCAGTTGTCTTGATGCCAGCCTGGAGCCTTCTAGACTATTCCCCTGCTGTCTGTGGTCAAAGGAACTGTAGACAGACTGCTGAGTCAGCTTTATGGCTGTGACACACTTTCCAGGGCCCCGGCTGTACCATGGCTGTTCCACCTTTTATTGCTTTACCAGAGCCAGTGATATTTGTCTAACACTGTGTGTCCCAGGCTGGGTCACCAGCTAGTTCTCCGGTCCCACCAGTCAGCTCTTTTCCCACTGCCTAGATCTGATGCAGTGATGACCACATGCCGGGGCGCTCAGGTATTGGGACAGCCTCAGAAGTGCTAGAAAGCGTGTGGGGGTAAGGCCCACTCATACCCTTGGAAAAAAATATGTTTCATTCAAAACAAACCTTGCCTTGACCTGAATATGGTAAGATGTGCGTTTTGTATGTCCAGAAGTGTCCTGGGCAGCCTTGTTCATTCTGCCACCCGGAGCTCCTGCTTTATCCTTCTTCATGGAATGAAAAAGAAACCACCAGCTTTCATAGGTTGCACAATAGCAAATGATGATTTTTGTTTTGTTTTTTTTTTATCAAGGTGCGAAAATTTTTCTTCCTCTTAAAATCCCATGGATTGAAACCGAAGCTAGATTCTCAAATGTGGAGGAAGAGCTCTCGGGGCATGGGCTTCCTCCATCTTCTCCTAGGAGCATAGTCACATGGTTCCTGGGTACATATGTGTGTCACTGGTGTGGCCCCATGTCCTTTGGACTAGGAAGCTTTGGTGGATGAGGGACGTTAGCTGCGCTCAGCCTATCAGGCACCTGTGAAGTCAGGCTGAGCATGGGGAGCCTGGTGGGCCACATGGCACACAGTGGTCAGGCTGGTGGCTGAGGAGGGAGTGCCAGAAGCAGTATCTTTTTCCTAAGGGGACACAGCGAGGTCTCTGTTGAAACCATGGTGTTGAGGAGACACACTGGCAATGCCCTGTCGCTCCTGAGCTGGCCACATTCCTCGTTTTGGAAGACTATCATTTCAAATGATGGATGTCTGGGAGCCCTGGGAGCTTCACTCAGTCTTTGTTCTCCTGCATTTCTGCTGAATCTCCAAGTGACAAAGCAGCAATTGTGGAATGTGGGTTCGAGGTCCTGCACAGTGACTGCCACAACTCCATTGTGTCTCTTGTGTTACCAGAATTTTCATGCTGGCAAACACGGGCCTCATCTATAGTATAGTGTGGATATCATTGAGGGTCAGCATCTGGAACCAGGACATGTCAGCTCAAGGATCCTCTAGGGATGTGCTTAGCCTCAAAGAGGACTTCTGGGGTCTTAGCAGAACAAGAGATCTGTGTAACCAGATCGCCTGCTGTGTGGTTATTGTGTAGCTCTGTCCTCTGGTCATTACCTGGCTTTTGCTATTTTGAAATCACAGCAGGTATGGTTATCTACCAGTGACATCACAAAACTGGATCCACTGACACCCTTTTGTGGAAGAGTTCGTTTGGTGGAAGGTTCATGAAACTCTGCTCTTCCCTCCAAATACTAAAGTAGTTAACAATCACTAAGGGTTGAGCAGGAGCAACTCTTCCTAATGGTATAGCTGCCCATAAGGTCCCCATTTCTCTCTCTCTCTCTCTCTCTCTCTCTCACACACACACACACACACACACACACACACACACACACACACACACACACTGCTATAACTAACCCCTATTAAGCAAATAGGTTTTCTAAATTAAACTCACACTGGAATAATTCATTTGGCCTGTCCTTGGTTGCCTATAATGGCAAAAGATGGCTGTTCATGTGGCACCAGAAGTAGCAGAGTAGGGACAAATGGATATATTTACTATCTGAGCTCACACACTAGTGAGGCCCCTGTGACTGGTCTTCTCAGCTGAGATCACTGGCGTTGGTGGGAGGAAGAGAGACTCCACCCCTTGTCAATGATGCCTTTGGGAGAGCAGGAGAACTAAGGCAGGAAGCTTCCTACAGTCTTTCTTCAGAAGAAACCAGACGTTCACCCCTGGGTATTTTCTAGGGACTATGCTGACTGGACGGAGGCATCCCTGGATGCTCACATGTCTGTGACTACAGCCTCTCTGGGCCTGTGAGAGGTAGGGGAGAGCCCTGCCAGGGTTGGGTGCAGGGGCTTAGCTGGGGCAAGTCCCTCAGTGAGAGCTGTGGTCTATTCTTAGCTCTCTTCCTGTTATCTTGATGGAGTGCTTTGATTGCAAATAATCCCGCACAAAGGAAAGCCGTCATCAGCGCACACTTTGGGACCCTCTTCATTGATTAGATAATTACAGATGATCAGCCAATGGGGATCGAGGGTGACTTGCTCAGCAGAAAGCCTGGCTGGGCTCTCTGGGATGTGGCTCTGTGATATTCAAACACTAAGCAAAGAGTGTGGTTGGTCAGGTATCTGTCTCACTCCCTCTTACCTAACTCTCCTGGACTCCCAGACCTGGTCATGGGACACGGCCCAGAACTCCAGACTCTCTTGGGGATCTGGCACTCTTCACATTGTTACTGCAGTGGAATTAAGAAAAAAAAAATTCCCCTTAGTTTGCTGACTCAGGGAAGTGTACCAGCCTGGCCTTGAGTGTCACCTCCTTTAGACTAAGCAGGGAGTCTGAACTTCTACCTGCTCTGGCTTTAGCATGGAAGATTCAGACCCTGCATAGGATCAGGGTTTCTGCTCTGTTTGTTTGCCTGGCATCTGTAGGGCCCAAGCACACAGCCATCGTGGAAACGGGATGTGGCTTGTTGTCTCAATAGTAGAAGCTGATTGTCACAATCAATGTCAATGTCACACTTCACAGGACAGTCTAAGGGAGATAAACCCACTGGAGAGACTGTCCACAGCATTGCAGCCGGCAGCCCGGCACAGCATTACTCTTACGCCTGACCTCTGTTCCCTGGTCAGGCTCTGGGCTTCACACAAACTCTAAAGGAACGTTCTATTAGCCAGATGCATGGAGGGACTGGGAATGGGGTCAGAGGCGATCAGACCACACCTATGTGCTCATAGTTTTGGAGGAGCATCCCAGACTGATTGAAGGAGAACCCAGCCAGCACACTTACATGATTTAGGCCACGTGCAGGACAGGAGGTAGCACTCTTCTGCTCACTTTTTGCTCTCTTTAGGGCTGGAGGTGTGTGACAGAGGTCTAATCTAATCTACTTGCCCCCAGGTAGGAGCTTCAAAGACACTGCAAGGGCCCAATTCCTGCATTGCAGGGTCTCTTGAAGCTGAGATCCTAGGCAGGGGTAATGGTCAGGAGCTTGAAGCAATGTCTGGCCGTGGAGCAAGTGGAACGGGTATAGCCAGTTTCCCTGCCAGTTCCGGTAGAAGGCTTCATGTGGCCATATCTGAATACTGATATGCAAGGACGTTTGAAAGCAGGGGAGATACATGACCTGGTTCCTAAAAGCCTGGAGTCAGGCTCAGGATGGGAAGCATGAATCAGAGTGCCTGCCTCCTTGGAGGCCTTAGGTGGTCGGAGCAGGAAGTGGGGTTTCAAAGGCCGCTAGGCCTGCAGGGCTAGAAATCAAGGCAATGTGGCTACAGGTTTTCATGGGGGAGAAGAATGCGCATAGAGAAGAGACTGAAGGACCCTAGGAGCTTTCGCTAGCCTTACACCCACTGCCTCAGGTCAAGACTAGGCCAAGTACCAGCTTCCCACCTTAGGTCAAGGCTAGGCCAAGTTCCATTCTCTCAGGAAGAGCAGAAACATTCTTGAAAAAAACCACAGAATGTACTGACTGGTAGTCACCTGACCCTCTGGTCCCAGATAGAGTTCGAATGCATGTCATATGCTTGCTAGCCAATAGATGCAAAGGTCAACATGCTTAGCCAATAAGTTTAAACTGTAACCTTCTGATGTAACCTGTACCCCTAAAAGGTATAAAAACTGCCTGTTGTAGACATTCAGGGTCACCTTCTAGTCATTCGCCGCAAGGGGCTGATTGAGGGTCGAACCCAACACACCAGAAAAATAAACCTTTGTGTTTGCATCGAACTCCATTATCGTGTCTCACTTGAGGGGTCTCCTGGTAGTTAAGACTCACTTCAAGCCTTACAAGACTGGTTTCCTCAGAGGCAGCTGATGGCTCAGTAGAGACATGACTGTTTGAGGAGAGGTAAGGCAGTATCAGAGAAGAAACTAAAGAGGCTGAGAAGAACTTTTAGGGCATTTAGGCAGGGATGATCAGATGTGGCCAGTGCCTGGGGTCTGCAAAGGTGGTGGAGAACTAAGGACTGGTAGCCCACAGGTTCTCTCAGAGATGCCATGGCTCTGCTCAAAGCTTCAATGGTCCATTCTATGAGGGTCTATAGAGTTGTTCTGGGGCAATGCTCAGAGTGCAGAGCTAGGAAAAGATATCCAGTGGCGTGGCCCCTGGAGGACTTGGTCCTCTTAAGGTCCTGGAAGTTCCAAGCTGCAGCCGGCAGGGATGGAAAAGCTTCCAAGGGAAGACTGATGTCCTGCCGTCCTGGGGAACCCTCACAGGACCCTGTGAAGGGCCTGCTCACAGGCGTTTGTGGTGTTCTGAGCCAGAATCAGACAACAGGGAGCATAACCTGTGGAAGACCATGTCCAGTGCCAAGGGCAGGAGGGAACTAGCCAAGAACTTCCCTGGGTAAGCCACTTGTGTGGCTTCCGGAGCCAAGAGCTCTGAGGAGTCCTGGCATCAAGCAGGAGAAAGTAGAAAGTATCTCTCGAAAGCTTTCCAGACAGAGGGAGTCCAAGCGAACCCAGGCTTGAAATGAGCTTTTCCCATGCAGGCCATCAGTCCATCACTAGAGAGAAGTCTTTTCATAGGGATTCATGTTGCAACAGCAAGAGAGGCAGCACAGGAGAACATCTCCTGCAAGCTCAGTAAGTGGTTCCCAGCAGCGTGCTTACAAAGCCAAAGAAGGTTTTGAACCAATCACAGCACACTCTTGAATGCAAATGAAAGTTTGTGTTTGCACCAATCAGTAGACCTCACATGCAAATAGAAGTTTGTGTGTGTACTGATCATAACGGTCATAGCCTTGACGCTTTAGCACCAGTCACAGGAGTCCTTGGTTAGGTCATCAACCCCTTCCCCACCTTACGTCTTACCCAGGTAGAGTGGTTACAGGATCACCTAGAATTCACCAGGCTTATGAGCACAAAAACTCTGGTATAAGCTGTTTGAAATAGCTTTGGCTGAGGCTGTCCTCTCAGGATCTGGGGACAACCTGCTTCAATGTGTAGTTTTTCAAGCTATCCAGTGTTCAAAACAGTAATTCTGGTATGAGAGGAGTATTGCTCACCATTCGACTGGCAATCCTCTTGCTCAAGGAAGCTAGGGCAGTGAGGGAGCATCTACCAGATGCTAATTAGTGATTCAAATTATTCCAATCCCCTGTGGCCTTTATTTGTAGAAAAATGAATGGGGGTGCTTACAGTAAGAATCGAATGCCTAACACCTGTCCAGTGCCTCAGGGAGAGGCGCTCCTCTGTCTCTGTGGGACCGTAGGCCAGTTACCTCCCTCTTATTTTGAGTTTGATTCTGTAGAAGTGTATTCCCAGTAGAAATGAGGCAGCTGCTTCAAATATTCCCTATACCCAACACCACAGAAGTACAACAGCTGTCTGATGAAAATTTCAGATGGAAATGTTTGAGGCATAAGTATGTCCTAAGCATTATATGATACCAAAATTAGTTGTGTTCGTCCACACGGTTTCTTTCTTTCTTTTTTTTTTTTTCATCTTTATTAACTTGAGTATTTCTTATTTACATTTCGATTGTTATTCCCTTTCCCGGTTTCTAGGCCAACATCCCCCTAATTCCTCCCCCACCCCTTCTCTATGGGTGTTCCCCTCCCCATCCTCCCCCCATTACTGCCCTCCCCCCAACAATCATGTTCCCTGGGGGTTCAGTCTTGGCAGGACCAAGGGCTTCCCCTTCCACTGGTGCTCTTACTGGGCCATTCATTGCTACCTATGAGGTTGGAGCCCAGGGTCAGTCCATGTATGGTCTTTGGGTAGTGGCTTAGTCCCTGGAAGCTCTGGTTGTTGGCATTGTTGTTCATAAGGGGTCTCGAGCCCCTTCAAGCTCTTCCAGTCCTTTCTCTGATTCCTTCAATGGGGGTCCTGTTCTCAGTTCAGTGGTTTAATGATGGCATTCGCCTATGTATTTGCTGTATTCTGCTGTGTCTCTCAGGAGAGATCTACATCCGGTTCCTGTCGGCCTGCACTTCTTTGCTTCATCCATCTTATCTAGTTTGGTGGCTGTATATGTATGGGCCACATGTGGGACAGGCTCTGAATGGGTGTTCCTTCTGCCTCTGTTCTAAACTTTACCTCCCTATTTCCTCTCAAAGGTATTCTGGTTCCCCTTTTAAAGAAGGAGTGAGGCATTCGCGTTTTGGTCATCCTTCTTGAGTTTCATGTGTTCTGGTCCACACAGTTTCTAATGTGTGCTTAAGGGGGACTAATTTGCTTTCTTGACCACACCCTCCAAGGGTGTGGCCACCCTTGGATGGCACCTTTGCCAGCCCCTTAACATCACTGAGAGCTAAGGGAACAGGTCTGGAGCATTTTTCACTTTCTTTGTTGAAATTGCCTGCCAGTGTAGAAGTTCATACTCCAAATAACAAGCAACCTCCATGGACACAGCTTTGCCCTCTCTAAGAACTAGGCTGTCTGAGCTATGCTCTTCTTAGTGGACATTCAGTCCTGTAAGTCCACCTCTTGTTTCCCCATGTTTCAAAAGAAAGTAGAAGACAGATTTGGTAAAGAAAATTGATTTGTTTCCAAGTTGCTCAAAGTAGGGGAAGGAAGACTCCTAGTTGCTGTGTTTCCCCAGGGGAAATATTACACATTGGGATTTTCTCTGTTGGAGCTGAAGAAACCGATTTCCTCTGGCTTGGAACACACTCAGACGTCTGAGCAGAGCTCTTCGCCTAGCCCTGACACCCCTAAGAAGACCCACAGGATATTCTGAGTTCCTGCTGTTCTGTGTGTCCCTGCTAGGGAGGAGTGGGTCTGTGAAGGCCTGGGTTGTAAGGAGGTGTCTACAGCATGACACTGAAGTCACAAAAGGTCCCTGTCAGTGATGGAGCAATCTCAGTAATGGAGGGGAGGCTTCGTGCTCTTTCAGAGTTGAATTCTCATCAGGATGAATTATGTCATATGTCTGTTCACACTTCACATAGGCCATGGAAGACTCAATGGCATCTGGGACTGTCTGGCGTACTCGACCATATGGGATTAATAAGTCAGTCATCAGTCTGAACACTCAGGATGTGAGCACCCAAACCCTAGTGTATTAGGTTTCTGTGTCTATGGATAGAAGGGGAGAGAGAGAAGAGAGAGAGAGAGAGAGAGAGAGAGAGAGAGAGAGAGAGAGAGAGAGACAGAGAGAGAGACAGAGAGAAACAGAGAGAAACAGAGAGAAACAGAGAGACAGAAAGAAAGAGACAGAGAGAAAGAGATACAGAGACACAAACAGACAGGCACCAATACTCTGTGCCCACCTGTCTGGTGTCAGACAAATTAGATAGATGGGACTGTGGGGAGACCCTGTAAGAAGCCTATGATAAAAACTGTTGTCTGGAATTCATGAAGCCCATGCCATAGGGTATTTTCCTTTGTTGAGGACTCAGTCCCTGGCTACCAGGAGGCCCAGCCCACACATTGCCCATATTCTTCTGTGCATATATGAATCTCAGGGATGCTGCATGGCCTATTGGCTGTGCACTCTTTCTTGGAGACCAAAATTTCACTCTAAAGCGTTTGGAAGCTTGATTGAGAGTGTTTATATCTGAACCTTTTAGAGCAGAATCTGTAGAGCAATTCTTGGAGATTCTCAGTACAAATCCTTGCTGGACTCATCTGATAGCATCGCTGGTTCCAAATGCAAGCCTTCCCGTATGTCAGGTATACAGGAAGCCATGGTGAGTTCCCACCACACAGGCCCACTGGGTTCTCAGAACACAAGGTCAAAGGAGTCCCTGGATTTCTGGGTGGAGGCTCACTTTTGATGGGCACCAAGCAAAGCTTCAACTAGCTATAGAGCACTGCATGGAGGTGGTGTCCTCAAACTGGAGACCTAGAGCCTACAGTGCCCTCATGGTTGAAGCCCAAAGCTGGAGCAGTGGGAGACAGACCTTCCCAGGAAGCTGAGTCATCTTGATGCCTTGAAGCCTGAAATTTGGTCTTGATTAATAAGCAATGCTAAGTGAGGAAACAAACACACTGTCTTCAGGCTGGGCCTCCTGGTGGCCAGGGACTGAGTCCTCAACAAAGTAAAATACCATGGCGTTCATGTGGACTCCGGCTTGTGATGAAGAATCTTCCTGTGCCAGCAGAGCACCAGGACTCGGGGTGTAGGTGGGTAGGAGCTGCTCTCATGTCTCTCTTATGCTCAAGGATGGTTGAAAAGCAACCACCTCTAAGGACAACCCCTGCTCACTGGAGCAGGAAGTCACCTTCGATGCTGTGTGTCTGAAGAAGAATCTGCTGCCTGTACAGTGCGACTTCACCCCTGGCATGCGTACCCTAGGATCCAGGTTCTTCTACATCACCTGAACACATAGCTCACAGGTTCTGACAAGTCCAGTTTGTGGTGATGGGGAGAGTTAACAGGTGAACAAGTTTACATGAGGGCCATGGCTGTATGTCATTGAAACTATTTAATCTCAATCATGGGCTTCTACCCTGATTTGATTATTCAATTCCCATATAAAATACATATGCGGCCTTTAATTTATAATAAGTCTTTATCAACACTAAATCTGAGCAGATATCTACCCCTATGGCTACTAGAATCTACTTTTCTATCAATAGCCCAAAGTTATTACTTACTATGATCCATCTGAGATGCTCTTAACTCCAATTGGCCAGCCCTCATGGCCATGATGTCAAGATTCTTACTCCACCCCATAGCATCTTCTCCTCTCTCTACCTTCTTCTTTTCATGTTTTCCACAGACCCCAGGTCCAGGAACTACAAGCCCTGCCTGCCTATGTCTTTTCTTCCCAGCTATTGGTTGTCAGCATCTTTATTTAACCAATAGTTTTAAATTAAGGAGCAAAGTCACATTGTACATGTGGTTTCTCTCATTCCTGGAAGCAACCAGGCCTTGGGGGCCAGTATTTATCATTACAATACATATCAGAAGATCAACTCTCATAGTTCTTGCACACATGGAGAGCACTGCAGTGAAGGGGTGTTGGGGCAGGTTGGAGTTCCCATATAGCAGTGACATGCATTTGCTGGCCTGTCATAGAGAGACTTGTAGCTGCTTGTCATAGTTAGTGTCTCTATTGTTGTGAAGAGACACCATGACCGAAGCAACTCTTTTTAAGTTTATCTGTTTTATATATTTATTTATGTATGTGTTTATTTATTCATTTACTTATAAAGAAAAACATTTAATTGGGGCTTGTTTACAGGTTCAGAGGTTTAGCCCTTTGTCACCATGGCAGGCAACATGATGGCACACAGGCAAACATTGTGGTGAAGAGATAGCTGAGAATTCTACATCTGAGTCAGCAGGCAGCAGGAGGAGAGAATGAGCCACTGGGCCTGACTTGAACTTCTGAAATCTCAAAGCCCACCCCTAGAGACATACTTCCTCCAACAAGGCCACACCTACTCCAACGAAGCTACAGATCCTAATCTTTTCAAACAGTGGCATTCCCTATGAGCCTGTGGAAGCCATTTTCATTCAAACCACCACAAATCTAAAGCCTACAGTGGTCCTAGTGGCATGATCTAGAGAGGAGTGTTTATATACTAGTTTCTGGAGTAAGTGGTAGGTGAGGACTGAACTAGCCTGGCTACATGTAGTCTAGGTACCTCTTCTGGATCTGCAGGTCTAGACTGAGGCTAGAGCTCAGGGATACCACAGAGGCCACAGACAGAGCCAAGGAGCTGCCTGTGTGTGTTTGACTGTGGGCAAGACTCCTTCCCTCTCTGGCATCATACGTGAGACTGGCTTCCTAAAGACTTTATACATTCTCTTCTTTGGTTTCCTTGTTGTTGAACATTGTGATGGTTTATATATGCTTGACTCAGGGAGTGGCACTATTAGGAGGCGTAGTCTTGTTGGAGTAGGTGTGTTACTGTGGGCACGGGCTTTAATACCCTCATCCTAACTGCCTGGAAGCAGGTCTGCTAGCTGTTTTTGGAACAAGGGGTGGAACTCTCAGCTCTTCCAGCCCCACGTCTGCCTGGATGCTGCCATGCTCTTGACTTGATGATAATGGATTGAACCTCTGACCTGTAAGCCAGCTCCAATTAAATGTCATCATTATAAGAACTGTCTTGGTCATGGTGTCTGCACAGCAGTAAACCCTAACTAAAACAGACATTTAATGTTTTCTCTTCCTCTTCTTTCCCAGTCGCCCTGAGTTCTTTCCTGAGTAAGGTGGTTTCCAAAACCCCAAAGACCTTTGCATTTTGTTAGTTCTATGGAGACGGCTGGTTCATAGCTCCTACTAGGTGCCATGGAGGGAGCATGTATGCATATCTGCAGGTGTCTGCAGGTGGTCCTCCTGCAGTAGTTCCATGAACCACTTGTGATGCGAAGTGTCTTGGTCACTGTCCTATTGCTGTGAAGAGATACCATGAACAAGGCAACTTTTGGAAAAGAAGTCATGGAGTTTGCTTACAGTTTCAGAGGTTTAGGCCATTTTCATCATGGCAGTGAACATGGTAATGCTGAAGAAATAGCTAATAGTTCATGTTATAAGCCTCATCTATGGGGCAAAAGAGAGACTTTGGGAATCGAGTAGGCTTTTGAAATCTCAGAGTCCACCCCCAATGACACACTTCCTTCAACAAGGCCATAGCTCCCATTCCTTCTAATCCTTTCAAATAGTGCCACTCCCTGATGATTAAGCATTCAAATATATGAGCCTATGGTGGCTATTATTATGCAAACCACTACAGAGGTTGTGATAAGCAGACCTAAGGTCAGGAACAATCTTTGGGCCCTCCTTATTGTGGGGAAGTCTCACTGACCAGAGAGCTCTGTGCAGCTGGTGGCATCAGTAGAGGCTAAGAGAGAGAGAGCCATACAGTTGTTTTAGTTATGCAGGAACTACCAACATCAGACAGACTTCAGGCCAGCCAGGCCTTCCCATGTAAGGCATTATACACTGTGTAAACAAGAGGATGGCTGCCCAGAGCTGTCAAACATTCAAATTTTGAACCACACACATGTTCACCTAAGAAAATATAATTATAGAGAAGGCTCCGTGGCAGCTTGCTTAGCATGCGTAATGTCACCCAGCTCAGTGTTCCCAGTGTAATTAGCATGAGTGCACGAGGAGCTGAAACCACTGCTAAATTAAGCCATCATCGTGGAGTGTGCAGGACCCACATTAACCCCTCCACAATGGAAGGTGCAGGCGTCTGCTCAAAGCTCAGTCAGAGTGAAGCTTGCAGCCATATACACAGATGTCACCGCCGACACCTGGTACATGTGGGGAGCCAAAGCCCAGTGTGAAATTAGACATGGTAATTTGACACAGGAAGTACTGCCCTGGTTATCAATGACTGAAATGGATTACTTGATGATATTTTATTTTGACCTCATGTAACTCCATCTTTGAAAAGTATTCATGCTAAAGACTTAGCATGTTTTTATCCAAGTGAGAAGCCAATAGCCTGTCAGGATGGACGTTCCTCACAGAAACACTGATTGTGTTTTGACTCCGGAGTCAAGTCTTATACGCAGTGTCCCACCTGCCTTGTGTCTCTTGCCACACATTACTGTTCACAGTCAATGCCACACTCTGAGGAGCAAGTCTCAGCTTTCATAGGGGCCCTCCACAGGGGAGCCCTCAGACCCAGAGCCTTGCCTCAGCTTGGATGTAAGGACAGGCTGAAGATTCTGGGGGGAGGTTGTTCAGTTTAGCTGCATTTGGGGTTCGGGCAGTGTTGGCGTATTTTATTACATTCTTATACCCCTACCTCCTTCCAACCCTTATTCCAGCCCAATCCTTTCCAACCTTCCAGAGGAAGAACGGGAGTATAGCTCTCTTTCAGCCAACAAAAGAGACTATTTCCTGCTGACTAGGGGCGTCGGCTTCCTTGGGGCAAGTCCAATCTTCCATTGTCAGGATATCTGCAATTTCCCATCAAACCACCACCACAGGAAGCAGGAGCAGCAGGGGGAGCGGCAGCAGCCTTCTCCTCAGAGCCGCAGCTGCCACCCCCCATCTGCATCATGCCTCCCCGCCTCCCTCCAGAGCACGAGACAACCATAGTTAATGGCCACGGACAAACCACAGTAGCAGCCCCATATCCCAAACCTGGGGTTTGAAGGAAAACATGCATTTAACTGGTTTTTTTTTCAAGAAGCCAAAACTCTCACTACGAGGCAGTTCCTTACTGTTCCAGAACAGTACCTGTAGAAAAGAAGCACTAAGTCCCTGCAACCCCACGCTCAACCAAACACAGGGGACCAGGGAAATTCTAGCTTCTACCAGCTGCCAGCAATACCTGCCTCCATCTTCAGCAGAAAGAAGCTCTGTCCTCCCGGGCCTGGGTCTCAGGTGTGTTCTCGGGACAGCCTGGAGACATCCCCACAGTGAGGGTGGAGACTGGGTGACCGGCAGCAGTGGCTGGCTGTTAGGACAGTCCATGACACTTGCAGGAAAGGTTCCTCGTCCTGCTGTTAGAGGTCAGACACAGGGACCCTGGGCCATGATGACCTTACATTGGTGCCTCCTGTTCTCCAGCTGTGTCCTCAGTCCCCTGCCCACATTCAGAGACCACGAAGCCATTACCTTGCTCAGACCTGGTGAGCTTCGGTAACGATGCTAGCTTTTCACTGTCGCCTTCCATGTATAAGTGGTTTAGACGTAATTGTCAGAAATGATTCTTACATTCAGGCCGTTAAAATCCATTAACCATGGGAGATTCTGAGCGAGCCTCAGTACATCTATTCTGCGGGCATGTTTTTTTCACAGCGGTCTTCCTTGTTTTTTTTGCCCCAAGGCAAAAAATGATCTTTAAAAACTTCCCTTGAAGGTATTTTGAAAACAGAATGCAAAATGCAGATCTAGATAAATCCACAAAGCAGATATAAAAAAAAAAAAAAAAAAGGAAAATGCAGCTGCATTGTGCTCGCTTCCAGAGCGCTTCTGCGACTGGTGTACAGTGAGTTTTCAAGGCCCCTCAGGGAAGATGTCAGTAGAAACACCATGTCGGTGGCCATTCAAGTAGAATTAATACTTACAGACATGTTGATTCTGAAAGTCCAAGGAAGCTCAGGTCAACTGTGTTGATTATGTTATTCTTCTCTGGAAGGAAGCGAAGCAGTGAGTACCCATCTCACAGGGAGCTAAACAGCAATCTGGAATGGTCAGGTCCAAGATCACAAAGCTACGGGGAAAACGGTGAAAATTCTCTCTCTCTCTCTCTCTCTCTCTCTCTCTCTCTCTCTCTCTCTCTCTCTCTCTCTCTGTGTGTGTGTGTGTGTGTGTGTGTGTGTGTGTGTGTGTGTGTGTGTGTGTGTTTTATAGGGAAAATAAGCTTTCTAGATAATCTACCTGGATGTGTGTGTGTGTCAGGCTAGGCACAACTGCTGGTCCTGGCTGCACAGAGTTCAAATACTCATGAACTAATACACACTTTCTTTGGCTTCTTCCTTGGTTGGCTGCCTTGTGCAGTATCTGGTGCAGCTATAGCCACACCGATGGTCAGCCTGTAGGACTTGCTTTGTTTCTTTGTGTCCCTGACATTGGAGTTATGGGCCCCTTTCACTTCACATAGTTTAAGACAGGGAAAATCCTGCTGCCTGGGACAAACCCCTGTCCAGGCTGGAGGCCCGAGGCAAGGATACTCAATCCAGCCAGTTTCATCTGGTTTAGATGGGGAAGCAAAATGGAGGGACTCAAAGGGTTTCCACGTTCTGTCTAGGGGTTGCTGGAGGAGAAAGGCGGGGGTTTCTTGCTGTGCACAGAGTTTGCTCGTCTGTGGAGTGAGCAGCACCCATAGCTATTCACAGGCTGGCCACACTGATCTTACCAGGGGGACCTAGAGCTTTTGGATCCAGAACATTGCACCAGACCAGGCAAGACCCTAGCAGGGGTCTAGCTGTTTCTGGTGGCCACTTAAACTGTTCAGGGCTAAATCCCAGCTCCAGGCTGTGAACTAGGCCAGAGAAGGGTACTGGATTAATAAAAAGATCTGCTGTCATGCCTACAGAAAGGAGAGGTTCTAGAAAAGCAAACCTGGTGAGGTGGAGACATGGGGAGCTTGACAAGTCAATCAGAGCAAGCAGTCTCCCTGTTTCAATACTTGAACTGTTAGCTGTTTGGGTAAAGTCCAGGATATGAATCAATAGGCCAGTTCTGCAGGTTACAGCAGACCCTTGAGGGAGACCAGTTGGTTCTCATGGGATTCTATAAGGAAAAGATGGGTTTCCAGGACATGGTGCTGGCTGCAGGTCATATATTGTGTGGGCTCCTGCTTGCAGAGAAACACTTACGTGAGGTACAAAGGAAACTTAGTTCATCATGACATAGCCAGGCTGGATCAAAATTCTGGAGTCTGACACCAGGCCAGTTTATTTTAGACATATTTAAGTGAGTACAATTTTGCTGAAAAAAAAGCTTAGTGGTAACAATATCCCAATCTCATGTGCATAATAAATCCCAAGGCATGATTTCATCAAAACTCTTTTGCAGAATATATGTGACCTCTACCGTGAAGATGGGCTCTATAGCTTAAGGGTCCAGGATCTGGTGTAGTCTCTGACTGTGAGAAGATGACATTTTCTCCATTTTAGGACCAGATTTGACATCAAAAAGAAAGTCATCTGTTCCAGGAACTGACTATTAACATCCCCCCCATCCCCAAGTCATCAGTCCCAGGAACTAGGCCATAAGTCACCAGCTCCAGGAATAGACCATCAATTCCAAGAACAAGGCCATAAAATCCCCCATCCAAAGGACAGTGTGGAGCTACCCTCAAGGATGGGAAATATCTTATCTGAAGATGGGCCATCCATGCTGGGCAGCCTCATATGGTCTGGGTATCTCATCCTGTGGTTAAACGTTCCCAAAACAGGAATACAGCCCACTGATCACCTGGACACAAGCCGATCAGAAATGACCCATGTAACGTCTCCAACATCCACCAATGAAGTTCTAGATTACCTAACCCTAGCGAAAATTCCCCTGGTTCCCTATAAAGAGGTCTGCATGCCTTTGTCTGGGATCACCAGTTTTGTAAGTGGCCGACCCCTGCATGCAGGCTTCTTGCTTTTGTGAAATAAAACAATCGCATATGTGAGTGATGGGCTCCGAGCAGTGTTTTTGGACTTAACAACTGAGATAGCGCGGAGCTCCTCGGTAGGCTATAAAATACGTATGGTACCTCCCCTGTCTTGTTAGGGTTTCTGTTGCTCAACAAAACATGACCAAAAAGCAAGTCGGGGAGAAAAGGGTTCATTTGGCTTACATTTCCATACTGCTGTTCATTACTGAAGGAAGTCAGGACAGGAACCCAAACAGGGCAGGATCCTGGAGGCAGGAACTGATGCAGAGGCCATAGAGGGTGCCGCTTACCGGCTTGCTTCCCATGGCTTGTTCAGCTTGTTTTCTTAAAGAACCCTGGACTATAAGGGATGGCACCACCCACCAAGAGCTGGGCCCTTCCCCATTGATCAGTAATAGAAAATGCCTTACTGTTGGATCTCATGGAGGCATTTCCTCAACTGAGGATCCTTCCTCTCTGATGATTCTAGCTTGTGTCAAGTTGACACACAAAACAAGCCAGTGTATCCCCTAGGGATGGTTCTACTGACTGAGAAAGATAACTGTCTAGGAAGGGGGAGTCTGGGTTAAACATTTGGGGAGATTTGGGTAAGGTCTGCCTCTCAGACAGCAATGGTCCCCAGGTTATTAACAACATCCACTCCTGGCCTTCTGTGTGAGAAACAGGTATATGTTTTCTCCATTGAGGACACAACCCTGTGTGATTATCATTTCTGGTTTCTCCGGTGCCTATCCATGAGCACTCATGCCCTCTACAATGTATGTGGAACGAGAGCTTGTGCAAAAGATGAATTCATCAGAATGGATCAAAGACTTGGCACAGCCCAGGAAATAGGAGCTGCACTGTATGGCCACATGGCAGGAGATGATTTAGCAACGTTTCTCAACCTGTGGCTCGAAATCCCCTTGAGAGTCAAAAGACCCTTTCACAGAGGTCACCTGAGACCCTTGGAAAACACAGATATTTATACTACACTTCACAGTGTAGCAAAATTACAGGTATGGAGTAGCAACAAAGACGAGTTTATTGTTGGGGGTCACCACAACATGAGGAAGTGTATTAGGAAGGTTGAGAATCTCGGATTTAGCAAATTCACTAAACATGTGACGAGACAAAAAAGCCAAAATTGGACTTCTAGAGATAACACTTAAAAAGCCTCCAGAAGCTCCACTCTGGCAGCAGGGCTCGCAGTCACGTCTCTGACAAAGGATTGGATCCAGAGCACACACAGAGCCCTCAGTGGTGCAAGGATGGGGAGAGGCAGCATGGGGGGACACGGTGGGTGGGCAGAGAATGATTAGGCCCCTCAGGAAAGGAGATGGCAAAGCCACTGCGGACTGTGGCAGCCATGGGGTCGGAAGGTTGAGCAGATACCCTATCTGTCCTTGGCTCCTCAGGACCAGAAGTGAGCTTCGTAGCACTAGAAGGTAACACCAGAAAGTGTTGAGAGTTCAGGGAAACCTGAGTCCCTCTCCCTCTTAGCTCAGGGCAGCCAGTTCAGGAAAGGAATTTGAGTTTGTTTAGTTTTCTTTTTTACACTTTGAATTCCCTACCCCCATCCCCCCATGTCTCTCTCTGTGTGTTTGTGTGTGCATGTGTGCTTGACAGCTGAAGTACCTCAAAAGCCTAATGTGGAGGTTTCTTAAAAAGTAAAGTGTAAGCTTATTACCCATCGCTGGTGTCCATTTCTAGGAAAGGGGGCATTCTTTTTAATCACAGGCACTCAGGGGTTCCACACAGTGCTGTTCACAAGGACAAAAGAGCATGTCATGGACCCACAGAGCGGGTGGTTCCTGCATCTGGAAGACCAGCTCCTGACTTAAATCAGTGGTGAGCTTTGAAGATGTGAGCGAGTGGCCAAGGGCCATGCATGTGTGGATTCACAACTAAGAAATCACAATCATAGGAGGCCCCACAGACAGAGCTGACCAGTGCTAGCTGGCAGGAGTGGTGAGAAGGCCATAGGTTGACTGTGTGTGATGAAGGGGAGCATTTCTGAGGTAAAGGTGACACTAAAGCCATTGAATTGTAGGCTACAAGAGGATGACTTTCTGGAATGTAAGCCATACCCCAAAACCTATTGAAACAATCAAGTGCCCTGAGGGTCAGACTTAGGTGTGGGGTGGGGCTGACTGCTCCTTGACTAAACATCCAGGGTAAAAGTCCTGTCCCCAATCTGAACTGGTTCCCAGAGAGGGTGGTGCTTTTCTGTACCTGTCCCCTCTATTTTCCAGGCGTCTCTAGGTGTCTAGATGGCAGCTTCCCTGAGGCAGGAGCAGGGATCTCGGACATGGTTGGGGCCAGGCATTTGCTGATGAGTGATTGAATAAGAAATGTCTGCTCCCTGGCTTGTCTGAAACTACAGAGGGGTCTCAGTGTGAGGGGAAGGGTCACCATAGCATGCCAAGGCCTCATGTCCAAGGACAGTGGGGGACCAAGGACACTTGGGGACCTGCCCTCTATGAATCAGAAGAGGATCTTTAGCTCTTCTAGTTTAGTTTGTTTGATTTCAAAGTCTCTGTGTGTGTGTGTGTGTGTGTGTGTGTGTGTGTGTGTGTGTGTGTGTGTGTGTGTGTGTGTGTGTGTGTGTAACACTCAGAGAGAGAGACAAAAAGTCAGGGGTGAAACAGGAAAACAAACACACAAAGACACAGACAAGAAAACCATCTGACAAGGTGCCCTTTGACATCCACCTTCTGACCAGCATACCCCTTGCACTCAGTCCCCACAGCCAGTATCCATGACAATACCCATGCCAGCCATGTTCTTCAGGAAGCATGTTCCCATGAAACAAAGTCTGATGTGGTGAGGATGGGGTTCACATTAGAACAGCTCCTGTAGTCTTCACTGTATTTCAGGGACAGCCAAGCATCTAGGGAGTTGCCATGTGGAAGGTGGGAGGTATGTAAACCCCCTTCCCATTATTCAGTAACTCGGCCATCTGAGACTTCCATTTGCCCTACGAAGCCAGACACAGTACACAGCAGTAGGGGCCCACTGATACAAGGGGCCCAGGATGATGAAACCAGAGACAGGAAATGGCTTGGTGGTGGCCAGGGCCTTGGCAGGGGTCTTGGGGGATGGGAGTGGCTGCCCATGGGTGCGGGTTTCTTTCTGGGTGACAGTATTTTGGAGTAAGACAGTAACACATTATGAATGTATTAAATGCTAATTCGAGTACTTACACTGGCTAATTCCACGTTGTATGAATTTTACTTTAATTCACATCAAACTCATATGAAGTTGTTTCTTGTTCTCTGAGTTCCTGGGTGTCCATCTATCTTGGCACCTATAAGACCCAAAGTGGGTTGGCCTTTACCTGTCCTGTGGATGCCTAGGGGGAGTCCACCCCTGTATTAGTCAGCATCTTCTTATCTCAGTCAAATGTTTCTAGAAATGCTGTCACAGACACACTTAACGGTGATTCTAAGTCCAATTTACAAGATTAATCATCACAACCCTCCTGAGTAAGGGGCAGCCCTGACAGAGTTCAGGGGGAATCCCTGTTGGTAGTCGGTATTTCGTGTCTTAGCACGAGCTCAGCAAACCTCGGAACAGGTGGGCAAGCATGTTGCGCCCTTCCTATCCCAAGGGCTCGGCTCCTCATCCCAGCCCCGAGGGTGACTCTAAGTGCTAATTCCTTCTTTTCCCCAGAATCCTCTTGTCCTAAGAGGTGTGAAGTTCATGTCCAGGGCCCGGGTGCCCCTTTGTCTCACTTCAGAGGCTGTGTAGGTAACTGGCTTGCAGACGAGCTGGAGGCCTGTTGTTACACAGTGGCCCCCAGCTTCCTGTTGTCTCTTTCCTCCTGAAGCTCCCCAACCATCTTGTTTTGAAATGTCCAGGAGCATCCACTGGCTTCCCTCTCTCTCTGGTCTTGCTTCCTACCTACCTCTGACTTTCTATTTTTATGTTAGAGAGATTTCCTCAGTCCTCAAAGCTTCTTTCCTTTCGTTGCTCCCTTTGCCCCTTTCCAAGGCAGTCGCTGGGTTTGGCTCTTTACGAGTCTGTCCTGTCCTCAATTCCCGAATATACCAGTTTCTCCCATCTTTGAGTAATTTTGAAAGCTTTCTACTTCCTGTATTGGGTCTGTTTCTCGGCCATTCATGCATAGAGGATCACGCCTTTGTGGGAATATTTGGGCTACTGAAGGGCTGGTGGGTCTCTGAGTGAGGGTGGGGATGTTGGGTAGCTTTATTCCGTTCCAGCTTTTATGGAGAAAAAGCCAGTCCCACCCTGCCTAGAGAACATGAGCTTCCGGACTTTGGGGCTAGAGCCCCTGTGGCGGCGGCAGCATAGATGGCTCCCTCTCCTGGACCATTTCCCAGGATAAATCTGAGACAGATGGATGTTTGCAGATCTCCTCCCTAGCTGAGTCTCTAGAGCAAGATCTTTCCTCCCCAGTCTCTCTGCTCCCAGTAATTACAGCCAAGCTTACTCTTGAACACTGCTTAATACCTTTCGAAGCACGTTCATAGTGTGGCTTCTAGCCTGCTTGCAGGGGGCCTGGTGGAGCGAGGCTGTGCGGCCCCTACACCTATGTGTGTCCTCGCAGGATACCCAAGCCCGTGCCTGATGGAAGTGGGTATGCCATGAGTTTGGATATCTTTAGAGCTCAGTTTCCTTTGTCTTCTCATGTTCCATGAGAGGCTGCAGCCACCCAGACCAAGAGCCTTGGAATACACACAGCTGCCAGACTCCCAGGCCGTGCCCTCCAGAACTGGGAAGAACCTCAGTCTGGGTGTGGGCAATCAGCCATGTGCCCTGAAGGTCAGGAAACACCTCAGACCACAATGAGGGTAAGGGAGGGACCTTTATAGCACATAGCAGAGCCCCCTTTCCACAGCCCAGGCAGCAGCTATCGCAGATACAGCAACTATGACAGATATAGGCAGATGTAGCAGGTACAACAGGGACAGAGTACAACAGTATCTGACAGGTGCACATGTGCAAAAGTAGGTCAGGTACATGTGTGCAAATGTAGGTCACATACATCTATGCAAAACTGTGACAGGAACATGTGTGAAAATGTAGATGACATGTGCTCAGGTGCAGCTGGATGGCAGTGTACAGGTGCAGCAGTATGTCAGGTGCACAGATGCAATGGTATGACAGGTGCTCAGGTGCAGCTGGATGGTAGTGCACAGGTGCAGCAGTATGTCAGGTGCACAGATGCAGTGGTGTGACAGGTGCACAGATGTGGTGGTGTGACAGGTGCTCAGGTGCAGCTGGATAGCAATGTACAGGTGTACAGTATATCAGGTGCACAGATGCAATGGTATGACAGGTGCTCAGGTGCAGCTGGATGGTAGTGCACAGGTGCAGCAGTATGACAAGAGTGCAGGTGCAGCAGTGTGGCAGACGTGAAAGCATAGCAGTATGTTAAGCGCACAGATGCAGCAAGGAGTACAGCAGGTGTGTGGGTGCAGCAGTGTGGCAGGGATGCAGGTACAGGTGGTATCATGCTGTCTTGTGAGGCTTAGGCTATATATGGACCTGCCCAAAGTCTGACTTTTGGGCAAAGGGGAAACTTTAAATTTGTTTTTTTTTTTTTGCCTGAATCTTAGGGTACACATCCTGGATTGAGCCAATTCTGCTGCTCTGTGTGGGGCTGCTTCTATCACAGGTGATTTTGGAGCAGGGTGAGTCCCTCCATTACCCTTTCTCCAGGGCTGGGGACCAGGCTTGCCTTTCCTCCAAGCTATGCTGGAAGGTAGAAAAAGCCCTAAGGATCCCAGTCACCCCAGGCAGGTTTGAGCTTGTGGTGTCTCCTTCACACTAGTGGGTCCTTGCATTGATAAAAATCAGAAGGTTGTATGTTCAACCTGGCACCTTAAGTGCTCCCAGGCAGCAGAGGCCGTTCAACCCTGACACACTGTGGAAATAACTCTGTGTGGAAGCCACTTCTGAGTCTAGAGAGGGCTGACAGAAAGATACAACACACAGGGCTTTCTTCTGTGTCAAAGCCTTTCTTCATCCAAGACCACTAAATTCATGCTGGCTTTCCCCTTCAGATGACAAGCGTCCAGCTGCCCATCTTCCTACAGCTCTTATTTTGGGAAACTTAGCTACCGTCAGCCCATGATTATGAACAGCTCTTTGACCTAATTACGACTTGCCTCTTTGTTTCCTGCCGGCTCATCAGGCATCCACCCCACACTTGACAGCTGAGTGCAGTGAGTGGGTCAGCTCCCCTCCCAAGCTCTATGCCAGGGCCTCCGGGGCTTTGCCTGTAAGATGACTATTCCAACCCACTCCGCCCAGGGTCAGTTTGCATGGAGTCCCAAGCCCTCCGGGATCTTATACAAAGCTATGCTTTCCCAGTTTAGACGCTGGGTGTTGGGCACCTCCGCTCTCCCTAAAGAGCCCCTTCCTCTCACTGACCATATCCTTCATGGTACACTGGAATAACCACCACAGGCACAAGCCTGTGACACCCCCCCCCATCCTTTCTGCCTCTCAGAGGCCCATCCCTGTGGGGGATTGGTGTGGAGGGAGGACCTAAGTCATGTCCTAGGATAGGAGCAAAACCAGGAAGCCAGGAAGAAGACAGATTAGAGATTGAGGAGGGATGGCCCTTAGCCAAGGCTCCCGGGCCGTCAGGTAGAGAGCAGCCAGCCCACATCACCCACCCCTCAGCAGCTCCTGGAAGCCAAAGAACTGAAGAGACACCCCCCCCCAATACCTGTCCCAACTGCTCCATAGGCTGAGTCATAGAGTAAGCATGGGAAGGACATTGGCCTTGCCTGGCCCACTTCCAGTCCTGATGGGTCACCAAACACTTCCCTTTGAGGCCCATGCCACTTTCTGAGAGGGCCCTGGCAGCAGAGAGGCTATTTCTGCCCCAGCTGAGTGGCTTTGTGTGACAGTACTGTTCAGAATCTTAGATTGGCTTGGACTTATACAGTCCATGTCCGCTGGGTGCCTGGTACTTCTATCTCCCAGACACTGTCCCCCAGTGACAGTAGCACGCTAACACAGACACTGGTTGAACTGCAACAGGGTATTGTCTGGAAAAGGCTCCTAAACCCAGCTTCTGAGTATGTGGCAGGAGCAGAGTCTGTGCCCACAATGCCGGGTGTGATCACACCTCGGACGCAGTTCACACGTCAACAACACACAGAGACACACCATTTCTCAATGGAAACTTCAAGCCCAATCTCTTCGCATGGGGTTAAGAAAAGGAGAGAGACTGTCTTGATGCTGACCATGAACTCCAAACCTGGTTCCCAGTTCCCACCCATCGAAGCCCTTTCCACCCACTGCTACCATCTGACAAGGCTGTTCCCCACACAGCCACTTGCTGCTCCAGAGTTTAATTCTAACACCTTTCAAAGAGCAGTCATGGACAGATGGCTCAACACAGCTCTAGCACTAAAATCCATACCCTGGTGGCCAGTGGAAGGACTGGAAAGCAGTTGAGGTTTGGCAGTAGAGGTGACAAATCTCAGTAGCCTGAGAAGTCTGCCTCTTGCCCATGTGTGGCATCTCTGGGCAGCCATGGGCTGCCTCAACCCAGCTAGGAGTTGGGGAACCAGAAAACTCTAGGTTGCCCATCCCCACTGACTACCCCTTCGTGCCATATGACAGGTGGAATATGCACTTGTCAGAGTGAGTCTGCTCGTGACTTTAGGGGTGTCAGGTTAAAGGGTACCCCCATAAAGCAACCCCTCATCTTTCACTCCAGGACACAGGTGTCCCACTGGCCATGCCTTAATGGTGTCTACAAGTGAGAGCAACAGTGGAACCAGATGTGCATCCCAGTGACGTGTGAGCTATAGGAGAAGGACAGGGTTTCCGCAGTGCCTGGAGCCTATTCTGGTCCTTTTCAGAGTCCCGATGTAGGCACGTAGGGTAAGAATTGGTCATGGCTCTCTTTTTTAGTTTAGTGCCTAGAAGGCCTCTTATAATCATCTCTGGTGGTACTGTCCCTCAAGGCAGTGCCTCAGCAGTGAAGGCTGACCATCTGTGTGCTCACCAAAGCTCTGGAAACCTACAGACCTCAATTATCTGCCATCTCTGATGTTGCTTTGGCTGGGTCTACCCCAGTCAGGCTGGAAGGGCCTACTCTGGGTGCATCTGGCTTGTTGCATGCTCAGGGCTCTGACAGATCTCTTCAGCCTTCAAGGTCTTGGGTAGGACCAGTTGCCTGGTCCAGGCTAGGGCACAGGACATGAAAGAGAGCAAATGAGGTTCTCGCATTGGGAGTTAGACTCTCCCAAGCTGACTCTAGTCTCCAGTCTACTAGCCTCCTCCTCAGAAGGTCTCACTTAGGCTGGATACCCGATCCTGGATCTAAGAGTCTACATAGCAGACGCCCAGCTGAGCTCTGGGGACTCTCCTCAGCCTTGTGCAGTTGTAATTACTCCCTTGGAAACAGAATCCCTGTAGCTTGGACATGAGTGTGTCCCCAGAGGTCCTGTGCTGGTGGTAAGGTCATAGTATTGAGGTAATAGGAGTGTTAAGCTAAGTGATATGATAGTAATGACTGGGTCCCAGGGGAACTGTCCTAGGAAGGGATTGATCTTGTTCTCAGGGACCTCAGTTAGTTCTAGGCTTCCTGTCCATACAGGTGTTTTCTCTATCTGTGAGGATTTGTGGAAAGGTGTGCCCTTGCCAGCTTGTGGCTGCAGGACTCCCACGTATAACCAGATCTCTGGTCCTCCCCACTGCAAGGTTAGATGCAAAGTGTCATGAAAGTATTTTTGTATTCCTGTTTGAAGTCACATCAATTTCCTTGGAAAAGAATTAGCTAAAGCACACTGTTCTCTAATATGAGACTCATTCTGGTTGATTATAATGTCATGCAGTGATGAAGAACGCTTTCTGCCTGCCCCCGATGCCAGTCCCTGCTGATGGGTACTTCAGACGGACTCGCCCAGTTTCTGCGACCTCTGTCTCATTGTCCTCAGCGTGTTTGTGTTGGGAGCTGTGGAGATTGCCCATTTCCAGGAGTCCTTTGGGATCCTGTGTTCACTCACAGTCTTAACTTTGATCAATTTTCCCCTACGTGTAATTTTCCAACATGAGAAAAGGTGGCGCTTAGCGATGAGAGACATGTTCTTCGCCTATAGTTATTCTCTGAACAACTGTGTCCGCGTGACAGCAGCAATGGAAGTCAGCCAGGCCTGAGGAGGAGGATGTCTCAGAAGCATGCCAGAGCCCACTCCCTGGGCTGGAAGAACAGGTATCTGTGTACTGGCAAAGGCCCTGGGTGATTACCATGCCCACCACAGCTGTGGCAGTCTCCTCGCTCAGAGTGCATGGGGCTGGCCTTTTATTGTCACATTGAATCTGACTGGAGTCCAGCTGCCGGTGTGTAGCTATTCCAGGACCATCCGTGGTTTTCCTGCTTCTGCTCCCTCCTCCTGTCATTAACTCGGCAAACATTTATTTTGCACCACAACCCAGGCTTAAGATGCGATGAAAATCAGGCACAGACACAAAGGCACACACATGTGGTTTGGGGACCAGCCCCTGGGCCTCTTTGCTCTGCTGTGAGAGCCTGGTTTCCCTCTCTTGCTCAGTACTCAGATGATCTTTCCGTTCACAGTAGAGGATCTGGGGCCAGAGAGGCCCCAGTACTTGAAGGGCAGTGTAACCATTTGGGCTGCTCAATGTCACCCTTGCTCTCAAATGACACGGAGGTTCATATCTATTTATGATACCTTTGGCCTAGGCTTAAGCTTGCTCCCCAACAAGCTTCTAACTGTTTATACTAGTCTGTGTCTACCACGTGGCTAGTCATCTCTCAGCTTCATATGTCTGACTTCCTCTGAGTGTGGGTGACAAATCCCTGTACCTCTCTCTTTCCCAGATTTCCTCTCTCTGTCCAGAAGTCCCACCTTACCGACCTGCCTTTTGCTGTGGGCCATAGACTTTTTATTTCAACCAGTCAGAAGGTACCTTAGGGAGACAAGGAGGGACAGAGACACATCTCACACAGCGAACAAAAACATCACTCCAACTGGGCAGTAATTAGGAAGGTAACCAAGCCAGCTCTGTCAGTCAACAGGGTTTCAAGGGAGGGAGTGAGGATTGAGAAGAAAAAGCCAAAAACAATTAGACAAAACCATAACATGACGCCAGCCCATACTGAGCTGAGGCTGAGGCAGCTTTCTTTTTCCCAGTCTGCTTTTGTATCGTTCTAGGTGCATCCAAAATACACGGTCAGTTCTTAGATCAAAGACAAAGTAATCAAGCGCAGTAGTAAACAAGGAGATCACACAAGATAGTAATTAAGCAGAGTAGTGAGGGAAAGGATCGCAAAGGTAATAATTAAGTCGTAAGCCAGGGGATTACACAGGTAGTAATTAAGCGAATCAGTAAACACGGTTCCTCGGTCACTGTTTCTAATATTCTTACTGAGCCTGCTTCCTTGTCTGAGCCCAGTGACAAAGGCCAAATTCCTAGAAGTGGCTGCAAAAGCTCTCAACAGGAAGTACAGATGACTCGCCCTATACCTGCATGAGCCCAGGAACCTCAAACCAGTGCACAGTGGAACAGCGTTCGGGCCAACAGAGACCGGTTTGCCTGTCCCCTGGCTCTCAGCTTGTAGGCAACAGTCTCTACCTGAGCATATCTCTATGGGAAGTCTGGGGAGGGTACTCAGGCCACCAAGGCCTTGGAAACCATTGTTTGAAGCCCATTTCCTCTTCCTCATTTGTTACCACTGAATCAGCCCATCTTGAAGCTGACTACTCTTCCTTGGCCCCCAGTCCAGCCTGAGGAAGCTGCTCTGAAGCACCCTGGTGTACGGTTGGTGGCATCTCAGCACTTGGCCCACACATGAGAAGAATTAGAAAGAGAGGAACATGCTGAAGGGAAGATGAAAGAAAGACCCAGGAGGCATTAGGTTGACATATCAGGCTGGTCCTTGGCAGGCGCAGCCTACAGCAATTAGAAACAAAACAAAAAAACCCTTGCAAAACCCAGGGTAGAAGAGAGATTCTCATAGCCAGAGGTGCTATTTAAACGTCATGTCCAACATAAACATCCAAACAAGCGTGCCGTGTAGTGCGACTGAAGAAAAATGCCAGCAGCTGCTGTTCCTGAAAAAGACGGATGGCAGGTAAACCTGGCAAAGGCCTTGAAAACAAGGCTTGAGGATGCCCATAGGACCAAAGGGAAACACAGAGAAAGCCAAGAACACAGAGGAAGACCTCAAGACCGGTTGTGATCTGGATTTTAAATGCCTTCTGGGAGCTGTATGCTGAGAATTTGCTCCCCAATCGATTTAGCACTGTTCAAAGGTAGGGGCTTTGCAAGGTGATTGGATCCTGAGGGTTCCCACCGTTATCAGTGGATTAACCTGATAACAGGATCACAGGGCTGGAGATGCACTTTAGTTCACAGTGTTTACCTAGCATGCAGGAAGCCCTGGGTACCTTCCCACATGAAACTGGGTGTGGTGGTCCATACCTGTAATCCCAGCAGGAGAAAGAGGAGTTCATTGTCATCCTGGCGACACAGGGAGTTCAAGGCCAGGCAGGCTACATGAGACTACCTCAAAAGCTACACAAAGTAGAAACCACTAATGGACTCACAACTTTAATGGGCTGTTGGGAAGTTGTGAAATCTTTGGGAGGAAGGCTCATTCAAGGGCAATAGGTATGGGGAGCAGGCTCTCAGGGATATTTTGATCCATGTCCCTCTTCTGGTTCTCACCGTCTCTCTGCTTCCTGGCTGACATGAGGGGGATCACCTTTGCTCTGTCCTGTCCTTCTCGCCATGATGAGATCTCACCCAGGCTCAGAAATGTTAGAACATCACCAAGTGAGCCAGTATACGTCTTTCCTCCATCAAGTTGATTTCCCAGCTATTTCCAAAGTGGGGGGAAGCTGCACAACATAAGAACTGTCCATAAAAAGAAAATAAACTTAAAAAAAAAATCAAAGCTGCAAACAACCAGTGAGGAATGAAAACCCACTAGGGAGAATCAAAGACAGATCTGAACAGGAGCAGGACAACAGAGTACTGAGTCTGAAGAACAGAAACAAAAAAAAAAAAAAAAAGAAGGTTAGAGAAGAGGGAATGGGACCCCAGGGACTCCATCAAACAATCTGTGTACACATTGTGAGAGACCTAGGGAGAGGAGAGAGGGAGATAAAGAAAATGTCTTAGTTAGGGATTAACTGCTGTGAACAGACACCATGACCAAGGCAACTCTCATAAAGACAACATTTAATTGGGGCTGGCTTGCAGGTTCAGAGGTTCAGTCCATTATCATCAAGGCAGGAACATGGTAGCGTCCAGGTAGCCATGGTGCAGGAGGAGCTGAAAGTTATACATCTTGGTCCAAAGGCAAACAGAAGACTGCCTTCAAGGCAGCTAGGAAGAAGACCTCTTAAAGCCCACCCCCACAGTGACACACTTCCTCCAACAAGGCCACACATCCTAATCTTGCCACTCCCTGGGTCAAGCATATACAAACCATTACAGAGAATATGTAAGGAAAACAAAACCCTCAAACCTCCGAAATTTAATAAAAGAGAAGAATGTAAAAATGCAAGAAACTGAACAAATTTCAAGAGAAATGAACTCCAAGAGACTCTGCACCCAAGGGTGTTAAAATGAGACACTCAAAAGACAGAGGAGATTTAAGAAGTAGCAGGAGAGATGTGGCTCCCACATGGGATCCTCAGGGATGTTGCCAGCAGCTACTCAGAATTCTAATCAGCTTAAAGAATCCTCTGTCTAATAAATTTTTCCCTTAAATGAAAGGATCAGTGATAATATTTGCAGATAAGCAAGAGCTAGGGTAGGCAGTCGTCATTCAGGACCTGGAGGAAGGAAATCCTTCAGGGAGTCGACATGAGGCCAGGAGGGGATGCTGGGAGGGACTTGTAACCAAATAAGAGAAACTGAGCTTTGCCAGGTAAGCGTTGGCAACAGCAATCGAGTATTGTAATCTGGCTTTGTAATTCAAGATTCTGTTTTTGACGTAAGTGAAGGTCCTGATTATTTAACAGAATTGTAATCATGTTTGTCAGGACACTGGATAAAGATGTAATTTTGAGGTCTCAGTCCTGAAAGGCCTGGGGCAATGGTAAGGAAGGGAGTTTTGTTTGCTGTTAAAATGATATCTCCTTCGAGTTAGATTATTGAAAAGTGAAAGAGAACAGGTAAGGGATAACATAAAGAAGTGAGAGAATCTAAATATTTTACTATAAAAACACCAATTAAAGAGAAAAGCCTATTCTGGAAAAGAACATTCAGAAAACAAGGAATAGAAAAAGCTAGCAGACACACAGAAAACAAATATCGAAGAGAGGAAAAGAAGACCCTGCTTATCAGTGACGGCTTTAAACACAGATGGGTTTCACTATAGAATCAAAGAAGAGAGACTGGTAAAAATAGATAAAAGTGAATGGGTTCGTTATAGCTTTCTATAAGAAACCCACTTTAGGTCAAAGGTAGGCTAGAGAGACAAACAGTACTTTATATTAAATAAAAGATTTATCCAGCAAACAGAAAACAATCATAAATCTATTCACGCCTCTAGTAAACCATCAAGGAATAGAAATAGGGGAGAAAAGGCTGAGGAGAGGGCTCAGTGGGTAAAGTACTTGCCACACAGCATGGGGACTTGAGTTTTGATTGCCAGCATCCAGGTAAAAAGCTAAATGTTGCAGTGTGCCTGTGTTAGCAGTGTCAAGGGGGCGGAGACAGGAGAATCCATGTCACTAATTGGTTAGCTCACCGAGCTGAACCACTGAGTTCCAGGTTCAATGAGAGCCCCTGTCTCAAAAAACAGTATGAAGAGAATTTGAGAAGGATATTCAGTGCCAACCTCTGACCTTCACACACACACACATGCGAGCGCGCGCGCACACACACACACACACACACACACACACACACACACTTGTGCACACATACAAATGTAAATATACATCCACTTCGTGCCTATGCACAACCACCACCATCACCGCCACCTCCACCACCTCCACCACCACCACCTCCACCTCCACCACCACTACCACCATCACCACCATCACCACCACCACCACAACAACAACTGAATGGAGAAACAGAATTCTCCAATAGCAAGTAGAGGCATCAATGGTCCATCTCACAATTGGACACCCAGACACAATTGGATACTTGGATCTCATGTCTGGCTAAAGGCTTATCTACTAACAGATGGAATTTTACTTGAAAACTTAATGATTTCCCACAGAATGAAGATTCTCTCTGCCATTACAATGACAGATCTCACAGATCAGGAAGCAAAACCTAACGCATTCCAGTCTGACAGGCTTGCCATGGCTGACTTCGTCCTCGGAGAAGTTGAGATGCCAGTTATTTCTGGAAGACTTCAGCATCGCGAAGCTGGCATCTAAACAGCCAGAGAACTCAAGCTGCCCTGATGCTCACCGGGCAAATGCATTCACCCTAGGCCCACTTGTGACTGAGCCAACTTCATGTTTCCATGTGAGCGATAATGTCCCCATAATGAGAAAAACGCAGCTTTCCTGCCTTCTAGAGAACTGCGCTTGCGTGCAGCCACTCGGGAAATGTCAAGAGCCTCGCAGCTAAGAGCCGGCGTGGGGTTTCCAACACAAACTGCAGCTCTCCACACCCCAGCCAAGCCAGTAGGCAGAACATGTTCTGGAGACAAATGCCTCCTGGAACCAAGTAGTGGGAATTTGGAAGAAAAACCCATCAGCTTTCCAGATGAAGGTCAATGGAGAAAGGACCTGGGAAGACATAGGAGGATTGGCAGGAATTCAGAGCAGCTAGCTTGTCGGTGGTTAGACTGATCTAGACTGTGAGGCTTAGGACTGGCTGCAATGGAGGGACTGAGCTGACCCTGTCTACATAGGCTGCCTTTGCATATGTGTGTGTGTGTGTGTGTGTGTGTGTGTGTGTGTGTGTGTGTGTGTGTATATATATATATATATATATATCTCCTTCATCAGCAAGAGCAAAAATCACAGAGTTCTTCTGTGGGAGAAACGGAGACGGGGTGGGAATCAAGGCACCATCTACAAGGATTGGCATCAGGCCACAAATACATTAAACATGGGTTAGAGAGAACTCTGCTCCTGGAATAGTGGAGGATGCATACATCCCTTCCCCCCCCACACCACGCCCTCCTGGACAAGACACTAGAGCAAACAGGAGTCTGAATAGTGGAGAGAGGGAGACAGTGGGGACAGGCCAACTACAGAGACAAAACCCCGTGTGTGGTGTGTATGTGCATGTGTGTGTATGTGCGTGCGTGTGTGTGTGTGTGTGTGTGTGTGTGTGCATTTTCTTTATATGTAGTCTACATATTATTCAACTACAAATGAATCAAATTAAAATTGATAATCAAGAGGTAATAAGAGGTAATAGGTGAAAGACCACATAATATAATTGTAAAACCCCAACAATACACTTCTAAGTAACCATGAGTTAAAGAAGAAGCCTCAAGAAAAGCACTGAAAAATACAAGGAATGGAATGAAAATAAAAATGCAACTTACCAAAATTCACTGGATGAAGACACATCTAAAGCTGGGCAAGTGTACATTTATAGCTGAGATATTTACATTAGAAAAGAGGAGATGTCCTGGCCGTAATCTAAGCTCCCACTTCAAGAGCCTAGAAAAAAGTAAGAGCAGAATCAGGCTCCAAGGGGAGGTTCCAATCTAATGGTCACGCGGATGGTCTTGGTTACACCAAAGGGTCACAAAACAGAAGTCATGATCTTGGGAAGCACTCACTCCCCTAACTGTGCTTGGAGGCTTACAGCAGTTTTAGCCACGCAATCTGACTAGACATTCTTTGTGAGATAAGTGCGGGAAAGGCTGAGCTCATCTACTTTGAGGGTTGGTCTTCTATGTATTGTAATGCTAAATACTGTCCTGGTTGCTCCGGGATGAGAATCCACGTGTACAATGTAACCTTGCTCCTTAACTTAAAACTATTGGTTAAATAAAGATGCTGACAGCCAATAGCTGGGAAGAAGAGACATAGGTGGGGTTTAGGGTTCCAGGCTTGGGGTCTGAGGAGAACCAAGAGGAGAAAGCAGAAGAAGGTGGAGAGAAAGGAAGCCATCATGGGGTAGGTGAGTTATGGATACATGGCCATGAGGTCTGGCAAATGAAAGAAGCCCAGATGGAACTAATGGGCAATAACTAGGGAATATCAATAGAAAAAGATCATAATAACATAGAGGGTAGGCATCTGTCCAGCTCTAGTGCTGATTAAGGCTTATTATAATAATAAACATTGTGTTTTTTTTTTAATCTGGCAACTGAATGATTAAAGGTGGGGTAGAAACCCTTGATTGAGGTTAAATATTTTCTACAACACACCTACCTTTTTCCATAAGGCTAGTTGACATCAAGAATGAATGAATGAATGAATGAATGAAGAGTAATTGACAGGGAAGTTTAATGTACCTCCAAACTTATGATGACTGAGGACAGACAACTCTAAGAGGTTGTACACGCTACAATTCCATGTTCATGTCATTCTTAAAGTAGAAAGGTAGGGAAATGGAGAACAGATTAGTGGTAGATGAGCATTGGAAAGGGGTTGGGGAAGACACAGTTGTTTGTGGAAGCTGTGTATAAACCTGTGTGTAAGGCTGCCTGGTGTGCATATTGCATCATGGGGTGTGGGACATTGCTTCTATGTCTGTGTATCAGTGAGCGAGTCACTTGCATGCCTGTGTGTGTGTGTGTGGGGTACACACATCTGTGCTATGTACATGTAAGTGTGTTGTTTGTGCATGTGACAGGGTGTTTTTTTTTTTTTTTTTTTTTTGTGGTGTTTTTGGATGAGAACGGCCCCATAAAATAATCTTTTTGAATACTTGGTCCTCAGTTGGTGAAACTGCTTGGGGAGGGTTAGAATGTGGAACCTTGTTGGAGGAGGTGTGTCACTGGGTGGGGCTTTGAGGTTCCAAACACCTACACCATTGCCAGTTAGCTCTTTGTCTGCCTCCTGGTTGCGGATCGAATGTCAGCCCTCAGCCACTGTTCCAACACCATGCCTGCCTGTCTACTGCCATGCTCCTCCACATGACGGTCATTTCTTCTGTAAGTTGCTTTGGTCAGGTTTTTGGCCATGGTAGTGGCAAAATAGAAATAGTTAAGACAGTTTCTGTTGTTAATAAATCAGCATGACCAAAAGCAACTTGAGGAGGTTTATTTCAGTTTATATCCATATCACAGTTCAGCCTTGAGGGATGTAAGGCAGGAACCCAGTGCAGGAACCTGGAATCAGGAACTAAGGCAGAAGCTCTGGAGGAACACTTCTTAGCTTGCTTCTCATGTCCCATTCATCCTGCTTTCTTACACAATCCAGGACCACCTTCCCAGGGTGGCACTGCCCAGAATGGGTTGGAGTTTCCTCATCAATCATTATGAAAATTATCAACAGACTCGTCTATTAGACAATCTTATGGAAGCATTTTCTCCATGGAGAGTTCCTCTTCCCAAATGACTCGAGTTGACAATCAAGTTGACGTAAAATTAACCAGGACAGATCTACCTGTGTACACACTGTGCTTAGCTGCCCACTCTGTCATCCTTGCCTGGCCTAAGACATCTGATGCCATGTGGTACTGGGACCAAAGTGTTTTCTAGAAAAGGAAGTGTCTGAAATGACACTGGCAGTAGGAAAGTAGAACCCTGTAGAGAAATACTCTACACAATGTCTGGACCTGGGCCAACATGAGGAGTGAAGCCAGCACTGCCAGAAGCACATGGTACCGTCAGCCCAACACAAGAGGACTTGGCCATGTGCAGTCACTTTGGAATCCTGATTCAATTTTCACCCTAAACCAAGAAACATCTATTGGATGAAGGAACAGCAAGTTCCTTTAAACACAGCTCTTCCTTAGAATGTGTTTAGAACATAACTCAGACAGAACGCAAGCCAAATGAACCTTGGTTGAGAATCTCAGAGTTGAGAAGAAGAGAGGGCAATTGAAAAGACTCAGAGTCAGGCTGTGGTGCCACTTGTGGGGTGCAAAAGTCAGTCTCATAGGAACTCCTCCCTGGTTCTGGATCGGGGTCTCAGGTCACAGACAGTGGCCTAGAAAGCTGCATGCCTGGGTCAGGCTTTCTCCATTCCTGTAAAGGACAGAACCCAGCAACTCAGCAGCTTTGGAGCCCTATCAGGATGTTAATTGGCTCCACTCAGCCCAGATGGGCACTGAGTCTGCAGGGAAAAGAAAGTCCTATTGGCCAGCTCAGCATCTATCTAATCTCCATGCAGCATTAGACAACAACAAAGGAACCCTGACTGTTTAGTCCCATGAGCCCTAGATGGGACTGTAACTAGTGAACTGGTGGCCTGCTCGTGGATCTTCCATCTATCCCCTCATTCACAGGTTGTTTCCTGGGGCCAGGAAAGGTCAGGTGGGCGGTCAGAGCAGTGGTGTCTCAACGTAGGACTTGAAGGATGTTTAGTCTTTAGCTGCAATGACCTTATTGGAAGTGAATTGTCACGTAGACAGGACAGAAAGGCTGGGTGATCAGAAAGACATGGTGACATCTTTAGCTATATGCTTTCATGCCCTCCAGGGGCAGGTGTTAGAGGAAAGGGGACCCCAACAGAGCACAGGGGGACAAAGTTCATTGGACTTCAATAATCTTCTGTTTTGAGGTATATATTTTCATATTTGGGAAATTTCAGGAATTTGAATAAATATTGAATACACAAATTCACAAAACAGAATATGAACACCCAGAGGCTAGCTGTTTAGAGTCCCTGTCCACTTATAGTGACCTTAGAGCAGGTTTCAGTGACCAGGACCTCTCCCTGTTTGCAATACAGCCTGTCCCAGCTTTGGTGATAAAGGACCATGGGAAATGAGGCCATGCTTCTGTTGAGCGATGGGACGCCACAGAGTTGCACCCTGTTTGGGGAGGATGGGCTGGGCTGCATGGAACATCAGACCCAGGATATGGGGGTGAGGCAGTAATTCTAGGACCTGGAGCAGCAACAGGAGTCATGGGCCACACAAGGGACGGCCCAGGCTAGCACTGTAAAAGATGGATGCTGATCACTGTCCACGCTCCAGGCCAAGGGCAGCTGATGACCCAGGGCCAGCCTAGGACAAGCCTCTGTTCATCAGCCCCTTCATGGCCACATTAGCACTTTATAAGCTCCTGTCCCTTGAGGATTCGGATGATGTGCAGAAGCTACTCCACTTCCTTCCCCGCTTGTTAACCATTGCTGGCCAAATCCAGCATCCCTCCTCCACCAGTACCTTGCCAGCTCCCACCCACAACTCCTGGTGAAAAGACAGGGTCATCACTCTCAGGCTTGCTGAAAATGTCCACGTGAGACCCTTCTGCTTCTGAGGACCCTGAAAGGGGTCAGAAAGGATTTTTTTAAAATCAAAGTAATAGCTTTACTGAATAAAAGCATGCAATTATACGAAACGAAAGTTGCAAAGTTCTAATCACTAAATTACATGCTATGTTTGTTTCCTATACAGCAATAAATAAAACAGAGACGGTAATTTCTCACCACAGAACAGGCAATTACTCCTTCCATGCATTTCTTTTTAATAAGCCCACAAACAGCGAGTGCCCCATGGCTCACCAGGGTTCCAATAAGAAGAACAAACATCGGGCTTTGAGCCTTCCTAAGGAAGTGCCTTTGTTTCCGTTTTGTTTAGAAGTCAGATGCAGAATGTGAGGTGCGTGCTGCATGTTTGGGAACCAGGAAGAGATGGGTAGGGAGGCCAGGATAGAATGTGGGCAGCTGGGGGTGGGTCCAGCTTCTCTCTCTGGGCAGCCATGCAGCTCAGCACCTTTGTTCTCCCTTTTGGCTGGGTTGGGCCACTCTGTGTCTGCCCTCAAGGAGCCCTGAGGAAGGTTCCTGGTGGCAGAGATCAGGAAGGGTGTATGGTTTATGTCTGAAGCCACCCCAACAGGTTCCCATGTTTGAACACCTGGTCCCCAGAAGGTTTCCACTGTTTTGGGGATGAGGGGTGTAGGGGACAGACATAGGTCATCAGAGCCTGGCCTTTTGAAGGCTCTGGTCTGCAGCTCTAGCCTTTTCGTTTTCTGTGATGTGAACAAGCAGTGGCCTCCTGCTCCTATCCACATGGACCAAGCTGCTCCCATCACCACACCTGTCCTGTCCGGATGAACTAAACCTGGGTCCAAAGCAGATCTTCCTCTCCCATAAAGCTTCTGTCAAAGTGATGAGAAAAGTAATAAATACAGACGGGTTCCTCAGGAGAGGAGGTTAAGATGCATCTAGGAGAAGGAGGGCAGTTTCTAAAAAGGCAGGCAGGTCCTGGCCATACAGCCAGCAGAAGGACTAGTTGGAGTCTCCATGACTGCACCAGAGTGTCCCAGCAGCTGTCACTGGCTGCCCTGGCCCCACTAACTCAGTGTCCCTGCTCTGTCTAGACCACCTATACCCCTGCAGTCTACCATAGCTTTCCCAGGAACACTTTATAACCTGTACTATCAACTTGACCTCTGGCACTAAGCAATATCATGTACCTTTTCTGTGGTAAGCGTTCCCACATGCTCAGGCTCTGTGGGGAGTCTGTAGGGAGGTTCCCACTTCACCTAGTGACTTAGAAAAGGAGTCTGCCTCACTGCCTACCCAGGTGCACTCTGACCTGGACCCATTCTCAGTAAGTATAGGTTAAATAAGCAAGCTAGGAGCGGTCATATCCAAGGCCATGTCTGGGTGTAGGGAGAGGATGCTGGGAAGACACTGTAAAAGCCACAGCTTTCCTGCCCACCATAGGCATGGGCCCCTCAGCTGTGCACAGACCTGGTTAACTAGTGCAGGAGTCCTCTCTAATAGAGCTGCATGTATAGATGGTGATCTATGGCCAGGGCAGGTGGCTACGCCTACCCAGACATCACGTGGGCATCAGTGTCTCCTCCTCAGTGAATCCTCTGGAAGGCGTGGGCAGCTGGAGACCAGTGCTGAAATGCTGGAGCTGCACTAACTTGCTGGAGCAATTGCAGCATGTGGCCTGATAGAGCGCCAGCATGCGGCCTTGCGTGTTAAAGGAGAATTCTATAAAGTTGAAGGAATCAACCAACTTTGAAGAAATAAACTACTCTTTGCCCTCCTTCAGTACCAGGCATGATCAGAAAGCCCTTCAGGGATCGCTGTCCCACACAAACCCTGAACATAACTCCTGTAAGGTGAGTCTGGTTAGGACAAGGTCCTCCTAGCCCTTGAGTATAGGGCAGAGTCCAAGAACCTGAGAAGACTGGTGTTTTGAATAAGAATGGGTCTCGTAGATTTGAATGCTTGGTCACCAGGGAGTGGCACAATTAAGGGGTATGGCCTTGTTGGAGGAAGTGTGTCACTGGGGGTGAACTTTAGGGTTTCAGAAGTCCAAGCCAGGCCCAGTGTCTTTCTCTCTCCCTGCTGCCTGTTGATCTATATCTAGAACGCTTTTCTAGCACACATGCCAGTGTGCCACCATGCTTCCCGCCATGATGATAATGGCCTTAACCTCTGAATGGAAACCAACTCTAATTAAATGATTTCTTGTATAAGAGTTGCCATGGTTATGGAGTTTCTCCATAAGACAACTAGCGACTCCCCTTGAGCACAGAGGAGATGCTTATCGGCATGATTGAAGCTTCAACATGTAAGGATGGTTGGAAGCATCTTCTTAATTAAACAATGTGTGGTGTGTGTGTGTGTGGTGTGTGTGTGGTGTGTGTGTGTGGTGTGTGTGTGTGTGTGTGTGTGTGTGTGTGTGTTCTGTGTGTGTGTGTGTGTGTGTGTGTGTGTGTGTGTGTATGTGTGTGTGTGTGTGTGTGTGTGTGTGTGTGTGTGTGTGTGTAGTGTGTGTGTGTTGTGTGTGTGTATGTGTGTGCTGTGTGTGTGTGTATATGTGCTGTGTGTGTGCGTGTGTGGGGTGTGTGTGTGTGTGTGTGTGTGTGTGTGTGTGTGTGTGTAGGATTTTGGGTTCTATGAATTGAACTTAGATTGTCAGGCTCAACAGCACGTACCTTTACTTTCTGTACCATCTTGCAAGTTCTAGAAGCATCTTCTAAGGATGATGTCACTGATGTACATAACCTTTGAGGTGAAGAGGCAAATGTACAGAATGCCAGACACTTCTGGGTTGATGGACCTGGTAGCCCCTTGGGGTTCCCTGCCTTCCAGAGCTGTGCCTGGAAAGTATATTTTCCTTTTTCTTTCTAAGCCTGGCCAGGTTGTTCCAAGCAAGTGAGCAAGCAAACAGCTGTCACATAGATGTCTATGTGTGGGGCCCCAGGCTAGGCTTCTTCCTAGCTGCACCGCAGAGCATCCTGGGAGGGTAAGAAGAGGCCAACTCGGGAGCGGGCAGAGGATTGCCATCGTCTGTGGTTAAGCAAGTCTCAAGTCATGATGGTAAACCTCAGGAAGAATAAGGGGGATGGGTAGGAAGGCAGCACCCAGTGTGTACCGTACCCGGAAGAAGGTGCTGCGGGCAAATGCCTTGCTCTCGGGAAAGTACTGGTGAGAGTCGAGATGCCAGAGAGATGCAGGTTTTTCTGCCAGCTAACGCCTCAGTCAGGTCTCAGCTGTACTCAGCCTGTCTGTTCTGAGGTACAGGTGTAAGCCCTGCAGCCCTAAATTTTTAAAGAGAAAGCAGCCTCTGTTTGGTGGTGGCCTATCAGGGTCTGCCCAAGGCTCCTGGGATGCAGACTCCATCTGTCCTATGTTTTTTTAATGAATCACTCCATTTCTAGGCAAAACATGCAGCCTCTCTCCTTGCTTTCTGCAGATCCTTTCTGTTTGATTTTCTCCCCCCATAAAACATATTGAGTCCAGGTTGGAACAGAAAAGCCTACGTAGCAAGATGAGCATGGCAAGTGTGACAGTTACTGCCCAAGTCCCCATAAGTTCAAGGTCCTGGGACCCACACCTCAGCTTCCATTATTCATCAGAGGTGGAAGAGATCAGCCAGGCCCACCTGTGAGAGAGGTCCTCCGTGAGCACTACAAATGCCTTTTTAGCCTTCACTGCAGCCCAGAGTACAGACGAAAGCAGGAAATATGCACAGCACATTCTGCAGTTGCCTGGCAATCTAAAACGCCAGGAGGAGCCTGGCTGGACCCTTGGCCCGGGAGTGCCCCCCACCCCCATCTCCTGACTTTCAATCTGGGTGTAACTGGCCTCAACAGAACTAAGACACATTGCAAAAGGTTTTCACAGAAAATCAGGGAACTGGATGCAACCGGGGAGAGATGCACTTGCAGATGTGTTTATTTGACCTACAAAACGTTAGGAACCATGCCAGAGTGCTCCATCTGCCTGCAAAACAAGTGTGTGCACCTCAGTCTGTTACAGCAAATTACCAAAGACCGACTGGGCTTTGAACAAGACATAGCTATCAGCCCAGCCCACCTGCCAGGAGTCCCAGAGTCTTCAACCAAAGTCTAGGCAGAATCAGGCTCTGTCCTGAGGGTGTGTGTGTGTGTGTGTGTGTGTGTGTGTGTGTGTGTGTGTGTGTTATCCTTTATGTTGCTTCAGCCCCTGGGTCTACCACCATCCTTGATTTTGGCTGCAGTCCTCCAGTCTCAGCCTCTGTCTCATGTGTCTCATATCTCCCTCTCCTTTCTCTTCCTGCACATGCACTGCTGTGCTCAGAGAACCCTTCAATCCAGGATGATGTCATCTCTGGACACCCCCTAACAGTCATGTCTTCAAAGACCACATTTCTACATTCCTAGAACAGGGTAGAGTCGGTCACCTCTAGGAGAGACTGTTAAAGTCACTGTAGTGGGCTTCTCTCCACATGCTTGGTATCATGTAAAGAAAACAACATCTCCATGGAGATTCTAGGCTGTCTCCTGGGGAAACTCTGCTCAGTTTCCCAGGTACCCCCAGGTCTTCCTAGCCACTCTTCTACTTCGAGTCAGTTCCCAACAGGACAATGTGTGGGGCTTCAGATGCAACTGGCTGGATTGGGAATTCAGACTCAGGAAGTGAAGGTGTAAGGTGGTCAAGCAGGGTAAAGAGAGGTCCAGCTGTGGTTCCACATGCCATGAATGAAGAGGTTGAGGCTCACTGAACATAGTACCGAGCTGTCTCTGTACCAGGGAGTAGCAGGCAGAGTTTAATGGATATCCCCTAAGACTCTAACAACCAGGGCTTCCCCAGAGCAGGAGTGGGCACGACGCTCAGTCCACAAAGACCTCCCTCAGATCTATATCTGTAAGACAGTGCAACCTCAGACTTGTGCTGACCCATGTGAACGTACCCCAAACCTACTCTCTGTCTGTCATAAGCCAGGCCAGGCAGTCATGGTGCTGCCATAGAAAGAATGGCCTTCCATTAGAGGCTGTCAAAAAGCCAGACAAACATGCAAAGCTTACATTTCTTGTCAGCTAAGAAGAGCAGATTTCTGAGATATAGAATATGACCACCCAAACCTATAACCACATGCAGGAGTGACAGGGAACAAGCTGCAGGGAGAAGAGAGGTATAGACATGAGAACAAGTCCCACAAAGTGTGCCTGAAGCTGGTCAGCATAGGAATAGGAGAAAATCATGAACCATAGTAAGTACATGGGACTTGTACTCTTGGCAGGAAGAAGGTGATTCAAAGTTGCTAAAATATGAACCCAAGGTCCTGCCTGGGTCAAGAGGATTGAAAGGACTGTACCCCACTGTGGAACTGTATCACCCCACCCCCATCATGATGGAGTCACAGAACCATACAGCAACCAACAGGATGAGCTACTAAGTGTTTGCCATCTAATTGAAGGCGACCATGTCTAGAAAGGGGCAGGAGAAAAAGAGTCTATCAAAGCTGATCAGAATGACAGTGTGAAGACCTCTGAAGATGCTCTTTATCACAAAGGAATGGAGCACTGGTAGAGGCTGTCAAAATAACCCTTCAGAACTCCGAGACTAACCAAAGATTGTCACTAACTAGGGAGTATTTATATAAGAAAAACAGCTGTATCTTGCAAAAAATAATGAGTATTCTAGGGTTTTAATGTGTCCCTTTCCCATTCTCTGTCTTCCCACCTCCTCGGCAGCCTTGAAAACCAACAGTTCCTCTCTCTCTGATGGAGACTAGGAGCCACTGGACGAGATGGAGCAGAAGTGGTGTGGGAAGTTCCCTGACCCACCTGCGAGATGCCTGGAGATGCATTTGCAAGGCTCTTCTTCTTCTTCTTCTTCTTCTTCTTCTTCTTCTTCTTCTTCTTCTTCTTCTTCTTCTTCTTCTTCTTCTTCTTCTTCTTTTTCATTATTATTATTATTATTATTATTATTATTATTATTATTATTATTATTATTATTATTCACCCAGAACTAGCACCTTTCCAGGATGGGAGCTGCTATCAGAGGCAGCTGTTTCCCAGGATGACAACAGCACAGGAAGCAAGAACAGAGCTGAGCAAGGCCCTTAGAGAGCAAGAGAATAAAACAGCCGGGACTTTGAAAAATTCCAACATATTTCTGAGAAACAGCATGGCTGGCCATGTGTGCAGGGTGACACCCGGGACAAGCAAGTTCCTGAAGTCTCACCCTCCTCCGACATTCATGTTCTATAGAAGCAGCAAGTGAAGACTAAGCTGAGGTGTAGCCTCCTGTCTGAGTGTTGAAAGCATGCCTAGCACATGCCAACAGCTCCTTACCAGAGACTGGGAAACTCGCTCGTTCCAGGACTCAAGGGAAATGGCTGTCCAGTGATCATCTGAACGAGGCGCAGCAAGCAGGGCCTTCAATGAGCACACGATACACAGAGAATGTAGATTCCACAGTGCTCAGTCAAGGAAACCCCTAAACAAGAAGAAATGGCCACAGCAGAAGAAATAGAGAATCTTTTTCCCACTTATACTACTTTAATACTTAAAATATCATATTTTCAACAAAAGTTAGGAAATCTGCAAAGGAGAAAAAAGTTTTTCCACACACAGGAAGGAAGCAGTAGGAGCTGTCCCTGAAGAGACCTAGGTGTTGGGATTCCTAGATAAAATCAAAAGTGTCTGGCTTTAGTCAGCCATAAAATAAAGAACTAAGAGAGGCCAGCAGTGTCTCCCCAGTGAGAGAATCTCAGGAAAGATACAAAAATCAAAAGAAAGGATGAGATAGAAATTCTGGAACTGAACAGTAACTAAACAAACAAACAAACAAACAAACAAACTAAAGGGTAGTTCAAGGGATTCTCTGGTATCTTGGTTTTTGTACTGGCAGAATAAGGAATTCAAAATCTTGACTATCAGACAATTAAGGTTATCAGATCTGTGGATCAGAAAGGAGAAGGCTCAGAGAACTGGGGAGGGAGCAATGAGCAAGCAGTACAGGCCTCACAGGCATGGGAGAGGGGAGAAGGGAGGAGGCAAGCGGATGAGATGGGAGGAGAGAGGCTCACCTTAGAAAAGGAGGCTCTCGCCACAGCAGGCCCAGTTTTCCCCATTTGATAGAAGGGCACACTAATCTAGGGTAAGCAGAAGAGAGCAACCAGAGAACGTACTGGCAATGTCAAAACTGGGGAAAGAGTAGAGAAGAGTAAAGAAGCAAAGCTGGGGGTTGGAGATTTAGCTCAGTGGTAGAGCGCTTGCCTAGCAAGCGCAAGGCCCAGGGTTCAGCCCCCAGCTCCGAAAAAAAAAAAAAAAACAAAACAAACAAACAAACAAACAAAAAAAAAACAGAAGCAAAGCTGGAAAACATCGACAGACTTACAGCTAGACTATGGTGAGAGGAAAAGAGATCACAGAGTAAGGAATTAAAAAGGAAAATACTGATCATCTAGACTTTTCTACAAGTAAATGTTTTTGGTTTTTGAAAGACACTGTTAAGAGAATGGAAAACTAATAAGAACAGCGATAAAAAAAAAAAAGTACTATGTACCTGAGCAGGTGGCGAGGTCCTCCAGTGCACACACCTCGCAAAAGGCTGGTCCTTAGAATATGAAAGAACATGCCACTCAAAGGTAAGGAGACATGCAAAACATGAAGTACAAACATTCGAAGGTCAGCTCCTTCAGGGAGCATGTGAATATGAGGCCAATGGGTGTGTGAACATTGTTGGTGTCATTCACCTGTAGGAGAGAGGTGCACTGAGCCACTTAGAGCCTAACAAACAGACTAAGGTAAGAACAAGCAACATGGGCTTTGCCAGAGCTGCATGCACAGATAGGAGTCTTTAGTCTCATTGGCAGGAGCCCAGAATGGCAGCTACTTGAGAAAATAACTTCCTAATTTGTTTAAAAAGTCAAATATACACACGATGTTTGCCCAAGACAAATAAGAACGTTATTTCTACAGATCTATACAAGAATGCTTGTGAGAGCTTTATGTATACAGGTAAAACTTGGCATAATTTAAGCATCTCTTAGCAGATGAGTGGGCAAGCTAGTTGTAGGACTTGGGACCAAGGAATATGACACAGCCACAAACATGACCAAATACTGACACGTATAGGACCAAAGTGAGTTTTGAGAGCCAAGTGAAACAAGCTAGACCAAGAGTCCACAATCCAAAGAACCAGATGCGGAAAGTTCTTTACCAGGAAAAGCAAACCCTAGTTCATGCCTGAAAAGACAAGGATCACCTGGGGCTGAGAGAGCAGATTTTCCTTAAAGGGCAGGGCAAGCTTTGCAGGATGAAAGCAGTATTCTGTGTCTTTGCTGTGCTACTAACTAGCTCTCAAAATGCATGCATTTTCTACCTACATTGTACAGCAATAAAGTCAATTACTACTTTACTGCAAATTACCCCTTGTTGCAAATGTAAAACAATTACTACTAGTTGCAAAGGAATATTTGCACAAGCCAGTTCTTCCAAGCAACCTCTCTTCTTATGTTGCCTCCCCCTCCCCCCTGCCTTTCTGCCCGGGTTGAGAACCCCATTCCTTGGCTCCATATTTCCTCTTAGAACAACATGAAAAATAGGCACACCTTGGCTCCAGAGACCTCACTCTGAGGTCAGCACTGCTCTAGGAGAGTAGCACTTGGTGCTGAGAAGAGCCCTTCCCAACACACATGCGTGCACGCATACACACACCCACACACACACACACACACACACACACACACACACACACACACAAATGCACATGCACACACACACACAAATGCACATGCACATGCACACAAATGAAATGGCATTTGGTGTAGAGGAGAGCCCCTCCCCAACACAGAAACACACACAGATACACATACACACCCATAGGATGCCCTGCATCCCTTATTCACAGCCCACAGAATCAGCAGACAGCCCCCCCCCAAAGACAGACACACCACTGTGCTCATGGCCAGGGATGAGGGAGAGATGAGGCTGAAGCTCTGGTTGCTTGGCCTCCTGCTGATGGTGTCTCCGCAGCATCCTGTGATGACACCCAGGCGTTCTCATCTCCCTCAATGAACGGTAATTACTCCACTTGTTTCCTTTTGCCTTGCACAATGCCAGCATCGGTCTGTTTCCAAATCTGTTCTTGTGTTCGGTTTCATCTGGTTCTAGTTAAATGTGCGTTTTGTTTACTGCATATAATTTGACTAAATCGTTAAAATATATCTTGATGAAAAATAACCTCTCCAGTTGGGTTTGAATTGCTGAATGACAGGCACGGCATCATCTATCCATATTTTTGAAAACCCTCTTCTGAATTGTTATTTGAGTAGGATGCTGGGAAGAGGAATCCAGCCCAGGCTTCCTGCAGATGACTCAGTGGCCCATGAAGCTGAATGACACCTACGTTCAGGGCTAGTGCAGCTCTCAATTTCAGACTTGAGCTTCAATGTAATTGTCTCCCGGAGACTTTGCATGGGGGCTGCACTTCCCCTGATCGCTGAAGTCAGGATAGCCTTGACTAACCTTTACTCTTCTTTCCTCAGTGGGAATGAGGCATGTTCTTGGGATACGTGTCTCTGTGTGCTGAGATTCGTGCATGCTCGGGAGCTAAGGAGTCACTAAGCCTTCTTCTGTGACCCTGAGACATAGAGGAAGTGTCTACTTAAAGCCCTTAGGAGGTAGGAGAGAGAACTACCAATAGGGTGTGTCTTTACAGGATTAGCAGTGAAGGTTCTGCAACAGTCCGTGTGATTTGACACAGCATCGGCTATTAACATACGGACAGGGAAGTTGGGGAAGCTCGGCAACGGCTCTCAGCAGCACCTCACGCCGACACTCAGGTCACTTTCTCGGATCAGTTCCAGATGCACTACTTTGGCCTGCATGGAAAACAAATCCAGGACAGGACCAGCCAGCTGCAGGTTCTCAGATAAGAATCTCCAGTCTGCATAGCCTGGCCCCAGTAGTTCAACTTAATGGTGCCAATGCCCGTGAGAGTAAAAGACGTTGGGTGTTGAAGGACTTCAACTATGGGTGACATTGGAGTCTGTAGTCCAGGATCCCCAGCAGACAGACCTCTTCACACCATACCCTGCCCTTTACCACCTAGAGTTCTCAGATCCGACCATTCTTCACCCAAGAAGGAAACTGACCGACATGTTTTCTTTTGTCCTTACACCTGCAGTCCTCGCCCTCACCACCTTCCTTTAGCTCAGTACTGTCTACATTACATTCAGCCTTGTTGGTCACACTGGGCTTGTGATCAGTCCTCCAGCCTACTCTCCAGCCCTAGCTTACATCTCCTAGCTCATAGGGCGATGATTTTGGGATTGGGTCTGCTGTTGGGGTATCTTAGCAGTATGCCTCAGTCTTCCCCACAGTGGTACGATGAGTTCATATCTTGCTTGGAGGGTTCACAAGTAGGAGCTAGGACCCAGGAGACCTTTGGAAATTGACACTGTGATCTGAGGTGCACGTGACAGATAAGAACTCTGCCCCATCCACAGATGGCTTTATCACACCCTGAAATCAGAGGCATACTGTGTGCTTTGAAACCACCCAGCCAGGTCCTTAGTAGCTCCTAGCCTGCCTGTGGCCTCGAGCTCTCATAGTGACCCAGAGCTGGCTCTCCAGCAGCTAAGTCCCATCTCCTGCGTCAGAGGAGTCTGTATGATGGAAAAACCAAGGTTTAAAGACCTCTGAACCCATCCAAGTAACTCAGCCTCAAGTGAGTTTTCCTAGGGACATCATGGCCAGCCACACAGGGAGGAGCTGATGCCGGGCAGGTGAGAGTCAGGCATGGGTCAATCCTGATTGGTCCTCAGCATCCCCACTGCTCACTCCATTCTAACCGCCTCTACCCCCCAGGAATTCTACCAAATAGAGTCTGGCATCCTGGCCACTTGTCCCGCTCTGGGCAAGAGCCTTACTACAGGGCTGAGTGCTCAAAGCCAAATCATCGTAACCTAAAGATAACTCCTCTGTAGGTCTCATCGCTGTGACACGTCCTTAAAATGCCAAGCACCCACATGTCCTCCGCCTGCCTCAGGTCAACAGGAGCAGAGAAAAGCGGGGACTGCATCCCTGCCCTTGTGGACAAGTGGTGGACAACAGAGCACCTCGGAAACAGCCTTCTTTCTCGGACAAAGGAAGGACTCCTCCGGTTGTTTTGCTGTTTCTTTCTTCTTCTTTTGTTTGTGTCCTAACAACTGGTCACTATGACAAATACTCTGGATTTCTAATCATGGTCTCCCTTTGTCCCACTCAGCACAGCTGGCCACTGTAGGAAGTCCATTTTCCAAAACTGACCAGACTCACAAATTAGAGGCTTAGGGAGCTCGTGGGAGGTAACTCGTAGGCAAAGGCCACACAGCTGCCTAGTACTGAGCTCATTGTCCAAGTCCTGAGCCAGTCTCAATACAGATTTAACCCATTTCTGGCATGGACAGGGTGATAGGCTGGTAGAATCACAAGCCTGCAGCCATGCCCACCAGTCCATGGGTTCCACAGGTCCTGCCTGGCCCCCTTGTTGCGTGATTCACCAGTATGCAGCCATAGGCCCTGCTGCCATCTGAGTTATGTTCAGTGCCAAGGTCAGAGGGAAGAGGATCTCCTGGGATTGTCACTCTCCCAACTCTGTCTGTCTGTCTGTCTGTCTGTCTGTCTGTCTGTCTGTCTGTCTGTGTCTATGCGTCTGTGTGTGTATCTGTGTGTCTGTGAGTGTGTGTGGGTGTGTGTGTTGGTGTGTGTGTGAGAGAGGGAGGGAGGGAGAGAGGGAGGGAGGGAGAGAGAGAGAGAGAGAGAGAGAGAGAGAGTATGGGTGTGTACATGTCTGTGCTGAGTGTATGTGTGAAAGAGTGTGTCTGTGCAGACTGTGTGTGTGTGTGTGTGTGTGTGTGTGTGTGTGGGAGAGAGAGAGAGAGAGAGAGAGAGAGAGAGAGAGAGAACACAAATGAGGACAGGGTTATGAGACTAGCCCCCAATTACAGATAAGGGCTATCTATGCTACAGGGAAGTCTAAAGCTGTAACCCAGGAAAACCACCCACACCCTATGGCTTTATTTCTTTGTTCCTTGGAATAAGACAGAAAAGGCCTGCCCAGCCAAAGAGGCTGAGAATGGATCAAACAGCCTTCGGTCTGAGCACTGCTGTTATAGTGTGGAATTGTAGCCTTGATCAAGCTCAGAGGGGACCAGACCCACTGCTATCTGTCTCCTGGGACCTGCCAACATCCCCTGGGACTGTCTGCCGCAGGGGTGGCAGTATACCTCATGACGTCTTCAAGTGCCCAAGGCAGGCATTTTATTTTGAAGATCCCACCTGTTCATCTCAGGGATAACATTTGCTAAGGTTTTATTTTTTTTTAAAAAACATGCAAGTCATTGACTTTATAAATACAAAACCACTCAAGCTCAGGAAGTATTTAATTAAAAAGAAGCAGCCTCCTTGATCTACCTCATAGTCAGCACAGCCAAGAACTTTCTCAGATGGTGTGAATTCTCACATGAAAGGACAGTTAAGAAACAGATGCCACCGGGCTGCTTCGAGCCCGAGCATTAAACATAAACAGTGCTCAGAGGCAGCATGTCAGCATCGAGTGCTCATCGAGCAAGCAGGCACTCACGCAGGCCGCCACTGTGGCTGCTGGATGGGGAGACTGCCCAGGAGGGGAGCGAGCTGCTCTGTGGCTAGCGGCTCTGCTTCTTGCCACACTCCAAAGAGCTTGGCCCAAAGAAAGGCCAGCAGGCAGATGTTCAGGATAGCAGAGGAAGGGACCACCCCCACATCCATCAATCAAGGAAAGCTGGTCCAGGCTGGAGGTGCTGGTCTGTAAACAAGGGGAATAGACATAAGTAGGGTCATACATGGGGGACCTTGAAACCAGGAGATAGTCCCTGTAGGAGCATGCTGGTCACAGGGTCACATGCCATCTGGTTCCATGTATGTGGAACAGTAAGTGGAGAGGGGTCTTCAGGTGCTGGGAGCAAGGATAGGGATTATTGCTAATGGGTCAGGAGGTCTTTTTTGCTGTGACTTTTTCTGAATCTAGACATTAGTGACATCTCACAGGATTGTAACTGTGCCAAACTCCAGGGCACTTTAGATCCCTATGACAAACTTTACCTGTATAAGAATGCCAGGTAACTGTGTTATCTACCTGCTAGCTTACCTCAAAGTCAGCCCAATTTAATGTTGGACAAGATCTCTCTCTCTCTCTCTCTCTCTCTCTCTCTCTCTCTCTCTCTCTCTCTCTCTCTCTCTCTCTCTCTCTGTGTGTGTGTGTGTGTGTCCAGTTAAAGAATGTCTGGAACATAGGGGCCAGATCTGCATAAAGTCCACAGCAGTGTTGGGAAGCCTCAGGGCTCAGAAGACACGGCTGATAGAGGAAGTGGGAGGCTTGGGAAGGTCACATCTTCAATAAGCCTGTGACGGGACACAGCACATACCCTTAGATGTAGCTTCATTTCTGATGAGAATCAGTTTTACCTTACTAGATGACAAAATGGTGGCTTTCTGTGAGTCTTGGATCTCAAGCTCTCCACCTCAGATTTCTGCTAATCCCAGCGGCATGCTGTATTCTCCAGGGAACTACAAGGCAGGGAAGGAAGAAGGAAAACACTGGAAGAGTAGAGTGGGAGGCTCCGCCCCTCGGCTGCCAGCTTCCTTATTAGTACACAGACTCACTCTGAAAGGCTCTGAAGGAGGGAAGTGCTGATCCTCTTGAGAGCTTCATTCTGACCCATTGCATGCAAAACACAACTCAAGGGTGAGGAGAAACAGGGTTCACTATGGTTGACTGAACCTCTCTTTGTTATGGGATTCTGGAAATTTCTACCCTCTACCCCATTGGCATCCATTTGTTTCCAGACTGACTTTACTGAAAGGCTGGGGACTCACAAGCTAATTCAGGGAAATGCATCAGTTTGGAAAGGCCAAATGCAGAAAACCAGAAGTAAAAAGAAAAAAAAAATCAGCTTTTACTGAAAAACAACGGCACAGCAACAACAAAATCTCGCCAGGGCGTGAAGGACTTCACTGAGGCCTAGTCTTTGATGTACAAATATGAGTCTGGGGCACTGAGCTGAGGCTTGCCATCAGCCTAGTGTTCAATGAGGTTGAGACTATGGCTAAAAGGAATTGAGAGTGACCTCTGTAGTGACAAAGATAAGGGTCACCTAGCGTCCCCTTATCCTCCCCAGAGTGGCCACAGGGGAGGGTTAGTGAGGGGCTTTGACTTCAGGACCTGTGAGGAAAGGGCACAGTTGCCCCATGAGACAGTGCTGGACAAGAGTCAGATGGACTAATCCAAGAGAGACACAAACTGCTTGCTGAAGGATCACGGAGAAGAAGTTCCTGTGTGCATGGAGACCTGGGGCCCGGGATGGGGAGATGACTGAAAGAATAGGGTCATCTGGGGAGATGGTTAGGTGAATTAGGAACTCACCTGTGCTCAGGTCCCCAGAACAGAGCAGGCATGGCAGCTGCATGAGCTGGGAGCAGAGAGAGGGATCCCAGCACAAGCCGGCTAGCTGACTGGTGAGCCCCACATTCAGCAAGAAACTCTGCCTCAGTAAATAAACAGTAGAGAAAGATCAGGGAAGACAGCTTGTCTTCAGATCTACATAGAAACATGCAAACATACATCACACATACATGTGCATATGTGAAATGAGAGGAGCTTGGGGAGAGAATGGTAAAGGTCTCAGAAACTACCTTAAAGCTTATAAGAAAGTCTTGGCAGAGGCGCTTAGGGAAAGGCAGAGGACTATCTGAGGATGCAAGTGCCTGGTGAGTGGGTGAGGTGGCATGCAGCCTGTGCATGTGCTGATGTGACTCCTGGTGGAGAGGGAGCTGCCAAGGGTCCTAGGCTGAGCTCAGACCAGGACAGTGGTCAGGACCGGATCATCTCACAGCCTCTGGAGCAGAGACACCCATGACCATCTGAGGAAGAGACAGTGGCTCAGAGCCCCTGGTGGGGAAGGCCTTCAGTATTGCAGACTGCAGAAAGAATGTTCTAGTCAGTCATTGGCAGAAAGAAAATGCCAGTCTTCCATTAGGCCATATGGAAGGGTGTGATTAACACGTCACATTTAAACCTCAAACAAACTACAGACTTGGTTATGAGTGCCCAAAATCATCTCCCCATAATTGCAAGGCCCGAATATTTAATGCCAGGGGCTGTGTTCTAAATGAATTCGGCATTTGAATCTCGAAGATGTGAAAGGCCAGATGTAAGCAATGAGATCAGCACGACCCTGGAAGGGGGCATCAGAGCCACTTCACAGCCCCAGCTGTGACCCCCTCTACCTGCGTTCTGGGCTTTCACCTCCTTAACTACATAGTTTGCCTGCGATCAGACCTAGCGTGTTTGTGTCATCATACATGATCAATAGATTGTTACACACATGCATCAGACCTAGCGGCAGCTCATCCTTTGCTTTATACCCCAGAGACTCAGATCAGATGGGGGCAGGAGGGGAGACACTGTAAGGTTACAGCCCACTTCTGCGAAGGACCCTGTCACCCTGGGTGAGGAAAGGCCTCACGCTGCCCTGATGGTTCCCAGGTGGTTACTGTTCTCTCCAGTGCTGTCCTCCACACTGAAGAGATCCTCTATCTACATAAACTCTATTTGAAAAGAGCAATTTAAGGATCCTGTTGCTGGCTGTGAGGCATAGTTGTTGTCTGATCTGGGCAGAAATTGATTGGTGCAAGTGGACACGGGATGGCGGCACAAAGACTCGGAGTAGAGTAGCCTAAGAGGGGGCATGAGAGGAGAAATAAAAATAAGGCTTAAGCGAGGTGGATGCCGGCCACCGCCAGGATTTTAAACTGTGCCTTTTGGGCTGCTGAATATGGGATTCTCTGAGGCCGGCACACAAATGTCTGAAGCTCAAGAGGAAGAGAACGGTGGAACTCAGAGGGAGCAGGCTCACCAGGAACGGGAGCTTGAGGCTAACCCACCTTCAAGGTTCTCAGGAGAGGCCTGGGCTGTGTAAATTCACTTACAGACTTGAATCTATGATCCGGGTCCCACAGAACTATGCTGGCTGCAGTTGTGAAATCCAAATGAGGCAAGCGAGCTCTTGGCTTCTGTATAAGGAAGACTTCAGGCAGGTCAAAGGCAGAGGACCAGGAAGTGTGGTGAGTGCTTTCTGGAAGGAGAAAAGAGAGCAAGGTAGCTGTAAGAGGGGAATACCTGGGTTCACCCTGGTCAGCCTGCTGTGCACTCTCCATACCAGCAGACCACCTTTCCTTCTTTGTCTACGTGGGGTGTGGTTATTCCATCGACAGCCATTTACTGGGCTGGCCTGGCTGGTTTGCCTAGTGGACTAGGGATCCATGAGCCACAACCGGCATCCTCTGCCAGTTTTCACATGGGGAAGAAGCCTCCTCACCCCCTTGAAGGAGGCGAAGGCCTTCCACAGCAGCCCTAGCAGCCCACATCCAGAACTAAGTAGGCAAGGCCACATTAGGTCACCCAGTGTTTACCAGAGTCAGATGGCTGCAAAAGTAGGGACCCACTGATGAGCTGAGTGAAGATGGGCCAGGAGGCTGCAGCTGGATCCACACTAGAGGAAGCTCCCTGGGGCGGGGGTGGGGGTGGATTGTCACCAGAGGCAGATGACTGACACAGCTCTCCCACCCCACTAGCTTTCTTCAGACACCAGCACAACAGCCTTGCACCAGGAAAAGCAGTCCCTGAGGGAGCAGGCACATCCCTAAGTCTCATCCCTCTTTGCATAAACAAGACAGCATGAACTAGGCCCGTCCTTGTTGCATTTCTGCTTGACTACTCTGTGGCTTACATCTGAAGAGCTAAGCAAGCTGCTTCTCAGCGCCCCATGACCAGGGCACGTTCCACTCACTCCTCCTCTCCTCACCCATCTGGCTCATTAGCATATCTAGAAGAACAGACATCAGTTGAGTGTGTCCGTTCCTTCTTAGCCATAAAATCAGGCAGACCAATCGAGCTAACCCTCCTCCCTTCTCTCAGGTACTCGCCTACCTCATGCCCCAGCTTGGGCAGATTCATTGAGCCAATGGATTCAGACCAGGAACTGAGGTGGGTGTACAGAACTGAGGGATGTTGTTGCATTGAACACGACCCATGCTGGGATGGGAGACCCAGGGAGACTCAGACCAATAGGAAGACTCACTAACACAGTGTCCCTTTGCTTTCTGGATGGTCTGTCACCCCAAGTGACTCTCATTCAACCCTGCTTGTCTGTCTGATTCATGTCACTGTTCTGCCCGGGCCTGGAGACACTGCATGGTGAAGGACGTTAGGATGACCCTGGAACAGCCCAGACAGGGGACAGTAGAACTCAGAAATGACAATTTCTTCTTTGAGTGCTGTGTTTGAAACAAAGAAACAAACAAACAACAACAACAACAACAACAATAACAGAACCTACCAAATGGAAACTGTCAACTTGAGGAATATCAGAGCCTGATCGTTTCCAATTCACCCTACAGGAGCCACAGTAGGGGATGAAAGACAACGGCAGACTCAGGAGAGATGTGGCAAGGTCAGAGGTTGCTGGTAGCTTCTATGTTCCCTGGCGATGTCGCAGTGTAAGAATCCACTCGTGCTAAAATCCATAGAGCCAAAGGCAGCAGTCAGTTTTGCTGATTGATAATGAAAAGGCACACAGTTTGTAAAGTCTCCTAGCCGCACAGGCCCTGGAACTGTGGTAGAAGCAAAGGCCCAGTGGACTCTGGAGATGACCCAGGTCTGGGTCAGAGAGGATTCTGTGCTTCCCGTCCAGGTGATCACATCTGGAAGGATAGGATGTGGACCAAGTCACTAGGATGCACGTGTGGTTACCAGTCTTGTCATGGCTGTAACCCTGCCTTCAGATGTCCAAAACCTTCTCTCTTCTTCAAGGGCAGGAGAGGAAATTGAAGGGCGGAGTGAGCTGAGTCTGGTGAGAACACTGGTCTGTTGGTGCCGTGAGTGTAGGCCCCTCTGAGCCCCGAAGGACACTGTGTAACACTAGCGTTGACCTCATCCTGAGGCCCAAGAGGGCCCTTGCAATTGTCTGCTTGTATATCCCTGCTACTGGAGGCCCTGATATTGGAACCCTGATTGTCTTGGCCTCTTTGGTCAAAGAAGATGGACCCTCAGGCTCTGGTCTCCAAGTGGCTCCACAGGTCCTCTGGTGCCGTATCCAATATGCTGCTTCTAGGAAGAGAATGGGGGAGATGTCTCTAGTCGCAGTGTGACCCATAGTGGCCTCAGTTTTTGGACCCTTGAAGAGCCACCGTTTGTAGAAGCCCATGTTATCTAACGGTCACTTTGGGGATGGTCACTGATACTCTGGGCCACTCAGTTAGAGCTGGAGCAGTGACGTGGTTGAATGGTGACATCCTTGAAGCAAGTTGCTGCAGAACTGAGGCTGCTGCCCTTAGTCCGCCCTGTGACAACAACAGCTTCAGATGCCATGGTGACAGCTGCTCTGGGGAAACTCATCTCTAGCACTCTGAGTCAGGCAAACCTTCCTCAGGAGCATCTCCTCCCCCGAGATGTGTCCCTTCAAGGCCGTACAAGGTCAGATGGACTCAACAGTTGTAATGGAACAGCTCTGTGATGGATGACTTATGGTGGAGGTGACCTTAAGATGAGCGGGTGGGGACAGCGTGAGGATCTGGGCAGCACAGTGACCAACCCTGGTCATAGACTCAAGTAGAATGGGCCCGGAGCCACGGTCACACAGTACCACTGTTCAGGATCCAATGGGCAGCAGGAGATCACAGCATTATCCGTTCTTGGGTGGAGAGTGGGCTGACCAAGAAAGGACACAGACAGGCATCGGGGACCTGGCAGTAGCCACACGCTATGCACAGCCGAGGAGCAGGCAGCAGCAGAGAGTGCTGCTTTGAGGATGCATGTGTTTGTGAGGGGTCACTCCTGGACAGCGCGCAGTCATTACACAAAGCTGGGTGGACGGGGCAGATCTTATGTGGCCCAGGAATCCTGACGTTCTCACCATTGTGCCCTCGGAGGAGATTAGATGGCAACCTCTGTTTAGGAGGCAGAGTTGTGACACCGTGCATGCTGGCGTCCTGAAATCCTCGTTCGTCTGCTGTGGTAATCATGCAAATGTGCTGCTCTAATTAGGTGTGCTCGCCCTGTGTAGTGGCTCGTTTTTAACTCACAGCAATGCACCTATGTGCTGCTTTCCTGGGATCTCAGCCCAGGCTGCTGACAAAGACACGTGGACAGGGCTGGTTCACAAGAACCAGGCTCACCACACCCTCCCTGGCCAACCCACGAAGACACCAGCTCCCTCCTGTCTCTTGGCACCAACTGCAATAAAATATGTCAGGAAGTAACAGTTTCTTGAAGGTTAGGAGAGAATATATTTTATCAGTACACAGTCATAGTGTAATGAAATGATTTCAGAATTTGCAATGAAAATTGATAAGCCTGTTACAGCTTAAAGCCATTTGATATAAGGCACAGTTAATCCCAAAGAGCTCTTCTTCACACAGGACAGGCAGGCAGAAGCCTGTGGCAAAGCAGATTTACAACTCTGGCCACCAGCCATTTCAGTCCATCTTTCTGTACAACTCAACTGGCCAGTGGCCATGATATGCCCCATGTTGTCCAGTAGCTAGGCATCAAGTTAGACCCAAGAGATTTCAGTGCTAAAATAAACATAGTCCTAGGCAAACCCGTGGGTAGGTCACCTGAGACTGTTGGTCAGTACATGAATTCTAGCACAGTGTAGTGTTTTTCTAGCTGTAAAGACAGGTGCCATGGAAGGCTATTCCTGAGCCCAGAGTGCCCAGAAACACAGAATGGGTGTGGCCTGGTTGGCAGGTCCAGCCCTGGGAATGTATGCCTAGATCATACCTGAGGTTTGCATTGCCCAAGAAATAAGCCACTGGCCTTTCAACTGCTCCTCACGGTGTCTTCCCCATGACCTACTGACCCCGACATTCTAGAGATTAACACTAGACAGTAGCTTTGGGATGTTGGTGCATACCCCAAACTCTCCATACTCCAAGTGGAGAAGCATCATCTGCTGGAGGGGTGACTAGCAGCACCATAGGTGATGAGAGACCCCGGGCTATCCTGGTCCTCCTACTGTCTGCCCAACCTCCTCCATCCCAAGCCACCCTGAGACGATAGGTTTGTGCTCAACCCTCCGGCTTCCAAAGACACACTTGTCTAGCTAAGCTGGCTTCTCAGGCAGGATGGGCAGGGCAGCTCTTCTCACCCCACTCCTCCAGCCCACCTAGGTCTCACACATTGGCCATTTTGTTCTTCCCCGTGGAGGCTGCGTTTACTTGAAGTACTGTCTACAGGAGCTGCCCCCTCTGCTGTGATACTTCTCTGGAGGTTCCGTATAGAACATCCCTGAGGTTTGCAGGAGGCATGCTTTCTGAGAGTCAGATTCTTCCAGGACTGTGAACATTGTAGCACATCGTAGCTGCGTGTTCCCCTGGCCAGGGCTCTTTTCAGGGAAAGCTTGTTTCTTTTCATATCAAGTAGAACACAGTCACAGTGGCCCTGGGCTGGCTTGCCTACAGCCGTGCTGGTCTTAGCTCTGAAAGTTCCAAAGTTTATCTCTAAGGTCTAGGAACTTAGTGGAGGAGAATGAAGGCCACTTCTAGGTACTGACACCTTTTAGGGCTTCTTAGCAGAATCTGGCAAGCAGGAAATTGTGAATAAGCACTGAGCAATGTGGTCTCCACTGCCACTGTCAAATATGAATGAATGCTATCACCACCACCATCGACCCTAACCTCACCATCATCACTGTTGGAAACAGGATAAGGCTCTCAAATCAAGAAGCCACTATTCAAGAAATCTCAACAAAGCACAGAAGGGTGTTTATTTATTCAAAGCAGGAAAGCAAGCACACCTAGTTAGATGCTTTTGGCTTTCATCCCTAACACAAAGGGAACTTAGCCATCCCTCATTGGTTGATAGTCGACTTCATCATCCACATTCAATTAGATAGCATAAAGGAGGAAGGAGTGGCCTTGAGAAAGAACGTTTGGTATCTAGAGAGTGAGACAGCTTGGTGTATATACCAGGGAATCATGGAGAAAGAATGGATGTCAGGGTAGTGGGAGGTGTTGTCGTTAGGATTTCTCTTTCTGTGCTATAACACCAGCAACAAAAGCAACTTGCAGAGGGAAGGTTTTGTTCCAGCTTACAACTTTTGGGTCACAGTTTATCACTTAAGAAAGTCAGGACAGGAGCTCAAACAAGGCAGGAACCTGGAGGCAGGCCATGGAGGGGTGCTGCTTACTGGCTTGCTCCTCATGGTTTGCTCAGCCTGCCTTCTTATAGAACCCAAGACCAACAGCCCAGGGGTGGTGCCATATGCAATGTGTGGGCTCTCCCACATCGATCACTAATTTAAAAATGCTCTACAGACTTGCCTACAGACAAATCTTAAGGAGGCATCTTCTAATTCCCCCTTTCCAAATGACTTTGGATTGTGTCAAGTCAATCTAAAACTAGTGGGCATAAGAGGAAACGGGCATACCTGGTGACTCACCTCATAGAAAAGACATTTTCCCCACGTCACCATAACCACCATCATACATCCCCACCACCACTACCACCACCATCCCCACCACCACTTCCACTGTTGTCATCATGATCACCATCACTATCATCACTACCACCATCACTACCAACATCACTGATTGGTGCTTCCTAAGTGAATAACTCTGAACTGAGAAAACGCTGCCGTCAGTCACAGGCGGGGCAGAAAAACATGACTTACTTGTGAAGGAAGAAGAGAACGATATTCTCCAAGACTCACTTTATGACTTCGAATGCATCACTTTTCCAAACCCCCTCCTCCTTGTCTTTTAGTGTGTTTAAAAGAGAGAACCCCCACATGCATGGAAGGAGCCCTGCGAAGTCCCTTCTATCTGGATCTTTCTGACAACTATAGAGGAAAGTGTAATTTGAGCTGGTAGATTTGGGATCTTTGAAGCAGATGGGACTTGATACTCCGGAGCAAACCCTACCCAGATCCCAGGATGTACAATGTCACAATTGAGCCCCCCTGGCTTTGCAGGACCTGAGGCTAAAATCCTGGAGCTTCTTCCTCACCTGCCTGGGGGTCAGTCCCTCTCTTCCTGGGCACCTCAGCTACGTTGGCGCAGGAGAAGCTTGAGGTAACAAACCAATGCTGTATAGAGGGTTTATGAATAAACTCGCTTAGGAAATAGTAAGTCACATGACGCAGAACATACCAAGGTGGCACTGCCTCCAGTGTGACTGGAAGACAGCAGTGACCGGGCTTGCTGGAAACCGTAGGGAAGAACATTTTGTGCCATAGTTGAAGTTTATGTTTGCTGAGAGAGTTTCTGCTAATGTTTGTTCACCAAGACTGACCTGTAAGTAGGCTCCATCCACATAACAGAAGGAGATAGCCCTGACTTCAAACCAGTCATTAGGCCCATGCCCTTATCTAAGAACATATCTCTAATGGGCAGCTCAAGGGGGGAGGCAGCCCAGGGTCACAACCATCATTAAGTCCTGGTCTACCATTAAGTCCCCAGAGCTCCTGTCAGGAAATCATAATCCTGCCGGTAGGAGGTTGGACCTGGGTAACAAGCACTGAGAAAGAACAGCATACGTGTATTTAAGAATAATTCTGGAGGCCCCCTGCCACGCGCTGGGGATGCCACCTGAGGCCAGGATGAAGTTCCAGCCTGTGTGGCCACTGAGGGCCATGTCTGGGTCCACAGTCCGGCAGCAGTAGGGATCTGTGTCAATGTCTGTGGTCCATGCTACCACCAAAGGCCATGCAGACATTCCTAGTCTGGGCACCTCTTGGGGCCCATAGTGATGTTCGAGAACTGTGCAGAGCTGGTCCTTACAGGCTGTCGTGTGTGAGAGAGCTGGCCCCACCCCTCGCCTGGGCAGCACAGTAGAGCTGACCTTGACGGCATGGAAGTGGGAGAGCCCATCCCATCCACTGATGGCTACTGCATTCAGGAGAGCAGGCCCTGGTGGTCCAGGCACAGGGGAGCTGGTGGGCTGACTGACTCAGCTAGCACCCAGGTCCAGATCTAGGGCTTTGAGTTGGCCCACTCCTATAACTACCCCATCTATGAGCAGCTGGAGCTTGAGAAGGAGCTGGTCTGCAGGACCAAAGCTGCAAGATCAGGGCAACCACAGACTATCCAAGAGGTGTCCTTGTGAGGATCCAGTATTGACAGCATAGCAGAAGCCAGACGCCTCAAGCCAGGCCAATGACTCATTGCAACAGACATTTATAAGTAAAGCTGTTTGGGAAAAGGGCTGTACTGTGTGACACATGCTTCCAGGGCAAGATATGTTTTCTTATTTTTTTTAATTCTTAGTTTTGGTCTTTTTTTTTTTTTTTTGAGGAGAGTTTGCAAGGGTGGAGGGCAGATATGGGGATGTGGGAAAATGGGAACTGGGGTGCATGATATAAATTGACAAAGAATCAATCAAAGAATTTTTAATGTAAAGAGAACAAATATAAATATTTTCAGCAAAATATAATAATTGCTATTACTATTATTTAATTACTACTATTATTATTAGTTATTATTCTGGCAATATCTGTGATATATAAATCTCCCATCTTCCCAAGTGTCCAGACTTTCAGTCTCTTGTCTCTGTTTAAATTGTTTAAAATGTGACCAGGAGCCAGGACCTAAGAGCTATTTAAGGATGACAGCTTGTGTGGAATGCATACACTTGTGGAACATTAATTTAGTGAAACCTTCTCTTCAATGCTGGATCCTCTTTGCACATTAGCCAGAGCCAGACAGGCTCTGTTAAAGGGCTTCTTCCCGTTATTAATCTCCAAGTGTGGTGAGTGGTTTCTCACTGGGAAGGCACGCTAATTCTATAACAGTATCACCACCTGGATGAACCACTAGGCCCCTCGAATGGAAAATACCGGCCAACGGTTGCTAAATCCTTCAAAGGGAACACTGGAAAGAGAATCCAAGGTTGATATCCGCCTTCATGCTCCTGAGAGTAAGCATCAGGGGCCTGGGACCAGGGCTGCCTGTGGGGCTCAGTCAGAGGCCTTAAGGACAAGGGCTGCTCTGAGGCCAACACAGCAAGATGCCTACATGTGACAAGAGAGTGGACAGGATTTAAAAGGGTGCTTGGGGCAGCAGATATGCAAGTTCATGGATCTGTGGTTCTCACATTCTTGCAAAGATGAAGCGATCGTTTCCGTTTATTTCCACTGTGTTTTCAGCGTCCGATTATCGTCCTGTTCTTAGGAAACACTTGCGTTCTTCACCATCATGGAGACAGAGTGTAAAGAGCCCTGGTCACAAGCAGAGCGAGCCTGCAGCAAAGGGGCAGGATTCCCATCAGCCCCTAGGTTGTTTGTCTCCCCACTTCTTGGCTTAGGTGTGGCTCCATTCGAGGAACGGGGAATCCTCTGTGAACCCCTTGGAAACTAAGGGATAGCTAAGGGGGTCCCAGGCTGCAACCAGAGGCTGCCTGGCCTTTGTGTCTCTTCTCCAGAGGAAACCATTGGTCCTAAGACCAGGAGCTGTTGGACACAGACTGTTCGGTGTCTCAGGACCCAACTGGCTTTAAGTGATTCCCAGCCACCACTTTGCTTCGCCTCACTGTACCATCTTTGTTTGCACACAAGGTGTCCATTCCCACCAGCAATTAGTAGGGGAGGGGGCGGCACGGGGGTCTGTTAGGCACGAACAGCATATGCTTTGCCAACAGGAAAGGGAGGAGGTGTAGTGGCCAGACAAGCATCTCCACAGTGCATTCAAGGATCCCGCCCAGCTGGCTGGTGGTTGTTTCTGGCTGTCCTGCTCCATTCCTCTTTCTCTTTCACTCCCCTCCTCTTCCTCTTCCAACCCCACTTCTCCACAGCCCCTGACCACGAGAGAGATTTTAACAGTGAACCCCAAGACTCAGGTAGAGGGAAGTGAAGGCTAATTCTCTTCCAGTCTGAAGATAGCTCAGAACTAGCTCAGTACCTTCTGGAAGCAGAAAGAAGACTGACTTTTACCACTAAGACCTCTGAGCCCACTGGTGCTGTCCCCTTTGTGGGGCAGACAGGCTGGTTCCTGGTCACTGGCTACCGATGCAGTAACCTGGTCCCTCCCAGCCTGTCAGGCTGAGACCATAGTTCTCCTCAGAGCTCTGGCCAGCCACTGCCTCCCCACTGTGAGCCACCTACAATCTACCACACCTCCCCTTTCCTTGCCATACAAAGGTGGGTGCTCCCAAGAGGCCAGAGATGCAAACCCCTCCTTCTTTCAGCGTCTCACAGGTCACCCCAGGGTTTGACCCCAGAATAAACAGCAGCACTCAGGAGACTTCTTGGAGTCAATGTAGGAAACTTGAGAGCCTTGATAAGGAAAACAAAACAAAACAAAACAAAACGGCAAAAAAGATTCCAGCATCAGAAGCACGTAGGCCATCATGCAGGGAGTGGGTGGTGCACACATAGCTATGCTGTCACAGCTCAGGGACTTGGCAGGCCCCATGAGCTGCTGTGGAGAAATCAGGCTTGCCCAGGCACCCGCCATGCCAGTTAGCTGTTTTGAGCTTTAATGGAAGGTGTCCTCTCTGGGATGAAGCAGTGCACATATTACAGATGGGACCATACGAGATAGCACCGAGAACAAACTCTGTCCTGACAGTTATGGTGCACTCTGTCTCCAAGGGACCACCTACAAGAAAGACACACCCCAGAGCTGCCACCGTGATGGGGACTTCTGAACTGGACAGAAAAGAGGCCATACCTGCCTCATACCAGCCTTGTGTCTATTTCGTACCCACCAAGGGTACATTTGGCACCCACCAGTGCTCCAAGGTCATTTCCACTGGCCCTGCCCTATGGACCCTGTCCAGATCAAGTCCCTACATCAGAACTGCTGGTGAGAGAAAGTGGCAGGCACAGGGTAGGAACCATCCTAACAGGAAAGGCAGGCTGAAATTTCCAGGTCACCAGGAGGTGTGCTTAGCTATTCTTACCTAAATCACTTGTACTTTTATAGGAGGGACAGGCTGTTTCTTTTCTTCCCATCGGACAGCTGCTGCCACTAATAGCAAAATCTGTCTTCAAAAATCTAGAAAAAGGTTCAATAAAAAGGGCCATAAACTGTGCTAAATTAATATTTATACCTTTCTGAGTCCGGTGCTTGTCAGAGGTAGATAGGCTGGCTTCTTTCCCTGCTCTGTAGAGGAGCTTTTGTCAAGAGATCTTCATCACAGGGTGAGAGAGAGCATGCATCCTCCCCAGCCAGCACAGGACAGAGAGCCCCAGGCACTGGGAGGGGAGTGTGAGGAGGGGCCAGCAGCCACTTCTGTCTGCCCTGTGTGAAGGGAGGTGCCAGAGAATGGATCTCTGAGCCTCAGGGAGGTGCTGCAATTTAGGATCTAAGGCACATCTCCCTGGTTACTTAATGTCATCTCCCTCCACCAGCCTGGGGTGGGGTGGGGCAGGGCAAAGCTTTTAGCTATAGCTGAGTCTGAAGACAGAAAGGGCCATTCCTCCTCCTCTCCTTCTCTTCCTCCCTTTCTCCGTCTTTCTTCTCTCCCTTTCTCCTTCCTGTTTTGCACAAAGCCTACCCACAGAGGTTTACCAGATAGCTGCCGTTCTCTGGTGATGCTCAGACAGCGTGGTGATCTACTGCCATTCTAACCTAAAGACCACCATCCACCTCATGGCCCCTGCCATGGGCCTGCTACAGGCACCCCAGGGTGTTCCTGGAGCACATGGGTCTAAGGCCGCCTTCGTGGAAGCAGGTAGAGCATCTGTCCCTGGTTATGGCTGGTCTCCTCTAGCCTCCTTCCTGCTGACTTGGTCACAGGACAGCAGTGGCAGTGAGGCTGCAACCCTGAGCCTCTCAGCACTGACTGTCAAAAGCCCAGCTCCTCAGAGCACTGTTCTGACTCAAGTCCCCAGGATTCTGAGCAGGATCGGAATGTGCCCTGGTGTTTTGTCCAAATTTCTTTCTAACAGAAACCTTCATTCCTAGAGCCAGAGAAGGTGGTTAGGGTTCAGAAAGTAAATGAAACTTACAAGTCTCAGAATCTCATGAAAGTGATAAGATTCATGGGGCTGGGTTCAATTAAAATATTTATGTACGAAATTCTTAAAGGATAAAGAAAGAATAAAAAACATAAGATTAACGAGGATACATGTATGTATGTATGTATGTATGTATGTATGTATGTATGTATGTATGCATGTATGTAAATGGCCAGCAAGCAGGTCCTTCAGAGTAGCCCAGGGATGAAGCTTCCATGAGTCATCACCAATGCTGAGTGAGTTTTTCCAGTGATATAATAGTGTCTTTGAGTCATCCCTATAAATTACAATAAACTCATTGGTTCACCAAGATAGACTTGGGTCGAGTTGTTTCATGGTTCCATCATTAGTGACCTATCTCAGGTGAGTAACATTTGCTCAGAGCATCCCAGGAGAAGTCACCAGTAGCAGACACAGAGGTAGAAATGGAGGCAGAGATAAAATGGTCCAGAGATGTATCTGCCATGTCAGGCATCACATCCCGTTTGGAAGTTTAAAGGACTTAGTAAAATCTAGTGGGCCTCCAGGTTCACCGTGCTAACTTCTGACTTGCAATACCTGGATTCCACCTACACAAGGGCGCTGGAGACCAGTGACCTCTCCACTCAAACTTCAGGGTGACATTCACACAAGGGAGTTTGCTTTTCCCTAATCTTCCTTCTTGAATTACGATGGGGATAAAATATTCATGTGCAGCTTTTTACTAGGTCATGAACCAGTGAGTTGAAGAATAAAAATATGCCTAAGGGTAGCAAGAGGGAGAGGAGGTGAGACCTCGCACGTGTTTGAGAACATGGGGTCTCTGCAATGGACTCTGGCAAAGCAGTGATGGAAGAACCAGAAGCCAGGGCCTGCAGACACCAGCTGCACTGCTGCCAAGACTATCACATATCCCCACGATACAGGGGTGTGAACACCGCAATCTCACTGCCCCTCCAGAGAAGGGGCTCCTGCTGTGTTGAACATCATAGCGAATCCAGAACCTTGAGAATGGTCACTTGTCTCACCTGCTGATGAGTCACTGGGACACAAAAGGTCCATTAAAAGGTTCTGGGTCAGGGTTGGGGATTTAGCTCAGTGGTAGAGCACTTGCCTAGGAAGCGCAAGGCCCTGGGTTCGGTCCCCAGCTCCAAAAAAAAAAAAAAAGGTTCCGGGTCATGCCATATGTCTCCTTTGAACTCTTACATAGCTGCTCCTGGTAGACATCTAGATTTAGGATGAGAGCAAGGCTCCATTATGGGACCTCAGTAAGGGGTATCCTCTCAGCTTGGAACCAGTACCCCAGACTACAGGACATCCCCATGACCCTGGGAGTTAGGAGTATCTGTGGTCTCTCCCTGGACATTCCTCAGGACCCACAGCCCTTTCTGTCCCTATCAATCTTAAGTTGCATCAAGATCCTACTTGATTTCGACATCTCCCACTGGCGGGACACGCAATTCTCAGGGTGAAACGTTCCTTGTGTTGGAGACAGCAGCGTGTTTCCTGGCCTCTTGGTGGACCCACTGGGTTAGGGGTGGGCCCTGGGGTGCTGTGCGTCAGGTGTGCTGACACAGTCTTAGTTCTGAAGTGACGGGAAGAGGAGAGGTGAGGCTTGACAGCTCCTCGAGCCTGCCCGTTGTGGCCGATTGGGCTGAAGGTGTGAAGCTGCAACAGCACGTGTGTGCTTAGCTCTGTAGAAAACAAAGTGCTCCCCAGAGTACTCCTCCCACAGGCCGTACTGTGTGGCATTCCAGCCACGTTCATGTTACTCCTCTGTAGTCAGCTCCTGGCGCAGACAGCCGATCGGTTCTAGTGATGATTTGTGTGTAGAGGTCAGATGACATCATTGTTTAACTTACACTCCGTGGTGACCTTGACGTGGGGAGCATCTCTGTGTCTTGGGGGTGGTGTGTCCATCTTCCTTTCCTTGCTGTGCTGCCCTTCCCTCTGTGGAGAAGTACGCACGTCCAGTGCACAACTGAGTCCCTGTACCTTTTGAGCTGCCCTTCTATTATCTCCGTGGTAACCTTTAATGAAAAGGTTTAAAGTTTTGATGAATTGCATTTTTTTCCACAGTTTTCTTTTGTGCTCCAGCTAAGAACTCTTCTTAGAGCCCAGGATTGTAACGCTTTCCCTCTATTCATCCTCCTGGAAGTTTTATTGACTTAGTTTTTACGTTATGGCCTGTGGCCCACTATGAGGGCCCACTGTGAGTGAGCTCTGTGTGAGGTAGGTAAGGGTAGGTAGATGTTCATTTTCTTCCAGGGAATATTTAGGTGATCTGGTGTTTAGGGGGGTTTTGTTTGTTTGTTTTGGTTTTTGCCTTTTTGAGAAAATTCTCTCTCTGGAAAATAATTCCAGTGTCTTTGTCAAATGGTTCACCAGGTGTGTGGCTGCTGGACCACACTGCTGTGCTCCACTGCATAGTATGCCTGACGTGTGTGTGTGTGTGTGTGTGTGTGTGTGTGTGTGTGTGTGCTGCCATAGCTCCATAGCCAGCCTTCAAATCAAGGCTATGGTTTTGATAATTTTATTCTTGTTTTTAGCAATCATCTGGATATTCTGGGGGTTTTCTTTTTGCATTTTATACTTCCAATGCATTTTGAGCCATCTTGTTAATTTCTACCAAAAATTTTACACGGAGATTTTTCTTTAGATGTGATTTTGTGTCCATAGATCAAGATGAGAAAACTAACAGTATACTAGATTTACATTATTTTCACCGGAATATATATATCTTGAGAATGGCTGAGGCCTGTGTTAATTTCTCTCATATTCAAGAAATGTTCTGCAGTTTCAGCAAAGAGGTTTTATACCACATGTTTAAGTTCATTTCTACATTTCCAATATCTTCATCATGTTTTCACTTTGTAACTTTCTTGTTTGTATTCTTTGTGTGTTTGTCCGTTTGCAATACATTTTTACTATGTATCATGGACTTATTTTTTGAGATTTCAATTTCCAAATGTTGCTTGGTATCATATTAAAATACACTTTATTTTTAAAATTTACATCTTGCACCTCTGCCAAACTTACTTAGTAACCTTCATGTCTATTTTTTCATACATAATAAATCATGTTATGTGTTTGGCTCTCTTTAGAGCCAGTCTTACCCTTTTCTTCCAAACATTATATGTTGTTTCTTTTCTTGCCTTATGACATGGAGGCTAGCACCTGCCTTATGTTGTGGAGGCTAGCACCTGCCTTATGACATGGAGGCTAGCACCTGCCTTATGACATGGAGGCTAGCACCTGCCTTATGACGTGGAGGCTAGCACCTGCCTTATGACATGGAGGCTAGCACCTGCCTTATGTCGTGGAGGCTAGCACCTGCCTTATGACATGGAAGCTAGCACCTGCCTTATGACATGGAGGCTAGCACCTGCCTTATGACATGGAGGCTAGCACCTGCCTTATGACATGGAGGCTAGCACCTGCCTTATGACATGGAGGCTAGCACCTCTGTGACGAAGCTGAACAAACCAGTGAGAGCCAACACCCCTGCTGTGTCCTGAACATCAGCAGGAAGGCTGAGGATCTTCTAGATGTCTCTTAAGATGTAAGAAATCCCTTTTACTCTTAGTCTGCTGAGAGTTTTTGCTTGTCTCCCTTCTCCGTGAGTCGTTATTCCTGGTTATTGAGTTTTATCAAATGTTTTTCACCTGTTGAATTTTTTCTTTTATCTTTTCAATGTGGCTAAATATACCAACTTTAAAAAAATATTAAACAAAGCCTACATTCCTGGAGTCATGCCCATTGGACCTCACTGTGTTATTGGCTGTCCTTTTTTTTTTTTTTTTTAAAAATACTACATTGTACTTATTTATTGCGAGTGTGTGTTGTACGTGGATGCAAAGATGCCATGGTTTGCTTGTGGAGGCAGGAGGACAGCCTTATGGCAGTTGGCAGAACTGGTTGTCTCCTTCCACCGTGTGGTGCTGCAGATTAAACTGGGATCATCAGGCTTGATGGGAAGAGATTTTTGTATCTACATTCGTGAAAACGATGATGAAGTTTTCTTTTTCTTTTTCCCTCTTCCTTATATAGCTCACATGTAATGAACATTTTGCCTGCATGTGTGTCTAGTGTCTCTGAAGGCATGGTAGGTCATCAGATCCCCTGAAACTGGAGTTAGAGGCCAACTGGGTCGGCTGGAAGAGCGACCAGTGCTCTGAACTCCTGAACCACCTCCCCGGCCTCATCCGTTATAATAATACCTTGGCACGTCTTGGGTTTTAGGCTGCGGTGAATTCATAACGAGAAGGAAGAATTGTTCCCTGGCTGTGAGCTGTCTGGAAGCCTGGGTACTAGAGTGTTCTTGCTTAGTAAAACTCGCCAGTCAAGCCATTTAGGGTTGGATATTTGGACCAAGGCTTTGAATGTCCCCGAAGGGATGGAGCTATTCATGCTTTCCATTTCATTTGGGGTCAATGTAGCCTGTCATTTGAGCATTTAAAGAACTTGTCCATTCTGGTGCTGGACAGATGGATCTGGAAACAGCAGAAATGAGAACAAGCACCCCACTATAAATAAGGCAAGGTTTTTCTATGGGAATATCAGCTGGGGCTGCTTGAATTGAGTCAAAAGGTGATCCCTGATCAGAGGTGATCAGGCTCATAGCTCACCATAGAAAGCAGCAAGCTTTGATTGATTTTCTGGAGTGGGCTCAAGTTTGGTAATTGTCTCTGGTGCAGACTCAAACAAAACTTCCTACTGTGTGAAAACATTCTAGCTTCATATTTGGAGGGTTCATGGGAGGCCCCTTGGCCTTGGAAAGGGTTGTAGGACTTTTCAGCATTTGAAATGTAGACAGAACGCACACGCTGTTCCGACAGTCAACAGATCAGGGTCACCCTATGTGGTAGTCTTAGATAAAATATCACTCAAATGATTGACATGTCTAGTGCAGGCCTCGGAGGGTCAGCTCTGAGGTTAAGGCAGCAGAAAGGGGCAAACACAGTGGGTAGTTAGAGACACAGAGCTTCTTTCTTTTCTTTTTAAAAGAGATTTATTTATTTTATGTGTGAGTACTCTGTTGTTTTCTTTAGACACATCAGAAGAGGGCATCGGATCCCATTACAGACAGATGTGAGCCACCATGTGGTTGCTGGGAATTGAACTCAGGACCTCTGGAAGAGCACTTAGTGCTCTTAACCACTGAGCCATCTCTCCAGCTCCAGACATGGGCTACTTACTGTGTTCAGTCACCCGCTGGTGCTAGAGGCTAGAGGCACTGCTAAAGAGCCAACACTTTTGCTAAAAGCACACTTCAGATTTCCACAGTGACCCGGGCAACAGTTCTCGAGACCCACACATCAGAGGGGATATCCTGCAGCAAATTTAGTGGGAAGCCAATTACACGCTGCTCAGCCGTGTGACTTCTGCAGTTCATGATTTTTAAGTCAATGAGAACAGACCAAAGAAACACTAAGGATTATTTGCTGTTGTTCTTTTCTTTAAAAAAATAAAATAAAATCCTCCCTTATATTTGTCATTTGTGAATCCAATGTGACAACCATTAATTTGTTTAGTCACAAGGATCACCTGCTGCGCAAACATTCTCCCTTCATGGTCTGGGGACCTGGGGCTTCACAACAAAGCAATCGAGAAGGCGCAAGGGCAGAAGGAGAAGAAGAATGCATGTTATTTTTGACAGGCAGCAGTTAGCGTCCAGCGTCTATCTGCAGTTTCTCTGCAATGGTCCCTACTGCGCCCTCCACCAAAGCTGGTTTGCATGAACTATCTCAAAGGACTCGCTGTCCTCACACCTTCTGCTGTAGCCTTTTATTAAGCAAGGTCTCACTCTGCAGTCTAAAACTCAGAGAGATCCTCCTACCTCTGGCTCCATGTCCACCTGCTTGGATTTCAAGCCCGAGCTACCACACCCAGCCTGGGTCTTTAGGAGTAATGGTCAATTACCTTGTACTGCTGTTGCTTTTTTTTTTTTTCAACTTGATACAAGCCTAGACCTACCTGAGAGAGGGATGCTCGGTTGAGGAATTGCTTCCACCAGTCTGGCCTGAGGGCAGACCTATGGGTAATATTCTTCACTGCCCAGTCCACTGTGAGGGGTGTCATCTGTGGGCAGGTAGGTCTGGGTCGTGTAAGCAGGGTAGCTGAGAAAGTCAGAAGGGCAAGCTTGTGCGCATTTCCCCAGTCTCAAGCCAGGAGTCATGAATTCCTGCCTTGAGCTTCTGACCTGGCTTTCCTTGATGATGAACCATGACCCGGAAGCTGAAATAAATCCTTTCCTCCTCAAGTGATGATTGTGCTTATCACAGCAACAGAATCCAAACTGGAACACTATGGTAGTGGGAAGGGGAGGTCGGCGTTTTCTGCTGTACCTTCTCATGTCCCCAGTCAACTCACTTATTTAAGGAATTGGCACTTGGTTTTTTTTAAAAACTTTTGCAGTTTTGTAGGGCCTTCTATTTTGTTGAGTTCTGTACCTTTCTTAACTTCTTACTTTAGGGTTTTATCCTTCTCTTCTTGATGCAGTCACTGATCATAAATATTGAAAATTTTCTAATATAGACTTTCACCATACAGTGTGTTTTCTGGGTATTGTTTGAGCTAAGCTTTACTCCTCTTAGTGTGCTGTTTTTAGGGTTATTTACAAGTGAATAATTCCTAATTTTCTTTTTGGTGTTGTATTTAATTATTGGGTGATGTAAGTGTGCTGTTTATTGCAAATATTTGTGATTTTTCCTTTTTGATCTCAAAGTTAATTTTACTGTGTTCAGAGGGCGTCTTCTGTATGATTTTAATCCTTTTAACTGTGTCATTGGGTTTTAAAAACAGGATCTTGCTACACAGTTCAGGTTAGTTTAAGTTTCCCAAGTACTGGCATTGCAGGCATTGCCCCCATCTGGATCAGTACCTTTAACTCTACTGAAAATTGCTGACTGGCCAAGGACATAAGGTCCAGTTGAGTGAGGAGACCATGTATGTCTGCGGAAACTTAGGTCTGCCAGTGTTGGCTAGCGCGTTTTCAAGAACCAACTGGTCCAAGGCAGTTGTCTGTGAAGGACAAACTATAGTGGTTGCTTTTGTCTTAGTTCTGTCAATTGCTAAAAAATAAGTTTTCAAATATTACAATGATGTAGAATTTTGCTTTGTGAATTTTTGAAACCTATTTTATAACTATCAATGTTTATAACTATCATGTCTTTTAGATGAATTAACCAAAATCGACCATTTTGGAATGTCCTTTCTTACCTCAGTAACAATCTGTGTAATGAGACATAATTTTTGCGATGATACAAAATATGGGTCCTCCCGCGTCCCTCCCACACTTACTGCCTGCCGTCTGGGTGTCTATCTCTTCCCTCTGATTCTACTTGACATTTTCTTATTTTGTGGGGCTCTGTTCTCCTCCAGGCATGACTTAGCTCCTGCTGTCTTGAACTCAAAGCTGCTGCTGTGGTTACCAGCAGGAGGCCTCATAGGAAGGAGTCTATGAACATTGCCTGGTGCTGCGTGTGTGTGTGTGTGTGTGTGTGTGTGTGTGTGTGTGTGTGTGTGTGTGTGTGTGTTGGGGGTTGAGGGTGGGGTGGCTGGAAACTCACTAGAGATTGCAGTCACTCACTCACTCCTGCACCCTCACCTAGCTGTGTGTTATTCTTTCCCGGGTCATAGTCCCCAGGGGTGCTAGAAATTATAGAAGGTGGAGGGTAATATGACCAGGGAATCTATCTGCACAATTTTCATGAGTCATCACCCATGGTGGGGTGGGACTATTCAGTTATACCCATGCTTTTGTAAACCACCTCAATGAGCTCTCTGGTTCACCGAGCTGGTCTTTGGTGAGGTCATTTCTTTGGTTTGTAGTCTCCCTCTCTATCTGAAAAATAGAGAAAAATTGTACAGCAATCTTTTTGGAGATAACGTATACCTAAATTGGTTTTGTTTGTTAACTCTTTTATCCATTTTTATAATCCCTGCCTTTTTAATTGCCATATTTACTCCAGTAACATTTAATATAGCAAATGATATGATCAAACTCACTTTCCATCATATCAGTTTTATAATATTTTAGAATTTATTTAATTTCTATTGGCTTTTTGGAAAAAAAATCTCTGCACCTCTTCTGCTATTTTAGCTCTCACTTTAAGGAATGTTTACTCTTCTCTACCTGGTCAACTTAAAAGATGTAACACTACACAGAGTGTGGAAACATTGTAGCCATGTATGCCATGTTTCCACTCTCACTGCCTTTGCTCTTTATTTTCCTACCCTGTAACTTTTTAACATGGTAATTTTTTGCTTATACGATTATATGCTTTTATAATTTTAAATTACATTTGTTTGTATGTGCTAAGGTGGGCATTTGGAGATCAAAGGACAACTTGCCAGAGTCAATTCTTCACCAGGTTCAGGGTCTCAAACACAGGACATCAGACTGGATGCAAGAACTTTTCTCGCTGAGCCGTCTTACTGATGCCACGTGTATTTATATTTTAAGGAATTAAACTGTAGATTGTTCATGCAAAAGCCATCTTTTTCCCAAGAGCTCCTCTGAAGTAGCTGAGCATCAGATGCTGCACTTTGAAAACACTTTTTAGTGAGCTTCCAGTGAGGAACTCTCTTGTTTTTCACTTTGTCTATCTCCTTCATTGCTGGTGAAGATTCTTGTCAAGTATAGAATTCTGAACTAAGTATTATTTCTCTTCTGATTATATTCCCTTTTTGTCAGGTGCTCAGTCTTGTCACACAGTACCTTGAAACACCATTCTTTACTCCTCTGTCATTTTTCTCCCCGTTTCTATGGATTGTGTTTTTCTACTGACCTGCCAGATCATGAGAGTCTTAATACAAACATACTGAGTGATCGGGATCATATCTGCAACACTGAGCTTTAAGCTATGCCCTCTCTGGATCCAATCACATTCCCCAAAGGGCGATGATACTTTCATTTACTGTAACTCCTTAGTGCATGCTTACATGGTGGGTTCTGCCTCACTGAGGCAGTGGCTTGGGCCAGTTCAGACCTGTTGGTCCTTCTCTTCTTGGAAAGTTGAGATCAGCCCAGAGACTGACTCAATCAAAACACTGTCTCCCCCACCTTTGGCTCTTTCTCTTCCAAGATCCCTCTCCTTCCTCTCTTACATACATTTAGGCAGCGTAAGTGTCCAGGGGTTATCTCTGCCAAGGCAGAGGCGGCCATTGCTGCCCAGGCTCAGACTTGCCTTTGAAGTCTGCCTCATGCTCTGGGGCTCTTGGGTGGCCACCTCTGCCTTTCACCTGGGCTTCCACTGACTGAGCTCTGGGAGTTCCGAATGTTATAGTCCCTGGCTCCTCCACATCAGAAGCAGAACCCTTGAATTTTTTTTTGTACAGCATTCCCTGCCAGCTGTGTTTATTTCCCACAGTGCTTTCTTTGTCCCCAGAGCCTTTGATACAGAGTCCTGACACCATGGGTCCTTGTGTAAGGTCAAGAATATGTGAGAGAAGACATAGGAAAGTGTGGCAGTCGGGCCTGATGCCAGGAACACCGTGTTAGGAAGGTATGGTGTCAATGTTCTTCAGACTCACACTCGAGCTGCTGCAGAGGCTACAGAGCACTGTGCACCTTGCCCTGGGCTCGCCCATCTTGCCTCTCAAGGCCAGCATGACCCCCTGCCCTGAACCTTGACCTCCTCGGACCCGTGTGATTTTTTGGTATCTGCCATTTAGGAGACTGTGACCCCTGTGGCTGCTCACTCAGCCTGCTCCTGCGATCCGAGTGGAGATGAACAAATGACAAGAAGCATAGGTACAGGAAGAGTTGAGGGACCCCATGAGGATACCTTTGTCTGAGGAAAATTGAGAGAGGACAGGCAGAGCTTTAGGTCAGAGGTAAAGGAAATGGGGCTTTGTGGAAAGTTTGGGGCCCCACAGATCAGTGGTTAGGAGAATCTCCCAAACCTGAAGTCCCTAACTTACACAACCCACATTCCATTCTGGTGATGAAGACTATCCTGAGCATATTCCCTGAAATTATTCCAACCTTTAGAATTAGATGTAAAGGAAAACTTCGCCAATTTCCCACCAAGTTAAATGTCAAACTATCAAATTGAATTGCTGCTAACGTATACACAGTAAAGTAATCAGAACAAGAAGCTAATTAATAAACAAAAAGAGGTCACATGCCTTCCTTGGGATCTTATTTTAAAAACAAACAAACAAACAAAGAGCTTCCATCTTGTTTGACATTAGAGGGTATCAGAGCAGGACAACTAGGAAATGCCCCGACACACTTGAGTCTCTCAACACTTAGAGTATGGGAACCAGACTATCACACCACAGCCGTAGCCACCTGCAGCCACACTGGGTTAGTTAACTCTGTCAATAAGGTTTCCTTCATAAAAGGAATAATGTGTCATCCTCCTGCATGCTACTAGGGAAGTTAGGACCAAAGACATTGTCTTAGTCAGTGTTCTACTGTTGCAAAGAGACACCATGACCAGGACAACTCTTATAAAAGAAAGCATTTAATTGAGGGCTTTCTTACAGTTTAGAGGGTGAGTCCATGATTGGGAACAGTAGCTGAGAGCTCCTGATTCTCAGGCATCAGGTAGGGAGAGTCAGAGACAGAGATAATAGGCCCAGCATGGACTTTTGAAACCTCAAAGCCTATTCCCTAGTGACACATCTTCAATAAGAACACACTTTCTAATCCTTCCCAAACAGTTCCACTCACTGGTGACAAAATATCAAAACGCATGCGCCTACCTGGGTGAGGGAATTCTCATTGAAACCTCCACAGGGTTTTGGAACACTTAGTCCTAAATGGAATGTCTTCATCAAACCTCTCTCCTCAGGGCTCAGGGAGCCATGCAGAAGAGAAGTGGAAAGATTCTAAGAGCCAGAGGGGATGGATGATACCAAGGAAAGAGTGTCATCCGGGCACAGCAGGGCTGACTCACATATGAACTCACAGAGACTGTGGCAGCGTAGACAGGATCTGCACAGGGTCAAGCCACACAGGGTCCCAGCACTGAGAGGGGAAAGTGGGCACAAGCTCCCACCTCTAGACAAGAAGCTGTCTGCAACTGACACCTGCTTGCAAAAGAAAAATTAGTTTCCTCTGATGGTGTCTCATTTGGAATATAAACCACACCTGAGGGTGGGCTGTATGTACAGCAAAAGATACCCAACACAAAAGGAACTCAATGGTATTTTTTGTAGACTTTTTGTCTCATATGCTTTTATTTAGACTTTCTTCTTCTCTTTCCTTCTTTCCTTACTGGTATCTTGCTTGTATGTTATAGTTTCCCATTTTGTGTTTTCATGGGTTGTGTGTGTGTGTGTGTGTGTGTGTGTGTGTGTGTGTGTTTCCTTGTGTCTTTTTTCTTTTTAAGAATTCTGGGGGTCTGTGTGTTTATTTGCCCATTAGTTTTTTAAGGAGAGAGAGAGGGAAAGAAAGGATGTAGAATTGGGTGAGTATGGAGGTATAAAGGATCTGGCAGGAGTTGGGTGAGGAAAAACTGATCAGAATGCATTGTATGAAGATTTAAAAAAAAAAAAGAATCCTCCCGGCTGTACAGGAGCCTGCCTCCTTTTCGGATTTGTTTGTTTGTTTGTTTGTTTGTTTGTACCAGCATCGGGTCATCAGGCAGTGACTATGAGCTACAAACTCTAAAGGTACGAATTGGCTGCCATGGATATGCTAGCTTGCAGACAAGGGAAGCGAGGTCCCGCTTCTACCTTGAGCACGTGTGGGCCCCTCTGCACACACAGACTTCCCCATGCAGCGTCCTCTTGGGGATGCAGGTCTGCAAACACATCCTGTGACACCACTTGGGGGTGAATGCAATGCTGTGATAAAGCCCTAAAGCCCCATGGGTCAAGCACCCATGAGAGTGGGTAGTGATCACACTGTCTTAGATGTCCCCCTGCTTTCTTTCTTGTGTGTAGTTCAAGGGAATCCCAGACATACAGCAAACCTGCTTGTGTGATAGCCTTGTGTACCCCAAGAATTCCTTATCATCTGTGGAGACCATCAGCAGGCACCCCAACTGCTTGTTAAGCAAATCTCAACAATAGAATCTTATGTATTAATATTTAAATGTATTTCACAAGGGACATAGCCCCTAATTAGATCAACAACTTCAATACCATTTCACATTTAAAATGAGTAGCAGCCAGCCTTCTGTACCATCACATGCCCAGTAGGATCTGTCACACTGTGTGACTACATGGCTTTGTCCTCTCTCCGGATATTGCCTTAAGACTCAAATACTGGACATGGACACTTGCCTGTTAGGTCTTCTGCACAGCAGTTCCCCCATCTCTGTCCTTTCTGCGATGGTCCTCATTTTCTGAGCTGTGTCCCACGCTTTCTGAGTAGCGCATTAGTGAGACAGTAGGATTGAGAAATAATCATGGGACCTTTGGGTTTGGTCGTAAACACCTCCATCATAGGTGACATCTGCTTGTCTTTCTTTTGGGGAGGAGGCTGATGATCACGAAATGCTTCAGCAGAGGACTGTTTCTGTGAATGGAGGGGGAACAGATGGATGGGAAGTTGGGCAGACAGAGGGATGGATGGATGGGAGGATGAATGGATGGGAGAGTGGGTAGGTAGATAAGTGGGTAGGTGGGTGGATGAATGGATAAATGAGAGGTGGGTAGGTAGATAAATGGATGGATGGGAGAGAGGGTAAGTAGGTAGATAAATGGGTGGGTGGGTGGAAAAATGGAGAGTGGGTAGGTAGATAAATGGGTGGGTGGGTGGATGGATGGATGGGCCTGCAGAGTTCTCTCCCAAGACAAGCATATACACATCTTTCCCTTGGCCTCTGACTTTTCAGCTTATTTAAATTAATAAAATGTATATGAAAGTTGCAGAAACAATACATGGACCCCCATCTGTTCCCTGGAGACCTTTGTCACTGACCCATGTGGAGCTCACTGCAGACACTTAGCACTAAGTTACACATCTCAGTGTGTTCTCCAAGAGCAGATAGTGTGCCATTGCTGTAGCACAGCCCTGGCACTGCCCTGCCGCCCACAGTCCCATTCAGCCAAGGGCCTCTTTCAAAGTCCAGGGCTGAGTTACAGTCACCGGGGTCTGGGGATGAAGCAATTCCTTGACTGCCCTTGAATTCAGAGCTCCCACAGACCAGCTGTCTGGTGCTATGTCCTTCAATTTGTACAGCAGAATGGCTTGTTTTTCCAGAACACAGATGCTGTACTTGGTTGTTTGAAGGGAAGCATATCAGTGTCAGTCATTTGTCCCCTGCCGGTCACCTGGCTAACAGGATGGCTGCCGGGCTTCTCTGTTGTTACAGCAACTAAGCAAGCATGATGTGCCTGGCAAGGCAGCAGCCCCCAGCATGGCCCATGTCCTCATGCCCAGAATGTGGAGTCTACAGAGCAAAAGGGTTCAAGACGACGGATAAAGAACAGGTGGCGGACAGCTGTCCTCCTCTTGTGAGTTCTGCAGATACGGAGTCCACGGAGGAGACAGACAGAGACTGCAGGGCTAGGGAGAGAGCTAGAAACACATCTAAGCTTTGAAGGCAGAGGTGGTCCTTGGTACAGGAGTGCCATCACCCATCATCTAAGAATGTGGGACACCCGAAGGGCCCTGGTGGGACAGTGACCTCAGAACATTGGGCAATTATGTTTAGGTTGTTCAAAGCCACCAAGTTTGGGTTATTTTTTTGTTGTTGTATTTGCAGCCACCGAGAATGAATACATGTGGCACACATTAATTAAAAAGCAATTAATTCTTATTTTCTGGGGAGATGCTTAGAGACCAGTTTAGTTTCCTGTACATCAGAAATCTGCCTGCCAAGTTGGTATCCTTGGAGGGCTCCTGCCTGAATTAATGGCTGCTGACATACTGCTCATGGCAGCTTCCTGAGCCATGCTCAGTAGAGGCGTTTTTGGAAGACGGGACACTTGAACACTCCAGCGGCCGTGTCTCTACCAAGTGTCCATAGTGCTCTGAGGCAGCACCATCACCAGGTAGAGGTTCCGTCCGCCCCATGAAAGCACACCTCCATTCCTGTAGCACATTCTTACAAGCGGACTAGAAGACATCCTGCATTCACCTTGTGCGTTCTCCATCATCATCCCAGACTCGTCATCTAGATGTTTGCAGTGCGTGTATGCATGCTGTATGTGCCTATAGACATGGGCATGCAGGTATGTGTGACACTGCATTATCTATGTAGACATTCACGTATGCTTGTGCATGTGTATGTTCATTTGTGTGTATGCGTGCTATGCATATGCATGTATCTGGGTATGCATGTGTATACCTGTGTGTGTGCCATGTGTTTGCTGTGTGTGTGCTCTGAGTGTGTGTGTGTCTTTGTGTGTCTCTGTGTGTGTATGTGTGTGTGTCTCTGTGTGTCTCTGTGTGTCTTTGTGTGTCTGTGTGTGTCTGTGTGTATCTGTCTGTGTGTCTGTTTGTGTGTGTCTATGTGTGTCTGTGTCTGTGTGTATCTGTCTGTGTGTCTGTTTGTGTGTGTCTATGTGTGTCTGTGTCTGTGTGTGTCTGTGTGTGTGTGTGTGTCTGTGTCTGTGTGTCTTTGTGTGTCTGTGTCTGTGTGTCTGTGTGTATGTGTCTGTGTATGTGTTTCTGTATATGTGTGTGTATGTGTCTGTGTGTGTCTCTGTGTGTGTGTCTGTATGTGTGTGTGTGTGTGTGTGTCTGTGTGTGTGTCTGTGTGTGTGTCTGTGTGTGTGTGTGTGTGTGTGTGTGTGTCTGTGTGTGTGTGTGTGTGTGTGTGTCTCTGTGTGTCTGTGTGTGTGTCTGTGTCTGTGTGTGTGTTTGTGTGTGTGTCTCTGTGTGTCTCTATGTGTGTGTCTGTATGTCTGTGTGTGTCTGTGTCTATCTATGTGTATGTCTGTGTGTCTGTGTGTGTGTTTGTGTGTGTCTGTGTGTGTGTGTCTGTCTGGTTTGTGTGTGTGTTTGTGTGTCTGTGTGTGTCTTTGTGTATGTGTCTGTCTGTGTGTCTTTGTGTGTGTGTGTGTGTGTGTCTGTATGTGCATGCCTGTGTGTGTGTGTGTATGTCTGTGTGTGTGTGTGTGTGTGTGTGTGCTAGCATGTATATGCATTCCTTTGCTTGGTTATCCTGGTCACCTGATCACTTTCTCTCCCAGCACAGGTGATTTTAGTGACTAGAGCCCCTAGACAATCTATGTTGACGAGCTTAGATGGCTCTATGGGTCTCCTCTTCATGGTTCTCCTGCTTCTCCACAGAGATAATGCCTCCCTTGAGATGGTCACAGAGCCTGGCTGCCCAAACCCAGTAGTCCAGAAGGTCTGCATTCATCTGGGGACAGTTTGGAAACAGCTCATTATGGCTTCAGGATGTACAAGTCTGCCGTCTGAGAACATGAGATAAGAGTCAGGAGCCCAGTGCTTCCGAGGGTGCTGATGCAGGGACAGTCTCCCCATCCGAGAGCCTAGCCTAGGTCACCAGTGTGTATGGTCTACTTTACCATGGCCTCTGACCTCAAGACAGCAGGTCTTTGGGGAAAAACAAGCTGCTGATCTTCAAGCAGGAGGAGAGTGAGGGACGGGAGCCTGGGGTCTCAGAAAGGCTCTGATGCTGTTGGTGAAAAGGTTATTGGGCTACTCTGTAAGGACTTGAGACTGGGACAGTCTCTCTCTCTCTCTCTCTCTCTCTCTCTCTCTCTCTCTCTCTCTCTCTCTCTCTCTCCTCTTTTCTCTCCCTCTCCAACAGCAGTAAAATATGAAACTATCTCATTGGGATTTGGCTGCAAGCCACAACTCAGAAACCGTCCAGGCTGGACGTGAAAGTGCCCTGTCAGCTCACAAATTGGGAGGGGGAAGGAAGGAGGAAGATAGACAGGGAGACCACAACATGGCATGATCTTTTCCCCTGGGCCCAGTCCTGCCCAGTAGACATCTAGAGCCCCAGCTAACCCCTGCCTTCCTTTGAGAGACAGGTTCTAAGGTCATAGATAGAGGACTACAGGAAGTGGGGGACCCTCTGGACTCTTCTTAGCTAGTGTCCTGCTCCCCTAGAATGTCTCAATGTGAGTGAGAAGCTTGTAGACAAGCATTCAGCAACCTTTCTCAGATTCTGCAGAACCTCATGTGGGTCTGCAAGTGCCCTAGGGTTCTGCTTAGGGCACTGGTGCTCTTCCCAAGGCAGTAAGCAGGTTGCAATCTGCAGGCTACAGGGGGCAGAGGGTAAGCTGTACTTTTGGGGTACTTCTGACAATGTGCTTGAATCCAGTTACCTACCACACTGGGGATGGGCCCTGTGCTGGTCTGCCGTTAGACCTGCTTGTTTCTGCTCCAGTTTCCAGATCTTTACAGGAGAGCAGAGGTGCCTTTGCCATGGTCCTGTGCCTCCAGTACTTGGCAGACACTGCAATCAGCTTTCATCCTCACCCCCAGCTCCTCCACTAGGCTTGCTTCTTCTTGTATCCCAGACTCATTGGCATCCAGAGCATGCAAGCCTCTTTGTGTCTTGTCCGGTCTGAGTCTAAACCCTCTCCCCTTCTTCCCAGGGCCTTGCTTCTGCATGACAGTCACAGCCAAGTGGCCAGGTGAAGATGTTCCTGGGCCCCTCTGCCCAAGACCTTCTGAAGCCTCAAAACCTGTGGGTGAAGAGCTGCCTCTTGCCTTGCTTTAAATAGCTCTGCAGGGAGGTGAGGCAACTCAGCTCAGAGGACAGGAAGGTAATCACGCCTGACAAGTGTTATTTTTACACAGATCTGACCAGCTGAGGGGGGTGGGGGCGGGGGCTTATGTAACCAAAAGCAGGATATTTGCTAAGTCTAAGTAAACCCTCAAAAATGGGAAGGGAGAAGGGGGGGGGAGAAGGGAGAGAGAAAGGAAAGGAAGGAGAGGATGAAGGAGGGAGGGAAGAAGGGAGGAAAGGAAGGAGAAAGAAAGAAACAGACAAATAGAGATGAAGGGAGGATGGGTGTAGAGAAGGAAAGAAAGAGAGAGAAGAAAGGAAGAGGAAGGGAGAAAATCGGGCGATGCAGGTCAGTACAAACCAGCTGCTACTTTCTTATGCTGCCACCTGGTGGTCAAGAGTGTCCTCTCTAGGTACGGAGTCACCCACGGAACCAGAACTCTGGAGTAACCTGGGACAAGGGTAGCTAACTTAAGTGGGGCACGGGCAAGAGGTCTGCCCAGTCTGTGCTGAGGACTGAGTCTGCAGTTCCCATGAGTCGGCACAGCTAATGATGCTGTCTACCTGACCACAAAGCTTTGAGTGGATATGGTGGGATTGGTCCTCTGCATCTGAGGATGGGGAACTGTCAGGATCCTGTCCCAGGAAAGCCACAGAGCATGCTGTCAGCTACCAGGATCCTGACCCGAAGATGCGCAGACACCATCTCATAGGCTGGTGATAGAGATGTCCGTCATCCTGGGCTGGAGCCAGGCCCAGTGTATGCTTGAAATCCACACAGCATGTGCATTGGTTCAAGGCCCCTGTCCCTTGGGATTCTGGAAGGGCTGACAGGTCACAATGTGTGCTTCTGCAGCAGAGAGATATGGCCTCAAGGGGGAGGGGAAATGGCTCTCCCAAAGTCCCCATGAGTAAGCCTGTCTAAATGGGGCTTTGTCACCTCCGTGAGCACAGCTCCGGCTCAGCCCCATCCACGCCAGTGGCTCCAGGGACTCGCCAGCAGGTTCAGATCTCTGCGCTGGTAGAAATGACCCACTCTGCAAGAAGAGAGGCAGTGTTCTGAAAGCAACGGAGAGGAGTAAGAGACGTGATGCAGGTGCACGTGGAGTCCCAGAGGGACAGGAGAAAGACAACAGACGCAAACTTAAGGGAGTATGGCCGAGATGAAAACACGTTTAGACAGTCGAGAGAGAAGTCCAACAAGCCTGCAACAGAACAAACATAGAGAAGTCAGACTAAACACAGCACCAACAGCTAAATAACCACAGACCGGGAGAGAGTCGGACCAGTGGCCAGAGTCGGGGGTGGGGAAGAAAATGACAAGAGAATGCTGGCACAGCTTACAGGAAACGGACAGCAGAAAGAACACTTATCACCCACAATCCTGCGCCTGCCACGTGTGTGATTTTTATTTGCAAAATAGATACATCTTCAGATAAGAAAATATTCTTAAAAACGGAAAATCAACCAGAAGCATCCTGGAGGCAACGTGTTTGTGATTAAATGTGAAGGACTATACTCCTTTCCCGTCTGATGATTTTAAAATGATGTGAACCGTTTAACATAAGGAGGACAACACTGACGTTTATTAAACGTGCAGATTTAGACTATGGGATGGTGGCATGAAGGGACTGCAGTGCCCGGGACTGTACTGTGGTAGGTGAAAGTGGATCAGTGTTTTTACTAAATAACCAAGAAAAGCCAAAGTTGTACCTTTTAACTGTGAGATGAGGCATTAAAATAACCATGCAAAGGGGCAGAGGAAAAGCGTCTGCAGGAGAGTTAGAATGTATTAGCCGACTTTTAAAGAGGCAGAAGGAAGGAGCAGATAAACAAGAGGCAGGAGGAAGAAGCCAGGTGGCAAGCACGGTGCCACGGCTGCAGTCACTAGTTATCGAGGGTCTGGCTCCTCTGATAAAGGCTGGGGTTGCCAGGCTGGAGGGCTCATGGGGCTCAGGGTAGGGTGCTTGCCTGGCATGCGTGAGGATCTAGACTCAATCCCCAGTGGCACCAAAGTAATAAACAGATAAAAGTCGAAAGGCAAATGCTGGCTTATAGCACATTTCTTTTTATTATTTTCATTGAAGTAGGGGCTATGAGGAGGCATTCAGTGTGAGTCTGTGTGCACGAGGTCAGAAGAGGCATCCGGTCCCCTCTTCTCCAGTTGGAATTACAGGAGACTGTGAGCCCCAGCATGGGCACTGGGAACAAACCCAGGCCCTCCATAAGAGCACTCCAGGCTTCTTACAGCTGAGCCACCTTTCCAGCCCTCAGGCTGCATTTTTAAATACAGTCAGGGGATAAGAAAAAGACAAGAATGCCAAGAACAAGCAAAAAGTAATCTATGATAAATTAATATCAATTGCTCAATAGCAGAGAAAACAGATTTAAGACAGCATCACAGAGAAAAAGGGTCAGTTTGTCCGTGAGACTTAGGAACCATAGATTCATATGCCCCCTAACAGAAACACTCAAATATAAGTCCAAATGGTTTTTACTTATAAAAAGGAAAACAATAACCGAGAGTTAGAAGGCAACATGTGAATTTGCAATCATGGTGTGGTATTCTAGCAAGAGTCTTTACTAATGGGTGGAGTGAGTAGCTGAAACAGGATCAGGGAACCCGCATTCCCACCTACGCTGGCCTCATAGCTCCCACAGGACACTCACCGTTACACCATCCTAGGCACACGTTCGCCCACGCAGTTGGTATGGTCAGCCAAAACAAAATTTTAATACATTTCAAGACATTGAAATTATATTGAATGCGCTCTAATCACAGTAGAATTAAATTAAGAATTGGTGCCAGGAAGAGAGCCAGGAAAGGCGTCTGCCTGCCAGACATTTGGCAATTAGGTGACACACTTCTCGATAGCCTGTGGGGAAAATAAAATAAAATCTTAAAAGTTATACATATTTTAAATTGATAATGAACATTCAAAATTCTTTTATGTTTCATCTTACTTGGATAATTTTAAAGAATAGAAATTCAAAAGCAATTTTATAAGGCAAGGTACTCCAGAGAAACCTGATGGATAGGTAAACTGATAGAAGACAGATACACAGATACATAGGTAACTGACAGATGATGGATGGTAGATAGATAGATAGATGATTGATAGATAGTAGATAGATAGATGGATAAGTGATTGATAGATGAATAAATGATATATAATAGACAGATATTAGGTAGATAGATGATAGGTAGATGACAGAAAAATGATTGATAGATGATAGATAGACATATAGATAGATGATAAATAGATGATAGATAAATAGTTGGTCAGACACAAACAGAAAGATAGATGACAGATGACTGATAGATGATAGATGGATAGATAGATAGATAGATAGATAGATAGATAGATAGATAGATAGATGATAGATAGGCAGGCAGGCAGGCAGACAGACAGACAGATAGATATTATAGATAGGTAGGTACGTAGGTAGGTAGGTAGGTAGATAGATAGATAGATAGATAGATAGATAGATAGATAGATAGATAGATGGATGGATGGTAGATAGTCGGTCAGACACAAACAGAAAGACAATTGACAGATGATTGATAGATGATAGATGGATAGGTAGATAGACAGACAGACAGACAGACATACAGACATAGACAAGACAGACCAACAGGTATATAGGAGGTATAGAGGATAAGTAGAGCAAATGGTAGTTCAGTTCAAGTCCAAGTGCTGAGAAACACCAAGGTTAGTGTCTGAGGAAATGGGTTTTCCGTCTCAAAGAAGGCTGTGTGCTCCTTACCTTTGTGTACTGTTCAGGTGCTCTGTGGCATGGGTGATGCCCACCTACACTAGTGACAGTGAGTCTCCTCTCAGGTCACCCATTCAACTGCTGGTATCTTCCAGAAGCACCCCCACCGACGCCCAAGAGATCCTGCTGTTCTAGCCATGTCTGCAGCCTGTGGCCCTAACTGTTGCTTCGAGAACCAAGACTGTGCAGCCACAGTTGTGATCTCCTAGGAGAACATTATGAGTAGGATTAAGGAATTACAGACAATAAGAATAGCACTTGGCAATATAGAAATCAGAGAAAAAGGAAACTAGATCAATTAAATTTTAAATTATCTTTTAACTTCTATTTTTCACACTTATGCTTATATGTTGTAGAGGTCAGAGGACAACCTATGGGTGTTGGCTCTCTTCTTCTGTGTGTGGATTCCAGAGATCAAACTTTGATGGCCAGGCTTGGCAACAAGTGCCCTTGACCACTGAGCTATTTCCTGGCTCCCAAATTTATTTATTTATTTGTTATTATTTTTATGCACATGGGTATTTTGCCTGCATGTATGCCTGTGCATTGCATGCATGTCTGATGCCTGTGGAGACCTGATAAAAAGCAGTGGATTCCTTGGAATTGAAGTTTTGTACAGTTGAGAGCAAATGTCTCAAACTCAGGACTTGAACTCAGGTCCTCTGGAGAAACAGTCAGTGATCTTCACTGCTGAGCCATCTGAACTAAATTTAATTATTTAAGAAGATGAGTCAATCAAGGGAAGTCTGAAAATATGATAAAATACTACATAGAAAAAATTCTAAATTTTATACCATAAAATGAATTTGGAATATTCCTTGAGAAGCAGAGCTTAACCCAAATTATGATGAAATGAAATGGAAGATCTGAATGTCAGCTCAGATTAGGGATATGAAGATCAAACAGGTCACATGATCCCGGATGAGACCCAGAATGTGGGGAAGGTGTGAAGGACGTTCTGACAGCTGGCGGCAACTGAATGACTTTGCATTAGTTATTTTCTCTGGATTTAATTTCTGATCTTGATAACTGTAGTTTGGTTATGAAAAATTATGTCTTTTTGGGGAAATGCAGCAATGAAGCAATAATGTATTTAGCAACAAATTAGGATAGTGTATTTCATTACCAGTCTGAACACACACACACACACACACACACACACACACAGAGAGAGAGAGAGAGAGAGAGAGAGAGAGAGAGAGAGAGAGAGAGAGAGAGAGAGAGGTTCTGTTGTGAGGAACATCTTCAACATGGACTCAGATTGCAGAATAACAGAGTTAGAAAGCAACATGTGAATTTGCAATCATGGTGGGATATTCTAGCGAGAGTCTTTACTAATGGATGGAGTGAGTAGCTGAAACGGGATCAGGATTAGGCTGTATGGTCCTTCGAAGGCTGGGACAGGTTGCTCCTCTCACCTGTGGCTACAAGCATAAATGTATGCTTGTTTGCTTGCTTGTTTGTTTGTTTGTTTTAGTATCACTGGGGACCTGTTCACACCAGCATCTTGGTTATGTTTCTGTCCTCTTACAGTCAGGTCTCCTTGAAATGAAGCCTAGATAAAGCCCTTAGAAATTCCAAAGCCCACTTTCCCAAGCACGTGGTGGGATCTCTGTACTCTGCTGCAGGAGGTGGATCTGAGGTTCTGGTTCCTGCTCTGCGCTATGACATATTCAGAAAGGGGTTCAGGCTAGAGCAGCTTGCATTTAGGGTAGCCCTGGGTGGAATGGCCTGTGAAAGGCTTGTGAAACCCAGACAGACACATTGGAAGATGGAACAAAGACCGAAGCACCCAGGGAGGGGCCACCTTTCCTGGAGTGTTTCAGCGAAGTAGCTGCAATTTTGGGTTTTGGGAACCTGGACTGGAGGCAGTAAATGTGGGCTGATTTCAGCTCTCTAACTCAGCCACTGCTGCCACAGTACAGAGCCCATAGGTTCCCATGGCCACATCTTCCTGAGGACGGAAAGTCCTGTCCTAAGGGAGCTCTCCTGTGCAGCTGATTCAGCGAGGTCCTTGGTCAGCAGCCCTAAGACCATGCCCACCCATCTATGTACGAGAGCCCTAGGACCATGCCCACCCATCTATGTACGAGAGCCCTAGGACCATGTCCACCCATCTATGTACGAGAGCCCTAGGACCATGCCCACCCATCTATGTACGAGAACCCTAGGACCATGTCCACCCATCTATGTATGAGAGCCCTAGGACCATGCCCACCCATCTATGTACCAGAGTTCTCCTTATGTCCTCTGAAGGTGGCACAGTAGTGTCTCCCTGCACGCATCCCACCAGAGCAGCAGGAAGAGAGGAGCAATTGGCAGGCTTTGGGTGTCCCCTGGGAAGTGAAGATTGACTCCCAGGTGCAAATCAGCCCCAGACTCCAGCCTTGGCGTTACCGGGGTGACGTTTACATTCATGAAGTGAGGATCCAGGAGCTCCTCTCCTCTCCACTTCCAACCCGGCTGCATTTGTAAACAATTATTTCATTTCCAATTTGGACAGGGAGATCATTTAAATTTTAATTTCAGTGGCTCGAGAGACCAGGGCTGTTCTTCTTGCCCATTGTTTTCTTGGAAAAGATCGGGAGTGCCTCGCCAAAAGAAAAAAAAAATAAGCTTAATAAATAATGAATACAGAACAAATTACTAATGTTTAAATTTTAATACTTCCATGAATATTTCAACAAATAGTGAAAGGTTCTCCCAGATTACGATAATAAGGCTGCCAGGGAGACACCTTCTCCCCAAGACCCTCTTGATGTCATTGTTAACACAGGCACCACTGCCAGTTTCCACTTCACTGGAGAGAGATTCACACTCACAGCACACCTCCAGCACCGCCCAAGGAACTTTCCAGAGGACCGGTGTCGGCGCCTCAGAAGCTTCTTGCCAACACATTCTGTTCTCACCTGGCTTTGAAATGGTGTGCCAGTCTGTGACAGGGCCAACACAAGTCACATTAACTAAAACGGTGGAAACCCAGAGTATCTGCCTCTGCATATAAAGTGGAGACCTCACATGTTCCCAAACACACAAACACACAGACATTAACACCCCACAACTCACACATGCTCAACAATCATGCTTCCCCAACCCACCTTTATACACACACTCATGTACCCCAATGTGCATGCATTCCCACATGCTTACATATACTCTTTCACACACTTACGCACACTTAGTATATTTATACACCTGCAAAAATGCAATTTTATGTACTTGTATGCACCACATCCACGCTCACTCTCTTAGTTTCCTCTGCTGTTGACAAAGGCAACTGGAGGAAGAAAGGGTTTCTTTGGCTTACAGTTCCAGGCTACAGTTTGTCATTGTGGGCTAGTCAAAATGGCTGGAACTTGAAGCAGCTAGTTGCTAGTCATGCCCCACTGAGAGTCAAGAGCAAAAATCAGTGGGTTAGCAAAAATCAAGGTATCAGTCCCTCATGACCAGATGCGGTCAAAATGGGGGACTCCCTTTCTTAGTGGGGCTTCCCTGTCTCTGTCTGTCCTTGTCTGGAGAGTGTCCCTGAACACATGTGGCTGGCCTTAGCTGGCTTTGTTTGAAAAATGACCTTGTACAGAGCTCTGTGCAAGACTGGGTAACTCAGCAGACACATCCCACTCTGGCTTCCTGCCCGCATGATAACTCGGTGCTGTGCTATAACCAATTAGCCCTTCCTGCTCGCTTGATGCCATGACCAATTAGCCCTTTCCACCTGTAAAGCCCTTACATACACTATCCCTGAAGCAACAAAGTAGACTCTTCTCGCTGCAGCCATCTACAGAGATCATTCTGTCCGAACCCTGCTCTCTGCCTCTGATCCCTTTGTCCCCTCAGGCTGGTGGCCAACAGCCCCTGGGGAGAAAAGGGAGGGCACAGAAAACTGACCATCACAGTTGCATACACAATCACACACCCAACACCCGCACATTCACAAACCCGCATGCTCATATTCATGGGCTCAAGTTAGTGCACACATGCTCGCACACATACACATACACCACATGCATACTCATACACAAAACTCATTCATGAACCTACACTTGCACAGGAATTCTTGCATATACTTTCTCATATACATCCCATCACAGTCAGGAGAGGGGAGGGTACAGAATAGAAGGCCTCCCAGACCGTGGCCAAGCATGGGGAACTTGCCTGCAAACAGTTGTTAAGGACTCAGATTTGGTTGGGCAGAAAGTGTGACGTTTCTGGTATGTTTTCATTTCATTCTTGCTTGATCCCTTACAAATGAAACTAAAGCCAATCTCAGTCAAAACATTTTCAAATTTTCCAAGACATTTGCTGATATCACTAACTAGCAAAATGCTCTTTCCTACTCTTTTAAAGCTTAAACATAAAGGTCCTAGGTCCACGCCAAGGGCACTCCTCCCTGTCTTCTGGGTAGCACAGGGTTCTAGCAGGCTTTGTTTTTACTTGTAGGCACACATAACATCGTGGGGTAGACTCAAGTCTGAATTTATAACTCATGAGTAAGGACTTTAAGGGGCACTTGTAGTGTCCCAAAGAATATGGCTTAGGCCCCAGGCCTCCAGACCTGTACAAGGGAGCAGAGTTCCCTTGGAAAGATATCTTTCTCAGGACCAGGAGCATAGGCCCAACTCTTCCCTACAGCAGGAGGCAGTGATATTAACATTAGTGAGGTTAGGGATTCAGGGAGCAGAACCACAGTGAGCTTTTGGAGGCCTTGCTGCCCATGAGAAAAGGCAGGGGCCCCAGGGTGGATGAGGGTATCCATGTGACAGGACCTGTGGGAACTGTGTGTCGGGAGCTCTGTTCCCATCTTCCACCTGACCCCACCTCCAAACTCCAGCACGTTCTGTTTATGGTCTCTTCATCCCATATAGCAGCCCTGTGTGAGCCCTAGATGCTCTGTGATTTTAGCCTTAGGAAACACATAGGCATTGAGGTTAAAGTCAGATTGTACATAACCTTGTCCCTCCTGGGTTTGGGCCAGAACATAGCCTCACTTGACCACATGGTCACTGAGTAGGGAGGTTCTGATTCAGACACCATGACATCAGAAATACCTACTTCACTTGACCTGGTCTTGAGGGGACACAATGGTGGTATGCTAGACCAAGAGGCAGCAGCCCCATCAGAGAGACAAATTCTCCTACCTTCAGGAAAGGGATCTCCTTGATTTACACTTCTGAGAACATAACTGATCCAGACCTTGTCTGAGATGAGAGGCTGGTGGGATCATCAGCTGGAATAGGAACTGTATCTCCAGTCTAATGAAAAGCATCTTTCCAGAAGCAAGCCTTGCAGAAATCTCCATCTGACTTGGCATCAAGAGCATGCTACATGACTACTGTAGGCATGTTATCGAAGAGACCCATGTCATGCCCATAGTATCACCCACATCTGGACTCCCTCAGCGGCTTTGGGTGAATGAAGTTCACAAGGGTTGGAGGAGAGAGGCAACACCAGGGCCCTTAGAGCCTAGGTTGACTTAGCCAGGAGCCCTGGTGACTAATGTTCACAAATGTGTTCTCAGAGGGTCATGACAACCTGGCTACCACTTCCTGAGGCCTCCCTGCAGACAAGCGCTTGTAGTTCTTGCCTCTCTGACCCCTCAATGCCCTTCATGGCAAGGCTGATCCTAAGGCTGTGCAGCCCCTTCCACTCTCTTCCTGATTCTCCACTTCATCTGCAGGGCATCCAGCAGCAGTGCCAAGGCCATCTTAGTAGTCACATACTCACCCTGCCACACCCAGATGCACCCTCCACACCCAAGTCCCAAGGGGGCCATAGTCTGGCCCCACAGGATGCTCCAAGTCTTCATGGTTGTTACTGTGCACTTGACCACGATTACTTGGAGGAACACTCTTAGTTCCATAAGAATCCCCCTCTCCACGAGGCAGGTGACCTCTAATCTCACCATGTAACCTTGGAGATAATATGACAGTGAGATGCTTTTGTATGGAGGGGTGGGCAATGCTAGCATACCTTTGTTAGATAAAAGATTCAGAGGTACAAGATTTCACTGAGATCTGAGGATCCAGGGCACACAGAGAAGTGACTGTCGTTTGAAGTAACAATTGACCTAGGGGAGTGGTTAGGTCTGACTTGTACAGGGTGCTTACCTGAAGGGATTAATTGCCCATCACTGTTGGAACAGCTGTATATTTCCAGTCCCAGTACCATGATGTCAGAGACATAGCCAGGGCAGCCCCAGCTTAGGACACATAAGCTCCAATGTCAGCCTGTCCCTTCTCCAGGCTGTGTACTGAGTAGCACCCTGGGCCAGTCTTACTGGGACAGCTTGGTACCTTGCCCTCCTCCCCCTGTTCCCAGTTGTGGTTACCTCCCAGAAGTTACACAAAAGAAGCCACCAAGATCTCCCTCCCTCCATCTTCTCTGGGGTTCTGGGATGTGAATGCCATGGGATCTTCCCCCATCACTTTCCAAGTGGCCCTGTTGAGGCTATGTGTCCAAGAGTCCCTGTCCTAAGTACAAGCTCAGCGTGGCCTTTGCTTGTCTGTCACCAGACAGTGAGGCTATGACCCATATCCCACTTTAGTCTCTTCCAGCTTGCAGGTACAAAACTGTGACATGTTCCTTTCAAATCAGTGCCTCTTGTCACAGCCTTTAGCCAGGTGCCTGCTGTGCTTGATGTTAGGAGAACAGGAAGTGCCTTCAGTTCCCAGGCCGTGTGTGAGGGGACGAGGTCCTGTGCTGCCTGCACAAGAGCGAGGTCCATGCCTCCCTGAATGGCCTGCAGGAAGTGGATGTTAGTTGGTCAGGGTTCTTTCTTCCTGATTGTTGGTCACCAAAAACACCCTGAGCACGGAAACAAGCCACTGGGAGTCTCTGTGGTCAGGAGCCCAAGAGGCAAAGCCAGAGAAGCAGCAAAATACCCTGTCACTGGGGTCTATTTTCTGAGTATCTGTTAGATATCAACCCCATCTCCTATTCATGCTTCATAAACCCTGCACATGCCTCATAAACCCAACCAAAGTGTTTCGCAGGGTAAAGAGGCCCTAAAGGAATGACCCAGCTCCCTGCATTAATGAAAGCCTCCCCACCCCGCCCCCTGCTTGCTATCACCTCTTGGCCACAGCTGGATCCCACCCTTTCCCTGTGGCTTTCACAGTCACTTTTGACAGTGGAACCAAACTGGCAGGTTGTGAGCACATCTGTATATGTTCCCTACAGGAAGCAGGCTACAGGAAGGAGCCAGGAGCCAGAGGGAGCGAAGGGAAGGTGGAACAGAGTTCCACTGACTCCACCCCTGTTCCCCATGATGAGAGTTGGGTGCAGCCTCAAGGGACCTGCACAGACACTCCCTTGCTATCTTGCCTGCTTCCCCAGGGCAAAGGGACTATTTTGAAGATGGCCCCGACAACTCCAGCCGCACACGCTTATGCTCAGGCACCTAGATGTGCATGCTTCCATCTATGCACACACCCAAGCACACACATGCACACACAAGCCTGAAAAGCAGTAGCCCCATCTATTAGAATCCAGGAAACTCCCAGGAACGCAGTCATGGCCTCTGAACCCAGCATAGCAGCACATGGCAATAGCGGTGAAATTTTCCGAAGAGACATGGTGGAACCATCTTAACTATCAAATGAAACCCCTGACTTCATGTAAGATCTTAGCCAACTACATAGAAAGGGGGCAAATGGAACATCACCCAGTCCTGGAGCCGGAGCGCCCAGGTTAAGGGGTGTCACTCAGGCTACACTGGAGAACCCATCATCCTAAAGGAAAGGCCATGGACTGTTTTCAGTTCTGTGTTTTCTATAGGTATATTTTAACTAGACCAGATGACTCAGCATTTACATAAACATGCAAATACAGGCTTGAAAGATGCTAAGAACAGAGACAGGACAAGCTCAGCCTGGCGCAGCAGATGCAGAAACATATTGGAGATGGGAACAACAAATCAGTGTGTGTGAGCCCCACACAGAGATCCAGGAAGAAACCAAATCAGAATACACAAGACAGAGCGTGTGGGCCCCGCACAGAAACCTGAGAAAAAACCAGGGCACACTACAGCATGACAGGGTGTGTAAGCCTTCCATGGAGACGCTGAGAGAAACCAGAGCAGACCTGCCAGGACAGCAAATGGGGGAGAGGGCCTTGGCTTGCTCCTCACCCATAAATCAACTGGTTTGTCAAAGACCTAAGAATCCCCGAGATATGGGAGGGCACCAGGAGTTTGCCTGGAGGGTTGAAAGCAGGCAGTTCTTCCTGGGGAGACAGAAACAGCCAGATGAGCTCCATTTGATTTTTTTAAAATTTTGGCTGACACAAATCCAAGTAAGCAAAATCAAAGAAAAACAACAACAAAGCATGAGACACATCTTGAATTAATATCACAAGGTGGTGATTTCCTTAGCATCTAATGCTCCTGACAGTCACCTAGACTTGCCAGGAGCCTAACGGAAATAACTGTGGAACACAGTGACCAGCTGACAGAAAAGGGAACAGCCAACACACACAGACACGCTGGGATTAGTTCAAACAAATGCAAGTCAGAACTCGAGGAGAAAACACATTCCCCATCACACTAGTGAGGCACAGAAAATTTGACAGCAACCTGTGTAGACTGGGTGTGAGGAAACAGCCAGGTTGTTCCTTGTCAGAGGAAACAGAAATCAATACTTCACTGGGGAGAGAGGGGAGGGGGGAGGTAAGCGATGTTGACAAAGTTTAGATGCACAGGGGCTGGCAATACTACAACTTGGATGCAAACTCCTTGATAGACAGACAGACAGACAGACAAGATCAAAGTGTGCCTCTTTGTCTAGAAAATTAAGGTGCACAAAAGAAACCTGGGGAATGGGTGTAGGGAAAGCCCCACCCACTCCTGTCTCACCCTGGTGCACAGCAGCCAGCTGACTGCAAACAGTAAACTATTTGAAACAACCTTCTCCTTCTACGTACTTATTCCCTGGGACCTCTTTCCTCCGTCTTTTGTGCCACCTCGTGTTTCCTTTCCTTCTCTGGAGACCCTTACGTGCACACAAAAATTAAAATATTGACATCAAATAAAATTTGTATCCTGCTACTGTGTTGTTTGCTGGTTTAATTCCAGGCCCCAAGACACTAATCCTAGGAAGGAAGAGGAAAGGATTTTATTCCCTGAAATAGATGAGAGACCAGGGGTGGAAGGAGAGGCCCTGTCACTGAAGACACCATGCGCTTCCAACAGGGCTCAGAGGCCCTTGTGCTGGAACTGAACTCAATGCCTCCTCCCTGAGAAATGGCTCTCACAGTACAGGAAGACACATGTCTTAGGGTTTCATTGTCATCAGGAGACACCATGACCACAGAAACTCTTAAAAGGGAAAACATTTAGTTGAGGCTGGCTTACAGTTTCAGAGGTTTAGTCCATTATCATCATGTCAGGAAGCATGGCAGTGTGCAGGCAGATATGGTGCTGGGGAAGGAGCTAAGAGTTCCGCATCTTGATCCACAAGTGACAGAAGGGGACTGCTATGCTAAGCCTCACTTGAGCACATGAGACTTCAAAGCCCACATCCTCAGTGACACACTTCCTCCAACAAGGCCATACCTCCCAATAGTACCATTCCGTTTGGGCCAAGCATTTAATCACATGAGTCTATGGGGAGCCTCCCTATTTAAACCACCACAACGTACACCATGCAAGTTTCCAAAGAAGGGACACAGTAACAGTTCTACCCAGCTATGACGTCTATGAACCTCAAATGACAACCAGCAGGCCACGATAACCCTAAGGGTATGATAGTGGCATGCATGATGATTGACATCAGATGTCTAATTGGACTTAAAAGCTGCTCAACAGGACAGAAATCATGCCTGCTACTGGAAACCTAGCTAACTAGCCAGGGTTAGTAACGTCATGGATCTTAGGTGAGAAACTATATCCACTACTTTACTAACCAGCACAATCCCTACCTACATTCTAAATACTTGCTTTAGACCCACAGGTAAGTGTGGTCCTCACCCTTCATCAGGGAAACTTCTCTTTGCAACAGACACAGATAGTTACAGAAGATCACACCCAATTGAAATGCAAAGTCATGAAACCCAGTCTCAACAAATGTATCTACAGAATAATTTCCACACCTAAGACTAAGGGGACAGTGTGGAAGAGGGGCCAGAGAGATCATAAGAGCCAAAGGATTGGGGAGTTTGCTTCCTGCTAACCTGTGAAAACTGTCCACAGTGTTATGAGCTCAGGAGAACTCACCCTACCTTTCACCAGCTACAACATTCTGGAGAGCAGGTCCTGTACCTCACCTGAACAACACAACGGAGCTGACCTTGGTGATGGGGGTGCAGGTGAGCCATACCTGAGGGCAAGAGTGCGGAAGAGATGACTCCATCACTTGTCTGTCATGAGGTGGTATGGCTGTAGAGGTAATGCTGCCCTGCTCTCATCACCACCTGCAGCATTTGTGAGAACTGGCCCTAGGGGTCATGAGAGAGAATGAGCTGTCCCTAACCCTCACTGAGTAGGCCCTGACTCATCTGGACAGCACAATGAAGCTGGTCCTGATGTGTGTGTGTGTGTTTTGTGTGTGTGTGTGTGTGTGTGTGTGTGTGTGTGTGTGTGTGTGTGTCAGGGGATGGGTGGGATGTGTGCGGGTGAGCTACCCCAAAGGCGAGAGGACAGGAGAGCTGACCTTCCACTAGTCTGGAGTGAAGAACCATGGGTGCCGGCATGATACCCCCTTTCCCCTCCCCACCTGCAGAGCTGGGAGTGCTGGCCCTGGGGTCATGAAAGGGAGATCCTTAGCCCTGGGCAACACAGTGGAGCTGGCCCTGGTGGCCAAGGCAAGGGTGAGCCAGCCCCAACAGTGTAAAAGCAGGAGAGCTGGCCCAGCCCCTCACAGGCTGCAGCACTTGGTAGCACTGGGCACACAGTGGAGCTGGCTCTGGAGCATGGGAACAGGTAAGGGGGGCCCTGGTGGTATGAGAACAGGAGAGCTGACCCTGCCGCCTGCTGATGGTGGCATTGGAAGACAGATCCAGGCCTCTCAATTGGCCCAGCCCCACATCTATATCATCTGTGAATGGGTGAGATGAATGAACCAGCCAGTTCTGAAGCTGCAGGATCTCCATGCCACAGAGCAACAACACTATAACGGGAAGGAGTCTGAATGAGGATCCAATATTGATGGTGTCACAGAAGCCAAAGGTTTTGAATCATACTAAGGACTCACTGTAATGAACATTTGCAAGTGGAGATGTGTGAACAGAGGGACATACTGTGGGATACACTGTGACACACTACAGCTTCCATGGTGAGATTTTTCTATACGTGGTGGTGTGTGTGTGTGTGTGTGTGTGTGTGTGTGTGTGTGTGTGTGTTTATTTTGGATGGGAGACTGTAAGAGTGAAGGGCAGATATGAGGGAGCAGGGAGATGAGCTGGACTGGGTTGCATAATGTAAAAGTCTCAAAGAATCAATAAAAAGTTTTTTTTTAAAAAAATAGATGAAAGATATGGAAACAAGCTGAAGGCTTCTGTTACAGTTCTCCCCCAATGATACAACTGCAACATTCAGGAAGTCTGCAACATTCGGGAAGTCTGCAACATTCGGGAAGTCTGCAACATTCGGGAAGTCTGCAACATTTGGAGTTGCTATAACCCAGGTGGGAAGACAGACAATGCTTCTGAAACCTAGTTCCATTCCCCATCCTGTGATGCAGGTGACCGTTTCCCACCAGGCTATGTTGCTCAGAGTATCTCCATGCTGAAGCTTAGGAACCCCCGTCCGCAGTGGCCACAGCTGCCACATGGGCCGGGGGTCAATGATGCTGAGTGAATGGACAGCACTTAGGTGGAAGAAAGTGAGGGAAACAGGTTGTGATGCACCACCACTTCTGTGAACAAGGACAAATTAGATGTGCACATCACCCGAGCCATACTGTGACTGTAGGGTGCAGAGATGAGGCGAGAGGCACCGGATGACAGTTGCACACTATCAAATGAAAACACAGGAAGCCAAGTAAAATCTAAATGTCAGCTAAATAATGAATACGCTTTTTTAGCATTTCCATAAAATCTGTACATATGCTTGCACAGACCTAAAAAGATTCATCATGTGGTACCATGTTTAACTAACACCCTATGGCCCGGGAGGGTGGTGGGCCCCACTGGAGATGGAGGAGCAGTAGAGGGTTTCTGTGGCCTGTTTGAGCACATTCCTTTGTGAACGGGTACTGACAAAGCAGGGATGAAAGGGACAAGTTTGATCAATGGAGAAAGACCCAGGTTGAAATACAGGAGGTGGCAGAAGTCAAAAGGACAATTTTCCTGGTGATTCTGAGACGTTTGCAGTGTTAGAGGCACCCTAGGTACTCAGGATGCTGGGGATACCAGGTGTTAGGGCATCGGAGATAGCAAATGTCAGGGATGTTGTGTGGTTGGATGGTGGGTGTTAGGGGTGGTAGAGACGCTGGGATGCTGGGGATGTTGAAAATTAGAAAAGGGATGCTGAGACCCTAGGCATACTGGGAGGCTGGGGGTGTTGGCATTTGAAGGAGCTTGGGTTTCTGGATAGAATGTTGTAATGATTCACTCTGTTAACAAGTGGGGTACCGAGTCCCGCTATGTCCCACAAGGAATGCTTCTGCCCAGGGAGGCAATGTGTTCTCCCTGTTCTGGGCTTGTTCCTTGAGAAAGGTGAAAATGGAAGATAAGTGGGCACCCCCTCCTGCTCGGTGCTCCCCTTGCACTGCCAAAAGGCATCAGGCTCCTCCTCCTGGTGAGGGAGGCTTGGTTTGGAGAGGGGCAGGGCTTTCTGCACTGATTCTCTGCCCACTACCCAGAGTACATACACTCTCATAGTCACACTCGTGGACGCCTGCATTATACACTGCATACATTCACATGCTGTGTTCATAGTCATTACTCGCTCGACATTCGTCCACTTTACACGGTTCACACATCTACAGTCACACATCAACACAATCACATTCACACGCATGTAAAACTCACAGTCATATTCCCACACTCTCACACGCGCGCCATTGATTCGCACAGTCACATACACATGTGCACTCAACACACTCAGAAGACTTGAAGGTCCCACTGACTGGCTAAACACCCCCTCCATGCCCATTATCTGATGCAGGACCCAGATCCTGCGTCCACATCTCCAGACTGCCCCTACCCGAGGTCATCCAGCCCGTGATGAAGAAGTACTGCCCAAGGTGAGTCAGTTGGGGACACCCAGCTGTGTACAGAAGGGGTGGGAATGTCCCCCGTGGGGAAGGAAAACTACGTTTCAAATCAGAAAGGCTGGTGACTGTCTTCCTGTTAGGATACTGAGCTCAGTGCCGCCTGGAAGGGCCTTAAGGACTTTCTGCTGTAAGTGGGTGCCAGTGTCACCTGGGCATCTGGCACTCAGGAGTCTGAACAACTTGAATAAAAACTAGCACACCCCGATCTCAGGAGGCTCCCTGCAGTCAGCCAGGTGACACAGCTCTGTCCCCAGCACTTCTACAGACAGAAGACAGTGGGTGGCATCTGCTACAAAGATGACATAATGAACCCCACCATACCATACTCTTGGAATCAGTGACCTGAGTGGTCTTGGCAAAATGAAACACATCTAGCAAGTAAAAAAAAAAAATTTTGTGTCACCTTCTTCATATTTATAGCTACAATGTAACCAGAAAAAAATGAGTTTTAATATTTAATGTGTTTGGTTTTGGGGACGGAGAGCTTACTACATAATGCTTGAGCGATGTTTTCTTGGTGAAAGTAAATATCTTTATATTTACTGCTGTATACACACTAAAGAGAATCTTCACAAACAAAGACGCCATCAGGGTTGTCTTTGGAGTGGAGAGACTCAAGGCTGATACTTCCAAGGTGGAGTACTGCACTGGGATCCTTGAAAAAATATGTATGACATTTATGCTTCAGAATTATATCAGGCATACTCCATTTTATTTCACACCCCCACACAGATGGTCCTTGGGATTTTCTACCTCATGAAAGTGCAAACAAGACCCACATTCAATAGAAGCCACAGTGCAGAATTGAATTCTGATCTCCTCTCAGGTGGACCATATAAAAGATAAAACTCCCATGATACAGGGTAGCAACTGGAGCCATGACCCCCCAGTAAACCCTATGCATGTGCCCTCCATTCTTCAGGGGACAACAGACCTTACCCTAGGCACCCTCAAGTTCTTGGAAAGTAAGAAAGTACCGAAAAGATGTCTCATCTTCCCAGGGCAAAACTTCTGTGGTAGACATCTCGCCCTTTGACCCCCATAACCTGCCCAGGACCCAGAGAGAGCTCCAGTCCTGTGGCACCTCCATCCAGGTAGAGTTCCTTACTGGACCTCAGGGACTTTGTCTTTTCTTTGGTTCCAGCACAGAAGAAAAAATGAACATAAACCAAGATGTGCCTGGTGAACATGCACTACCTGTGTCCAGCCCCAAGCCAATTGATGGAATTTCACCATCAATTCCTGACAGTAGGTCTGAACATAACACCCCAGCCTCTCAGTGAGAAACCTTCATGGCTCTCCAACAACATTCTCACACAACACACACACTCTCACACCACACACACTCACACCACACACACTCACACTCACACATTCACACACTCACACACCACACACACACACCCACACATACACCACACATACACCACACACACCACACACCACACACACACACACACCACACACCCCCACACACACACACACACACACACACACACACACACAGCACACCACACACACACACTTACACACACACCACACACGCACACTCACACCACACACCAGACACACTCACGCAATACATACTCACACAACACACACATACACACAAACACACACACACACTCACACATATGTCCACTGTTCCACATTACCAGAACTCATCATGGATTGTGGCCTGCAGGTTCACCATTTAATGCTGAGCCACTGCCCCTTGTGTGACTGACCATCTTTATTGAAGGCTTTGTTGGCTATCTGGGTCATTGAGCCTTAGGCTACCATGAACAAAGCAGCCATGAACAAATTCTCTCTCTCTCTCTCTCTCTCTCTCTCTCTCTCTCTCTCTCTCTCTCTCTCTCTTTCTCCCTTCCCTCCCTTCCTCCTCTCTCCTTCCCTCCCTTCCTTCCCCCCCAGGATTCCTCAGAGGTAGACTCATTCAACCCTTGGGGCAAGCACCTAGGAGAATTTCTGGGTCATAAGTCAAGTACATGCTTCAGGTTACTTAGAGCTTCCAGTTTCCCAGTGATTGTCATTTTATCCCCACCAGCTGTGTGGCACATGCAGCTGCTTGTCCCCACCAGGCCCACTATCATGCTTCTTGATTTTAGCCTCACTGATGGGTTTGAATGTGGGAGGCATTTCTTTGTGTTGTTTCTCTGATTACCAACAACGTCAGCACTCATTCCGTGCTCACTGGGTAGTCAAGTAGCTCACAATGTCAAGTGTATATCCAAGTCTTTAGCATCTTCTAAACTTGTCTGTGATTTATCCATTGAACTATTATGTAATTTAGACGTAGGTCTTATATCAGATTTTATTGTGGATGTTTTCCCTTAACCTGTAGCCTACCTTTTCATTTTCCTAACAGCCTCCTTTAAAAGATCAAAGACTCTGAAAAGATTTGTCTGTTTCTCCCTCGGTGCTTGCTTTTCCAGTTTGCACCTGCTAAGGTCTCACGGGCTCGTGTGCTGACTCATAGTCCCAGCAGGTGGCGCTATTTTGAGCGGCTCTGTTTTCCTTTGGAGGTGGGGCCAAGCTAGAGGAAGTAGGTCACTGGGGGCGTGGCCTTGGGGACTGCGGATTTTTCCTTCCTTAACTTTTGTATACACGTGTGTCCTTCTGCACTCCGTTCTAAACTTTCATTTAGGTAACTAGAGTCAGTTTTGTCTTTGCCTATGAGCCTGCTAACCTGCTGCCCCAGGGGTCTCCATCGCTGCCCACCGACCATTGCTTCTCAGCTAATGAAGCGCATGTCCCAGCTTGGACCTCCAAGATTACTATGTCTTAATGAAAGTCATCTCTAAGAGAGGTCCTCAGACAAGGGCCCTAGAGCGTGGAAGGCGTTCCCTCACCCTCCCTGATCCCAGAACCGCTCCAATTCCAAGGCTTCTGGCCCAGGCAGTCTTCACTCCTCAGATCCTTTAGATAATGTCACACGTAGACCCGCCACATGTGGCACTTGAAGATAGAAAGGGGGACGCCTTCTCAGGCTGGTAACTTCCCTGACCTGCTGGTACCCAGCAACCCTCCTTCCTACTCTAGTAGGCAACTTCCATCCCCCACCCCCACCCCTCGGGCATCTGTCCAACGGGCGCTCACACGGAGCAGGGAGGTTTTGTGGAGTTCTTTTGTCTTTCTCTGCCGCAACAGAGCGGGACACAGAAACATGGGTAGATGGATGGGAGGTGAGCGCAGCCTGACAAAGAAAGTGAAGAAAGCATGGTGTGGGTGCTGTGGGTGCCAATTCAACACTCAAGAGTTCTTGACCTGGCCTCCGTGTCCACCAGTCCCGCTCCGCCCGCTTGTTGCCTACTTCTCCGCCCCCTTCCCCTCCCTACTCTCGGCGTCACGGACCCCTCAAGTGTCGCCCCGCCCCGAGCTCCCGCGTCCTTGGTCTGGGACCGTCTCTAGGCAACCGCTACTGGTCCAGCAGTGGAGCAGTCTAGCTGTGGGCCTCCAGCGTCATGGACCTGGTCATCACGCAGGAACTGGCCCGTGCCCGGAACCAACAAGGTGGGTCTCACCCTAGCTTTGCTGATGGGAACCCCTTGACCCATGTAGAGTGGCACAGAAGTCCTCCCTTGATGCGATGCGGTGGATACAATTGTTGATCCTGGCTTAGTTGCTGAATTGGGAGGGCTGTGGGTAGCCTGGCCAGGAATTCAGACCCATGTTCCTGTCCCCGAAAGGCTCTTTCGGGGGACTGTGAACTGTGTCTCTCTAACACACCCGTACTGGGCCCCTCTGCTGATTCTCTGCCTGATAGATGCAACTGCCCTGCGGCGAGCTTATGAACTGATCAAGTCAGCAAACCTGGGAAAGTCGGAGCTTGACCCCACAGAGAGCTTCAGCCCGGAGCTGTTTGTGCTGTGTGCAGAGCAGGCACTCAAGGTGGAGCCCTAGGCCTGGCTGTCACCGGCACACAACACCTTCACATCTTTTGGTGTAAACAGCGTGGGGTGTGTGTGTGTGTGTGTGTGTGTGTGTGTGTGTGTGTGTGTGTGTGTGTGTGTGTGTGTGTGTGTATGGGACACTTGATGAGTGTAGTGGGTATGGAAATGACTAAACTAGCCTCATCAGTGACCTGAAGCTGCTTCCTCCTGGGCATCTTCCTTCCTTTTCCTGGCTTCAATCTCCTACAGATGAAAGAACCTGAGATGAGTGAAGACTGCATCCAGATGTACTTCAAAGTGAAGGCACCAGTCACTCAGTTCCTGGGCCGAGCGCACCTGTGCAGGGCCCAGCTTTGTGCCCCACAGTCAGAGGAAAATGTGGTAAGACCACCCCCTTTCACGTCTCACCCCAACCCCAGGGATGGCAGCAAGGCGGGCCTTAGAGAAACTTTAAAGCAACACGGAGTTGGGACCCAGCCTCTCATCACAGTGATGCAAAAAATGTCGACGGTGCCTGTTTGCGCTGTTCTCTCCAGGTGCCTGACGTGAGCCCATATGACCTTCCACCTCTGACCCTTCCGTCTGAGCTGAGCAGAGGAAGGGGTCAGAGAGTCTGGAGCCCAGGCTCACAGGCAGCTGTGGTTGCTCCAGTCTCCGCGGCACCCCGGCTGTGCATAAGCTGGGGTGACAACCAGTTTGCATCAGATGACAGGAATCAAGGTGATGGGTGCTTGGGTGGCAAAATCGGCTCACCTGGGCGCTCTTTCTGCTGTTTTAGGAGGACTTTGAAAATTGTGTGACGCAGTACATGAAGGCTATCAACTTTGCAAAAGGAGAACGGAGGTAGGTATGCAGAACTGCCCGCTCCTACTCGATTGCCTAAGACTCAGGTGCCCCACAGAGCCAAGTGTGTTAATTGAGTTTTATGACATCCATCCCGCTCCCTTCTGTTTTGTGCTTGTAATGGAGTTAGGATGCAGGCTTGTCGTATTACCTGGGAGAGTCAGCCATGTTCATGCAGACTTCCCAGAAGCGGCATCCTTTGCTGTGCTCAGGGGCCTTTGAGTTTGTAGATGGCTGTCAAAGATGGCTCCTTCCCAACCTGTCCCCAAGAACTGGCTTTCGGGTCTCTCTGAATTGAGAAGGGCACACTGCCGTGTTCTTCTGTGTAGAACCTCTGGCCCTGAGCCAAGGCTTCCCGCCTGGAGCTGTGACTCAGCGCAGCTTTTTACTTGGTGGTTGCCTTTGATTTTTCACCCAAACCCAAACCCAGATTCGATTATTGAAACGGTTAAGGTGGCATACACTGGCATTGGCGCACGTGCAGTAGGACCCAACATTAGCAGGGGCTGTCACTCATCCTGCCTGTGTCCGTTGTTCATCGGTTGATGTCCTTCTCAAGTTACACAGTGTGCAGGCACAAGGGTCCAGGCTCCAGCCCCACAGGCCTTCCCTCCAGGAGCCAGGAGCCAATGCTACACCAGAGGTCTTAGCCCAGTGAATGTTTCCAAACAGAACCTTCCAGTTCCTGACCATGTCCCTCTTGCAAGGGTCTTGGAGACAGTTATAGATGCTCCAAACAGGTGACTGGGACTCACTGGTCTGACTGATGGCCACTTGGTTTCTCTCCCTCCTTCCTGGATACTGAACATCAATGGCCTGCCCAGTGCCTTCTCAGCTAGGGTTTCACTGCTGTGAGTCGACACCATGACCAAGACAAGTCTTAAGAGGACAACATTTAATTGGAGCTGGCTCACAGGTGCAGAGGTTCAGTCCATGATCATCAAGGCAGGAGCATAGCAATATCCAGGCAGGCATGGTGTGCAGGCAAAGTTGAGAGCTCTACATCTTCATCTGAAGGCTGCTAGCAGAATACTGGCTTCCAGGCAGCTAGGATGAGCGTCTGAAAGCCCACGCCCACAGTGACACACCTACTCAAGCAGGGCCACACCTCCTAATAGTGCTACTCCCTGGGCCTAGCATCCACAAACCATCACAGTGACCAACCAGTAATAGAATGCCAAGCCTGCCCGCCCACTCCAGAGAGTGGCTTTATAATAAGAAAGTGCCCCATGTGACTGTCTGAGATGCTGACCTTCCACTCAGAGGAGGATGTGGGAGGTAGCTCTCATACATCTTCAACACCCTACTCAAGAGTTTACTTTCAGACATGGAGTCTGTCCTACAGTCCCTCACTTCCACCTCAACACATTCATCTGTCTTACCATCTTTTGCCCACTCAGCTCCTGGCTGATTCTTGGACTTCTTCCAGGTCACAGTAGGATGTCACCTCCTCCAGGAAGCCTTCCATGTTCTTTTCTTTCTTGCTCCCTATATTTTCATAGGGTGTGCTTAGTTCGTGGAAAGACTGAACCTAGTCCACACAGGTAACCTGTTATTACCACTGTGCGTGAGACAGCCACTGTGCGTGTGGGAAAGGGCTGTCAGGGTGGCTCTGCATCCTGGTGCCGATGCAGATTGGAGAGGAGAATTCTAAATGAGGTGCCCGCATCTGATGGTGATTGGACACATCTTCACTTCCCTTCTGAATGGGTTCAGGAATCGGCACCCTCCCCCCAGCCCTGTGCCTCTAGCATTCTGACTTTTGCTTCCTACCCAGGTATTACTTTTTGGTGTTCAATGCTTCTGTTCTCTACTGGCGCATGGTGCGGCCATTCCTCAAGCCTGGATATCACCACTACGTGATTCCCAGCCTCTCCCAAATTGTCAACGTGTTAAATCAGACAGAAGAAGAGGACAAGGAGTGGAGGGCAGAGTTGATGATGTGAGCGGGGGTGGTAGCCCTAACAGCCCTGACAAATCCCTTATTATGATTCATAAAGACCTCTCTCTCTTCCAAAGTACAGCTTGAGTTTCTGACTTGTCAGCAGGTTCTTTCTAGAAATCTATGGATGTTGCGACAGGCCTTAAAGACAAATCAGGATTCAAAGTAAAGGAAATAGGACACAGCCTTTCCTCCTGGCCCATGCTTCTAAAACATTGGTGGGGTGGGTTTGGCTGTGGGTGTGGTTTTGGTAAGCACTTTGGCAAATGGCTATGCCAATGTGAGCATCACATCCGGGTTCCCAGGGGCCTGTGCATGGGAGCTACAGGGCTGTTGCTCAAAAGCCACAGACTATCAGCCAATAACTGGTCACTGTGCCAGTGAGACCTAGAGGGGGTCTTAAACAGGTTTTACAATGACCTTGCTACAAGCAAGAGACCAGGTCCAAAGATGCCAGCCCAAGTCCAGACCACAGTCTACTGGGTTGGTGTACCTGCTTATGGCCATTTGGAAACCTCAAAGAGGAAATTGATGTAAATGAGATGTTTCTTCAAAGTGTCAACTGTAAATACTCTTAATTAAAGTGCCAATAGTTGTGCTGACAGCAGGAATTTCTCCCATTCCCTCTGGCTTTGCACCGAGCAGGCGGATCCTGGAGTTGTGTCATGAGCTCCCCCTGGGAAGCTTTTGAAAGTTTGTGAAAACACAGAGTTTGCAAAGCCTGAGAACCTGTAGATTTGCCACAAAAGAGAGTCTAAGAAGGCTAATGTCTGCTGTTCTCCGATGTCCAGAGAACTTCTAGAATGTTACCTGCAAGCTGGAAGAAAGGAGGATGCTACCAGGTTCTGCATGACGGCAGCGCCCTTCGTCAAAACCCAAGTGCCGCACAAGTACCGGCAGATGTTCTCAACCATGGTAAATGGACGCTTTGAAAAGAGAGGCAACAACTTTGTTAAATGTCTTTGTTAAATGTTCAATGACTTTGTTCCATGTTAAATGGCTTTGTTAAAAGTCATTGTTCAGAAACTGTGCACAAAACAATAACAAGCCCACTGATTGAGGGTAGATAGAAGCATAGGCATATGTGAACAAGGTAAAAACAATGAAAAGAGCGGGCAATCCCTCTTGTGTAAAAAGGCAACGTCCATTCATTTCTATGCTTAAATATTCCTCCTGCAACTGCATCAACTTTTTAATCGACTAACAGAGAATCTGTGGGACTAATGCTTACTACAGTGCTGTATTCCAAGTGTCTACCACCTGGTGATTTGGTTGTACAGAATCAGCTGAAGTTACATATAAAGATGTATAGAACTTAGTGAGAATTTGTCTTCATTACAAATACCAACTTTTTTTCTTTTTTTATTAACTTGAGTATTTCTTATTTACATTTCGAGTATTATCCCTTTCCTGATTTCCGGGCCAACATCTCCCTAGCCCCTCCCCTTCCCCTTCTATATGGGTGTTCTCCTCCCCATCCTCCCCCCATTACCGCCCTCCCCCCAATAATCACGTTCACTGGGGGTTCAGTCTTAGCAGGACCCAGGGCTTCCCCTTACACTGGTGATCTTACTAGGATATTCAATGCTACCTATGTGGTCAGAGTCCAGGGTCAGTCCATGTATAGTCTTTAGGTAGTGGCTTAGTCCCTGGAAGCTCTGGTTACTTGGCATTGTTGTTCATATGGGGCCTCGAGCCCCTTCAAGCTCTTCCAGTTCTTTCTCTGATTCCTTCAACGGGGGTCCCGTTCTCAGTTCAGTGGTTTGCTGCTGGCATTCGCCTCTGTATTTGCTGTATTCTGGCTGTGTCTCTCAGGAGCAATCTACATCCAAAGCTCCTGTCGGCCTACCTTCTTTGCTTCATCCATCTTGTCTAATTGGGTGGCTGTATATGTATGGGCCACATGTGGGGCAGAGCTCTGAATGGGTGTTCCTTCTGTGTCTGTTTTAATCTTTTGCCTCTCTATTCCCTGCCAAAGGTATTCTTGTTCCCCTTTTAAAGAAGGAGTGAAGCATTCACATTTTGATCATACCTCTTGAGTTTCATTTGTTCTAGGCATCTAGGGTAATTCAAGCATTTGGGCTAATAGCCACTTATCAATGAGTGCATACCATGTGTCTTTTTCTGTGATTGGGTTAGCTCACTCAGGATGATATTTTCCAGTTCCAACCATTTGCCTACGAATTTCATAAAGTCATTGTTTTTGATAGCTGAGTAATATTCCATTGTATAGATGGACCACATTTTCTGTATCCATTCCTCTGTTGAAGGGCATCTGGGTTCTTTCCAGCTTCTGGCTATTATAAATAAGGCTGCTATGAACATAGTGAAGCATATGTCTTTTTTATATGTTGGGGCATCTTTTGGGTATATGCTCAAGAGAGGTATAGCTGGGCTCTCAGGCAGTACTATGTCCAATTTTCTGAGGAACCTCCAGACTGATTTCCAGAATGGTTGTACGAGTCTGCAATCCCACCAACAATGGAGGGAGTTCTCTTTCTCCACATCCTCGCCAGCATTTGCTGTCACCTGAGTTTTTGATCTTAGCCATTCTCACTGGTGTGGTGAAATCTCAGGGTTGTTTTGATTTGCATTTTTCCCTTATGACTAAAGATGTTGAACATTTCTTTAGGTGTTTCTCAGCCATTCGGCATTCCTCAGCTGTGAATTCTTTGTTTAGTTCTGAACCCCATTTTTTAATAGGGTTATTTGTCTCCCTGCGGTCTAACTTCTTGAGTTCTTTGTATATTTTGGATATAAGGCCTCGATCTGTTGTAGGATTGGTAAAAATATTTTCCCAATCTGTTGGTTGCCGTTTTGTCCTAACCACAGTGTCCTTTGCCTTACAGAAGCTTTGCAGTTTTATGAAATCCCATTTGTCGATTCTTGATCTTAGAGCATAAGCCATTGGTGTTTTGTTCAGGAAATTTTCTCCAGTGCTCATGTGTTCGAGATGCTTCCCTAGTTTTAATTCTATTAGTTTGAGTGTATCTGGTTTGATGTGAAGGTCCTTGATCCACTTGGACTTAAGCTTTGTACAGGGTGATAAGCATGGATCGATCTGCATTCTTCTACATGTTGACCTTCAGTTGAACCAGCACCATTTGCTGAAAATGCTATCTTTTTTCCATTGGATGGTTTTGGCTCCTTTGTCAAAAATCAAGTGTCCATAGGTGTGTGGGTTCATTTCTGGGTCTTCAATTCTGTTCCATTGGTCTATCTGTCTGTCTCTGTACCAATACCATGCAGTTTTTATCACTATTGCTCTGTAATACTGCTTGAGTTCAGGGATAGTGATTCCCCCTGAAGTCCTTTTATTGTTGAGGATAGTTTTAGCTATCCTGGGTTTTTTGTTATTCCAGATGAATTTGCAAATTGTTCTGTCTAACTCTTTGAAGAATTGGATTGGTATTTTGATGGGGATTGCATTGAATCTGTAGATCGCTTTTGGTAAAATGGCCATTTTTACTATATTAATCCTGCCAATCCATGAGCATGGGAGATCTTTCCATCTTCTGAGGTCTTCTTCAATTTCTTTCTTCAGAGTCTTGAAGTTCTTATTGTACAGATCTTTTACTTGCTTGGTTAAAGTCACACCGAGGTACTTTATATTATTTGGGTCTATTATGAAGGGTGTCGTTTCCCTAATTTCTTTCTCGGCTTGTTTCTCTTTACAAATACCAATTTTATAGGAGGGATTAGATCATATCTAGACACAAACTCCGAGTCCTCCACTGAACGTAGAGGAACATTCGGTTGTGTCCCTGGCAGGTTCGTCATGAAGTGATGGATGACGAAATGTTGAGGGAAGAGAAGAAGCATTCTGTTACCCTCTCTGTCACTTACCACATCAATTCGCTGAAAGCGTAAGTGGGTCGGGAAGGCCGAGCTTCTCAGGCTGGGGTCAGAGCAGTGCTGCCCCCCTGGGATGCCTTTGTCAGAAAGAGAATTCTGGGAGATAGGGCTACAGGGGGTTCCCAAGAGGAGGTGGCACTAAGATTCTGTGGGGGAGGATCTAAAGTAGGCCCCATTTGCCACACCCCACTACTGGGAAGTGGGGTGCAGTAAAACCACCAACGAAGTAGTCAGAGTACCAGCTAGTGAAGAGAGTCCTGCCAGATGAAGTGTGAGGTAGACCATGAGGAGGCCCTGGTGCGTTTAAGACTGAGGAGAATGAGAAGAACGGCATGCTTGGTCCCAGGGTGAGTGAGGCGCAAGATGTCCTGTCCTAAGGTAAGTGAGGAGACTGCAGTATTTTGAGGTTGCGGAGAGTGGCTTACTTCAGGGTGTTTTTGACCTCCAGGCAATAATGCCGAGAGACTTCTGGTCTCAGGTCCTATAGCAAAGTGAGGATGAGGTCCAATGTGTCCCAGGGCAGGGGATTCTAGGGACAGTGCTGACTCTGTAGACAAGCCCTTGCACTGTCTCCTGGAGTTTCCCTGCAGTGATACAAGGAAAGGAGCATTGCCTGCCAAGAGGAAGTATAAGGAGGTAGGAAAATTTGCCTGGGAAATGAGACAGGAAGGAAGGAGATGGGGTGTTTTCAGACCCACCTCCCCTTCTGTAAGAAGCATGGGTTGGCTCCTTGATTTAAGTTTCCCTGAGAATCATTTTTAACAAGTATGGCAGGATGCTTGGGTGACTCGGCATTTACATTTGGTGACTCAGCATTTCCATCAATTCCAGGAAACTGGATAAAAACGATTTGCCAGAAAATTTGGAGCAAATTCTGAAGAAACTGTATAAGAATTTAACTCAGTACCATCATCAACAGTCCCCTCACATCCAAGAGGAAAAGTAAGTGTGACTCTCCTCTAGCTGTACACAGAGAGATACCTACATGGTCACCACACGACATGCAGAAAGTACTCGAACAAGTGGAAAGATATGAAAGCGAGCAGCTAGAACCTTGCAGGGACCAGCCCCACACCAGGGGAGGATTTGGTACAGCCTCCCTGGTAATATCGTCCTGAGGTCCATACTATCTGTGCACTGCACTGGAATGTGGACCTCCATATCCTGCCTTGGAAAATCAAATTTAACTTCTAGGCACAGTCATTTCAGTTTGCCACCATGCCTCCCCGACTTCTTGGTGGCCACGTAGATGAATGCATTGACATGAGTGCTCTCCGGGGGTTCGTTTTAACTCTGAGATCTTTCTGAACGTTGGTGGAGTTGGGAGGGCTTCTGGGCTGGCTCCCGAATGAACAGCAAGGTGCTGAAGCAGAGGTGAGGTTCTAGGATGTTCTCTCACAGATCTGGAGGGAGTTTGTTTCTCACCCCAGTGGCTGTCTGTCTATCACACCACTGTGAGAACTTTGTGTTCGTTTGAGATGATGAAATTGCAACTGCCCCGAAATGTTGGCTTTGAGTCTCTGATCACCAGTGGGATCCAACCTTCACCTAAGGTTGGAGTCAGACTGCAAGGGTGACTTGGACACACGGCCTTTGTACAGTGTGAGTGCAGGCAACACACACTGAAGGAAGGTGGACTCCGGCCCCCAGGACAGGCGTCCTGTTAAGAAGAGGGAAACTTGGGCACAGAAACACACATGGTAAAGCCCGTGTAGCAGTGGAAACAGAGGGTACCAACATTTGCTGGCCACAACCTGGAGAGGTGAGGAGCGAGCCTCCACTGCCTTCAGATGGAACGTAGCTTGGGGGAACACCTTGATCTGAGGTCCGGCATGAGAACTCGGAGACAACCTTGTCTGCTGTTTCATGTTGCTCTGTCTGTAGGAACCAGAAAATGGATGGAGAGCACGTGTTGTCTGTGGCAGTGTGACAAATGACCACAAAATCAAAGCTTAAAACACAGCACATTCGTATCTATCTGGTTGTATCCACAGGTATGACTCTAATTCACCTAACCAGCAAGATGTCAGCTGCCTCTCTCAGGTCTCTCTGGCAGCTAAGCTCTCACATGGCCATTGGCATGAGTAGTTCCTTATGCCCTACAGACCATGGGGTATCTCCAGAGGACAGTCTGTTTTATCAAGCACAGCCAGGGCGAGAACCATCTGTCTATAGGCAGGGCTATGTGTGGCTTGGGGCAGGGCTGGACTCTGCTTGTACATGGTGGTGGTTCTGTAAAGCTTGGCACATATGCCCTGGGGAGAGGAACATGCACAGAGCCACATTTGGGGTCCCAGGGACCCTAAAGCCTGAGTAAGCGCAAGAGGAGAGGGATCAAGTCCTTCTGTGTTCTGGGCTCCTCGAACTGGTTTCCAGATCCTCTGTCAGGCCAATAGGAGCTCAGAGGCATGAATACTCATGTACATTTGAGCATGTATGCGTGCTTGTTCCTTGAAGGAAGGCCACATCTGTCACCAGATTCTCCGAATTGCTTTAACTGAAATCAGACCCCAGCAGTCTGTCTATGGCTGAGAATTCTACCTGGGATTTGGGGGTGATGAAATTCCTTTATGAGGACATGCTCATTGCTCTCTGAGGTGAGATTCCTAGAAAGAGGGTTCTGGGGTGCTGCATGGGACATACATACTGGGAGTTTGCTTTCTGCTATCATGGTGACTTCTCTGAGACTGCATGGCGATAGTTTCATTGCTTGGCCGCGACGAAGCCAGGCATTTACTTATACAAGTATGAGCACCGTTTTCTCTGTTGGCTCCCTAGTCCTGTCTTTTAATGTTCCTGACTTTTAGCATAGCTGACCATAAGAGCTTTCCCGTACTGAGATCGGAGCCCTTTTGCTTTGTCGTCTTTACAAATTCTCCAGGTGATCACTTAAGCTTTTCTAAGGCTTCATATATAGAGTTATACTTAACACACACACACACACACACACACACACACACACACACACACACACACACACACACGCACACAAATGTGAGCTAATATTCATTCCCACCAATCGTGGGCCAGATGCTGTCTTTGGTCCTTAACATGTGTGAACTCATCTATTTAGTGGAACCTGGGAGTGGATGTGTGGATGCTCAGAGGAGCTCACTCTGAGCCACCACCAGCTGATGTTTCCTCAACCCATACCTCTGACGGGAGTCCCCGCAGTGAACCGATGAGGAGTTAATCTCCAAGGCTCTGCTTCTGTGTGAACTAGTAGTTGAAGTACACAGGGGCGCCCCCTCCAGAATCCATTGTGAATAGAAGGTCCCAGAACTGCTTCAGCCTTTTATACAATCCATACTCTACTACTGCCCCTAGAATGCAGCCATACAGACCCCAACTTGTCTGGGATACCACATAAAGAAACCCAAGCTGCCTTCTAATGGATACAGAACCCTTTCCCACAACCCAGAGAGTCTCAGAGCCGCCTGATACTACAGGGTTAGGTCTTTGTTTGGGCTTTTATGTCTGGAATTCTTACTGCGGGGCTGGGGGCTATAATATTTGACCAGCTATTTACTCTTTCCCAAGTTCCTTCTTCTTGACTGGTAGGCCCAGAGCTCAAGTGAAGCAAGGAGGCAAAAGTCCTGAGGCCATGCCTTAGCTATGCAGAGCCTAAGAGAAGAAGGGTGGGCAGCCAAAAGATCCTGTCTTCATGAAGCTGCCTCTCATCTGGGACAGCTCAAGAGCAAAGAAAGGGAAGATGGTGGCCCCACACATAGTCACTGTGACTATCTGGATGTGTCCCTAACATTACAAAGACAGATGAGACACTCAGCCTTTCCTCCCCAGGATGCTGCCAGTATCTGAGGACACTAGTGGGAGGAATGCAGGGATGCAGAATGAGGAGAGGATGATGGGAAGCAGAATGAGGAGAGGATGAAGGGATACAGGAGGAGAAGATGAAGGGATACAAGAGGAGGAAAGAATGATGGGATGCAGAAGGGAAGAGGATGATGGGATGCAGAAGGCCCAAGATTGAGGCCAGGAAGCTCCGGCCAGTTTCTTTGAGTACAGCCTAGCATAGGTCTTAAAAAAAAAATGTCAGTTTCGCCTTCCGATTTCCATCTACACACGGAGCTGACTCTGTGCCAAAGCTCTCTGTACCAAACCCCACCAGGAGAAAGCTGGTCTCCAGGAGTGCTGACACACCTGAGAGCACAGATAAGACCACCACTTCTGCTCAGAGGGACCCTCCTGGAGCCCTCAGGACACAAGAACCAAGGAGCAGTCTGGGACAGAATCCTTGAGATTTCCATCTGTGCCCATAGCTGACCCTGTGCTATAGTTCTTGGTACCAAATCTGGCTGGGAGAGAACTAGTATCCCAGGAGTACTGACACACAGGCTTACAGGAGGGTCAAGCCACGGTCAGAGACAGCAAGACCAGCTAACACCAGAGATAACCAGATGGCAAGAGGCAAGGGCAAGAACCTAAGCAACAGAAACCAAGGCTTCTTGACATCATCATTTGTCTAGATACCTCAACACATGAGAAAAGCAAGATTCTGATTTAAAAGTCACATCTCATGATGATGTTAGAGGACTTTAAGAAGGACAAAATAACTCCCTTAAAGAAATATAGGACAACATAGGTAAACAGGTGGAGCCCTTAAAGAGGAAACGCAAAAATCCCTTAAAGAATTACAAAAAAACACAACCAAACAGATGAAGGAATTGGACAAAGCCATTCAAGATGTAAAAATGGAAATAGAAACAATAAAGAAATCAAAGGGAAACAAATCACAAAGGGAGACAACCCTCGAGAGAGAAAGCCTAGGAAAGAGATCAGGAGTCAGAGAGAGAAAGCCTAGGAAAGAGATCAGGAGTCATAGACAAAAGCATCACTGACAGAATACAAGGGATAGAAAGAGACTCTCAGAGGCAGAAGATACCATAGAAAACATTGAAACAACAGTCAAAGAAAATGCAAAACACAAAAGGCTCCTAACCCAACATCCAGGAAATCCAGGACACAACGAGAGGATCAAACTTAAGGATAATAGGTATAGAAGAGAGTGAAGACTCCCAACCTAAAGGGCCAGTAAATATCTTCAACAAAATTATAGAAGAAATCTGCTCTAACCTAAAGAAATACCCATGAGCATACAAGAACCCTACAGAACTCCAAATAGATTGGACCAGAAAAGAAATTCCTCCTGTCACATAATAGTCAAAACACCAAATGCACAAAACAAAAAAAGACTATTAAAAGCAGTAAGGGAAAAAGGCCAAGTAACATATAAAGGCAGACTTATTAGAATTACACCAGATTTCTCAACAGAGACAATGAAAGTTAGAAGATCCTGAACAGATGTCAAACAGACACTAAAAGCACACAAATGCCAGCCCAGGCTACTATATCCAGCAAAACTCCCAATTTCATAGTTGGAGAAGCCAAGATATTCCATGACAAAACAAAATTTATACAATACATTTCCACAAATCCAGCCCTACAAAGGTTAATAGATGGAAAACTCCAACACAAAGAGGGAAACTACAACCTAGAAAAAACAAGAAATTAGTGTCCTTGCAAAGAAACCAAAATAAGAGAGACACACAAACGTAATTCCACATCTAACAAAAATATTAAGAAACAACAATCATTATTAATAATATCTCTCAACATCAATGGATTCAATTCCCTAATAAAAATAGACTAAATGACTGGATATGAAAAGAGGAGTTAGCATTTTGCTGCACACAGGAAACCCACCTCAGGGACAAAGACAGTCACTAGCTCAGAGTAAAAGGCTGGAAAAACTTTTCCAAGCAAATGGTCCCAAGAAACAAGCTGGAGTAGCCATTCTAATACTGAATAAAATTGACTTTCAATGAAAAGTTATCAAAAAAGACAAGGAAGGACACTCCATACTCGTCAAAGGAAAAATCCACCAAGATGAACTCTCAATCCTGAATATCTATGCCCCATATGCAAGGGCACCTACATTCATAAAAGAAACCTTACTAAAGCTCAAAGCACACATTGCGCCTCATACAAGAATAGTAGGAGATTTCAACACCCCACTCTTCTCAATGGACAGATCATGGAAACAGAAACTAAACAGAGACACAATGAAACTAGCAGAAGTTATGAACCAAATAGATTTAACAGATATCTATAGAACATTTCATCCTAAAACAAAAGAATATACCTTCTTCTCAGCACCTCATGATACCTTCTCCAAAATTGACCATACAATCAGTCACAAAACAGGCCTCAAGAGATACAAGAAGATTGAAATAAAACCATGCATCCTATCAGATCACCATGGACTCAGGCTGGTCTTCAACAACAACAAAAACTACAGAAAGCCCACATACACATGGAAGCTGAACAATGCTCTACTCAATGATAACTAGGTCAAGGAAGAAAGAAATTGAAAACTTTTTAGACTTTAATGAAAACGAAGGCACAACATACCCAAACTTCTGGGACACAATGAAAGCAGTGCTAAGAGACAAACTCATAGCTCTGAGTGCCTGCAGAAAGAAACTGGAGAGAGCATATGTCAGCAGCTTGACAGCACACCGGAAAGCTCTAGACAAAAAGGCAAATACACCCAAGAGGAGAACATGGCAGGAAATAATCAAACTCAGGGCTGAAATCAACCAAGTAGAAACAAAAAGAACTATACAAAGAATCAACAAAACCAGGAGCTGGTTCTCTGAGAAAAATCAGTAAGATAGATAAACCCTTAGCCAGACTAACCAGAGGGTACAGAGAGAGTATCCAAATTAACAAAGTAAGAAAGGAAAAGGGAGACATAACCACAGAAACTGAGGAAATTCAAAAAATCATCAGATCCTACTACAAAAGCCTATATTCGACAAAACTGGAAAATCTGCAGGAAATGAACAATTTTCTATACAGATACCAGGTACCAAAGTTAAATCAGGATCAGATAAACCGTCTAAACAGTCCCATAACCCTTAAAGAAATGGAAGCAGTCATTAAAAGTCTCCCAACTGGGGCTGGAGAGATGGCTCAGTGGTTAAGAGCACACACTGCTCTTGCAGAGGTCCTGAGTTCAAATCCCAGCAACCACATGGTGGCTCACAACTATCTGTAATGGAATCTGATGCCCTCTTCTGGTATGTCTGAAGAGAGTTACAGTATATTTGTATATAATAAATCTTTTTTTTAAAAAAAAAAAAGTCTCCCAACCAAAAAGAGTACAGGTCCAGATGGGTTTAGTGCAGATTCTATCAGACCTTCATAGAAGACCTCATACCAATGCTATCCAAACTATTCCACAAAATGGAAACAGAAGGAACACTACCCAATTCCTTCTATGAAGCCACAATCACACTTATACCTAAACCACACAAAGCCCAACAAAGAAAGAGAACTTATTTCCCTTATGAATATTGATGCAAAAATACTTAATAAAAAATATCAGAAACTGAATCTAAGACCACATCAAAATGATCATCCATCATGATCATTAGGGTTCATCACAGGGATGCAGGAATGGTTCAATACACAGAAATCCATCAAAGTAATCCACTATATAAACAAACTCAAAGAAAAAAACCCACACAATCATCTTATTAGATGCTGAGAAAGCATTTGACAAAATTCAACACCCCTTCATGTTAAAAGTCTTGGAAAGACCAGGAATTCAAGGCTCATACCTAAACATAGTAAAAACAATATACAGCAAACCAGTAGCTAACATCAAACTACATGGAGAGAAACTTGAAACAATCCCACTAAAATCAGGGACTAGACAAGACTGCCCACTCTCTCCCTACTTATTCAATATAGTACTTAAAGTCCTAGCCAGATTAATTAGACAAAAAAGGAGGTCAAAGGGATACAAACTTGAAAAGAAGTCAAAATATCACTAATTGCAGATAATATGATAGTATACTTAAGTGACCCCAAAATTCCACCAGAGAACTCTCACACCTGATGAAACGACTTCAGCAAAGTGGCTGAATATAAGATTAACTCAAACAAATCAGTAGCCTTCCTCTACTCAAAGGATAAATAGGCTGAGAAAGAAATTAGGGAAATGACACCCTTCACAATAGTCCCAAATAATATAAAATACCTTGGTGTGACTCTAATCAAGCAAGCAAAAGATCTGTATGACAAGAATTTCAAGTCTTTGAAGAAAGAAATTGAAGAATTTCTCAGAAGATGTAAAGATCTCCCATGCTGATGGATTGGTAGGATTAATATAGTAAAAATTGCCATCTTGGCAAAAGCAATCTACAGAGTCAATGTAATCCCCATCAAATTCCAACTCAATTTTTCACAGAATTAGAAAGAGCATTTTGCAAATTCATTTGGAATAACAAAAAATCCAGAATAGCGAAAACTATTCTCAGCAATAAAAGAACTTCTGGGGAAATCACCATACCTGACCTCAAGCAGTATTACAGAGCAATGTGATAAAAACTGCATGGTATTGGTACAGAGACAGGCAGGTAGATCAATGGAATAGAATTGAAGACCCAGAAATGAACCCACACACCTATGGTCGCTTGATCTTTGACAAAGGAGCTTCAACAAATGGTGGTGGTTCAACTGGTGGTCAGCACGTAGAAGAATGAAAATTAATCCATTTTTTTTTTTTTTTAAATTTTTTTATTAACTTGAATATTTCTTATATACATTTCGAGTGTTATTCCTTTCCGGTTTCGGCAAACATCCCCTCCCCCTCCCCTTCCTTATGGGTGTTCCCTCCCCACCCTCCCCCATTGCCGCCCCCCCCCAACAGTCTAGTTCACTGGGGTTCGGTATTAGCAGGACCAGGGCTTCCCTTCCACTGGTGCTCTTACTAGGATATTCATTGCTACCTATGAGGTCAGAGTCCAGGGTCAGTCCATGTATAGTCTTTAGGTAGTGGCTTAGTCCCTGGAAGCTCTGGTTGCTTGGCATTGTTGTACATATGGGGTCTGAGCCCTTCAAGCTCTTCCAGTTCTTTCTCTGATTCCTTCAACGGGGGTCCTATTCTCAGTTCAGTGGTTTGCTGCTGGCATTCGCCTCTGTATTTGCTGTATTCTGGCTGTGTCTCTCAGGAGCGATCTACACTTCTGCACTTCTTTGCTTCATCCATCTTGTCTAATTGGGTGGCTGTATATATATGGGCCACATGTGGGGCAGGCTCTGAATGGGTGTTCCTTCAGTCTCTGTTTTAATCTTTTGCCTCTCTCTTCCCTGCCAAGGGGTATTCTTGTTCCTTTTAAAGGAGTGAAGCATTCACATTTTGTTCCTCCGTCTTGAGTTTCATGTGTTCTAGGCATCTAGGGTAATTCAGGCATTTGGGCTAATAGCCACTTATCAATGAGTGCATACCATGTATGTATTTCTGTGATTGGGTTAGCTCACTCAGGATGATATTTTCCAGTTCCAACCATTTGCCTACAAATTTCATAAACTCGTTGTTTTTGATAGCTGAGTAATATTCCATTGTGTAGATGTACCACATTTTCTGTATCCATTCCTCTGTTGAAGGGCATCTGGGTTCTTTAAATTAATCCATTCTTATCCACTTGTACAAAGCTCAAGTCCAAGTAAATCAAGGACCTCCAAATAAACTAACAGAAGAGAAAGTGGGGAAGAGCCTCAGATACATGGGCACAGGGGAAATTTTTCTGAACAGAACACCAATGGCTTATGCTATAAGATCAAGAATTGAAAAATGGGACCTCATAAAATTGCAAAAATTCTGTAAGGCAAAGGACACTGTCATTAGGACAAATCGGCAACCAACAGATTGAGAAAAGATCTTTACCAAGTCTATATCCGATAGAGGGCTAATATCCAAAATATATGAAGAACTCAAGAAGTTAGATTCCAGAGAATCAAATAACCCTATTAAAAATGGGGTACAGAGCTAAACAAAGAATTCTCAGCTGAGGAATGTCGAATGGCCAAGAAGCACAGAAAGAAATGTTCAACATTCTTGGTCATCAGGGAAATGCAAATCAAAACAACCCTGAGATTCCACCTCATACCAGTGAGAATGGCTAAGATCAAAAACTCAGATGACAGCAGATGCTGGCGAGGATGTGGAGAAAGAGGAACACTCCTCCATTGTTGGTGGGACTGCAAACTGGCACAACCACTCTGGAAGTCAGTCTGGAGGTTCCTCAGAAAATTGGACATTGCACAACCTGAGGACCCAGCTATACCACTTCTGGGCATATACTCAAAAGATGCTCCAACATAAAACAAAGACACATGTTCCACTATGTTCATAGCAGCCTTATTTATAATAGCCAGAAGCTGGAAAGAACCCACATGTCCTTCAACAGAGTAATGAATACAGAAAACATGGTACATCTACACTATGGAGTACTACTCAACTATTAAAAACAATGACTTCATGAAATTCTTAGTCAAATGGATGGAACTAGAAAATATCATCCTGAGTGAGGTAACCCAATCACAAAAGAACACAAATGGTATGCACTCACTGATGAGTGAATATGAGCCCAAAATCTCGAAATACCCAAGAAACAATCCACAGACCACATGAAGCTCAAGAAGGATGACCAAAGTGTAGATGCTTCAGACCTTCTTAGAAGGGGAAACAAAAATACTCACAGGAGGAAATACGGAGACAAAGTGTGGAGCAGAGACCGAAGGAATGGCCATCTAGAGACCGTTCCACACGGCAATCCATCCCATATACATACAGCCACCAAACCCATACAGTATTGTGGATACCAAGAAGTACTTTGCTGACAGGAGCCTGATATAACTGTCTTCTGAGAGGCTCTGTCAGAGCATGACAAATACAGACGTGGATGCTTGCAGCCAACCATTGGACTGAGATCAGGTTCCCCAATGGAAGATTTAGAGAAAGGAATGAAGGAGCTGAAGGGTTTGCAACTCCATAAGAACAACAATATCAATCAACCAGAACCCCCAGAGCTCTCAGGGACTAAACCACCATCCCAAGAGTACACAGGGATGGACCTATGGCTCCATCTGCATATGTAGCAGAAGATGGCCTTGTCAGGTATCAGTGGGAGGAGGGGGCCTTGGTCCTGTGTAGGCTCGATGCCCCAGTATAGGGGAATGTCAGGCTGGAAGAGGGAGGGAGTGGGAGCACCCTCATAGAAGCAGGGGGAGGGGGAATGGGATAGTGGGTTTCTAGAGGGGAAGCCAGGAAATGGGATGACATTTGAAGTGTAAATTTAAAAATATCCAATAAAAGAAAAAACGATTACCATACCTCAAAACATATAGAATAACACTATGTGTGTGTGTGTGTGTGTGTGTGTTCATACTTGTGTGCACCACAGCATACATGGTAAAAAGAAAATTGACAGTTTCCTCTATCATTTTTTTTTCCTTGTCAAAATAGTTTGTCTATCCCTGGTCCCTGCACTTTAATACATGTTTAGCATCACCCACTGAGACTCAGACTGGTGGTGGTGAATACATTGATGATATCCCATAGGCCTGCAACAGGCAGGAGGAACCTGTACCATGTCTTCTGTGCAGCGTCAACTGCACAAGTAGGGACTTCGTGGTGACCCAGTGTCATGGCGTGGAGCCCTGGATGGGTACAGTGTGTCCAGTAGGGACAGATGCAACATTGTGGAGAGCTCTGGGTCCTACAACAGCTAGCAGCCCGGGCCAGCACAGCTCCTGCCACTGTCACAGTGGAGCACAGCTAACATTGCCTCTGCCAAACAAGTCCGTGCCTGCCCCGTGCTGAGTGGAGCCTGTTCCTTTCCTTCCAGAATCCTTTTGCTTTTTGAATTGGGCCGCCTGTGTCTGACCTTGAAAAACGAGAAAATAGCCAGTGACTGCCTTATATACCTGAAGAAAATGGAAAACGAAGTGAGTGAGTTAGAGTTGGCTTGGAGTGGTGGCTATCGGGGGCGGCTCATAGGACTATGGGCCCAGGGCTGAAAGAGAAAGTGTTGGTGGGAAAGGCCTTGCATCCTCAGCCTGTGCCTCCTGCATAAGTGTGCCAGCCATTTCTGCTGATCTGCACCTGTGTCTCTCCTGCCACCTCTGTCACTGGCTCTGGCCTGTGTGCCACCACTGTCCCTCTAGTTCAGGGAAGGGCTATATAATACTCATAGTAGTAACGATATATCCCATGCCCCCCTGACCTCTGGACATCTAAATCATACTTAATTTTTCTTACTTCACAAAGGACTACTGCAGAGATTCTGTGTCTAAACCAATCAGGGCTTCTTCAGTAACCTGGATTGCCAAGGGACTGTAACTGTAATGATTTTTATGCTTATGACAATCTTGACGTCCAGGGGAAGCTTGGGAGCACACATGCTGACAGGAGCAAGCTACTACCCATCCTCAAGCCTCTCCACCACCTGTGAAGCAGCCCCCAGCCCACATCCCAAGGAGGCCCCAGATCTTCCTGGTTCCACCTTGCCTTGCTGAAGCTGCGGTCTCTTGGTAGTGAGCCTCGGCTGCTTGTGCTGGGTATCTTTAACTCAGAGGCAGGGGAGGCTCGGAGGTACTGTGCCACTGAGTCCACACCCCCCTCTCTTCTTCTCAGTGATCTGAGACCTCAACCTCAACGTGTCTAAGGAGTGTTATTCATACATGCATACTTAAAGGAGATGTGTTTGTATTTTTAGTTAAGCGCATCAGTGTCAGTAAGTTCTCCAACTTTTTACACCTTGTTTTCTGTGTGCTCTGTTTTTATTTCCTGTGGGAAAACACCTCTATTCTTTACCTACTAGGACAGATGTCTCAATTGGGCAGAGAACATCCATCCTTTGTTATGCTTCTTGGTATGAGTACAGGGAAGACTGGCTATTCTTTACTGGTAAATTGTCTCGGGTCTTCCTTAGAAGTATACTCCACCATGCAATCCTTGTCCATCCTCCTTGCTGGATGGCCTTCTTGGACACTTTGGTTTTCTCTCCACTTTGCCCCTACTTCCTGGTACAGAACGTGATGCCTAAGAGGTGGTCAGAAAGTGTCTCTATATGCTGAAGATGGCCAGCTCTCAGGCCTGCAGCTCCTTGTGTGGCCTACAGAAACCTGAGGCTGAGAGTCAAAGAAGCAGGCCACTTTCAAGGTCAGCAGGAAAACACACCCCAGGAGGAAGAAGCACCAAGCCCAAACATCTGTGCAAAACAAAAGCAAAAACATAATTCTGTCCAGATTGTCCAGGAGCAAGTAAGCTCTTCACCGTGTAAAGCAGCAAAGGGAGACAGCAATGGAGTCTACCTTGTGGCCCACAGAGCAGAGATGCAGCAATGTTGTCCTCAAGTCCAAAGCACCTGAAAACCAAACATCATACAAGGAACTACAGCCCTCAAGGCACTGGGCAGCAGATAAGGAGGGAAAGTCCTGTGCAGCTTCACTACCAGGAACAGAGACCCAGGCGAAGCCCAGTGCATCAGCCTGGCAGCGGGGCTGTAGTGGGGATGAGTCAGATGCAGGTCACAAGACAGAAGGGTATGAGCAGTGACAGCACACGGGAAAGCTGCTGTGATCCCTTAGCTGAGCATTAATGAGCACATCCACTCCAGGGCAGCATTCATGTTGGGGAAACAGTTTACCTAGAGAAGTAAGGCAGTACACATCTCTGTAGGAATCGCTCCTGCCCTTTTCAGCCAGAGATCCAGACTCTGGATCTTCAGGTTGAAAACTCAGAAGTATCACGGAGGTTCATCGTACCCAGTAGGCAAGCCCTCCAACCCACTGTCACCCAGCCGCGAGTCTTATGAACCACAATAGTAACAGGCCCGACAAGATATGCCCACTGGTACACTATCAGCACAGAGGTTATGGTAGGAACCAGTCACTTTCTGATCACGTTTAAAGCCTCTCCACATGGCAGAACTCATGCCGCTTAACATTGTTAATACGGTCAAGAGTCCAAGGCTAGGCAGGCAACAGCTCTCAGAGAGAACCTTCAGTTTCTATTCTTCTGAATGGAAGTAGCAATAAACTTATGCCTAAAGGTTTAGCATCCTTGGAGATAAGAGCATCTCTAAACCTTATGAGAGGAACGCTTGAGGTAGATGACTAACACAGAGTCCCACAAGTGTTCAACCTGCAGAATTGCTGAGTGCTCAACCCTAAATGAGACATCTGTATCATATCCCATCTTCTCAACGTTCAGGATTATTGTAGAAGTGGAGATAGAAAAACTGTAAGAACCAGAGACAGTAGGTGACTACTACGGGCTGTCACACATATGAACTGACTGTGGCTGTGTCAGCATATACCAGACTCACACACGATCAAGCCAGACACAAATATCAACGTGAAGTATGGAGATCAGAAGGTCCCACGCCTAGCTGAGGGGATATTGGCAACTGATGGCTTCTAGGAGGAGGGGGATCGGTTTTCTTCAGGGCTGTCATCTCTGGGAGGCTCCCCGTACTCTGGGGACTCTACACCAATGCACGTGCTAAGAGTAGTAAGTGGACTGCGTGGGTTAAAAAAGGCAACACCAGAGGGCGAGCATCCGAAATAAAGAACTCAAGAAACTAGAGACCAACAAAACAAATGATCTGACTGAATGGGGCATGGATCTAAACAGAAAATTCTCAACAGAGGAATCTTAAATGGACAAGAAACGCTTAAAGAAAGGTTCAATGTCCTGAAGCCATCAGGGAAATGCAAATCAAAATGACTCTTACACCACCTTCAAAATGGCTAAGATCAACAACAACAACAACAAAAAAAAAAAAAAAAAAAAAAAGAGACAACAGATGCTGGTGATGGTGTGGAACAAGAGGAACACCCCCAAATTGCTGGGGCGAATTTGTACAGCCACTGTGGAAATCAATACGGTGGTTTCTTAGAAAGTTGGGAATTCATCTACCTCAAGACTCAGCTATACCATTCCTAGGTATATATCCAAAAGACACTCCACCCTACCACCGGGAAACTTGTCAACTACGTTCACATCAGCTTTATTTAATAATAGCCAGAAACCGGAAACAACTTGATGCCCTTCAACCAAAGAATGGATAAAGACAATATGGTACATATGCACAATGGAGTGTCACTCAGCTGTTAAAAGAAACACGACCTTTGCAGGCAAATGGGTGGAACTAGAAAAAAATCGTCCTAAGAGAGGTAGTTCAGACCCTATATATAAATATAGTTCCACCTATAAGTGGGCATTGGCTGTAAAGTAACAAAACAGCCGTGCTACTATCCACAGACCCAGAGAGGCTAAGTAACAAGGAGGGCTCGAGTGGGAATGTATGAGTCTCTCTGAGAAGGGTAAATAGAACGTATGTCTTGAGTGGATGGGGGAGACAGAAACAGGAGGGATCAGGTTTGGGCAAGGATGGAGGGAGAAAGTACTGTGAGAGACAACTGCATTTGGGGGTCCTCTCTGGGGCAAGGCAGTAAACTAGTGCAAAGGAAACGTCCAGAAATCTATGAAAGCGACCCTAGCTAAGACTGCTAGCAATGGGGGTAGGGACCCTTAACCAGCCATCTCCTGTAACCAGGCAAGACTTCCAGTAGAAGGATTAGAACCCCAACCCAGCCTTAAAACCTTTGGCCTACAATTTGTCCTGCCTGCAAGATATGTGGGGGTAACGGTGGCATAGAAATTGTGGCCAAGCAATGATTGGTCCAACTTATGACCCATGCTGTGAGAGGGAGCTCACTCTTGACACTGACTGGAGGGCCAGGACTGAGAGGCTGGACAGCCCAGAGACCTAGGCTAACATGACTGGGGGAAAAAGTCCATGAAATGATGCTATCCTTGTATACTAGAGCTTAGCACAATTGTCATCAGAGAGGCTTCAGCCACCAACTGATGAGAGCAGATGCAGAGACTCACAGCCAAACCCTGGGTGGAGCTCAAGGACTATGGTAGAAGAAAGGGAGGAAGGATTGTAGGAGTGAGAGGGGTCAAGGACACCTCAAGAAAATCCACAAAATCCACTAACGTGGACCCATAAAGGTTCACAGAGACTAAAATGACCATCTTGGAACCTGCAGGAGTCTGACTAATCCCTCTGCACATGTTTCAGTTCTGTGGCTTGGTCTTGTGGGACTCCTAACAGTGGGAACAAGGGCTGTCTCTGACTCTTTGCCTGCTTTTGGGACCCTTTTCCTCCTGCTGGATTGCCTTGTCCAGCCTTAATATGACGGGAGGTGTCTAGTCTTATTGTGATATGATAGGCTATGTTCGGATGATATCCCTGAGGGGCCGCTATTTTCTGAAGGAACACGGAGGAGGAGTGGATCTGAGGGAGAAGAGAGGTGTAGGGGAGGGACTGTAAAGAGAGGGGGGAGGGAAAACTGAAAATGAGATGTAATATATAACAAAAGTAGTTTTTAGAAGTCAATACATGAAATTTGAAGGGAATAGAGCTGGTGGAGATAAGAGAGGGGAGGGAATGGAGGTGAATTTGATTAAAATACGTTGTATGCATGTATGAATTTCTCAGTTAGAAAAAAAAAGGAGAAAATTTTAAACCAGAGGGTGGTGAGATGACTCAGTGTGCAAAGGTGCTTGCCACCAAACCTGATGATCCGAGTTTGATCCCACATCATGGGAGGAGAGAACTGGCTCTGGTATGGTGCCCTCTGATTTCCACACTCACACACATGCATGCACACAATGTTTTGTTTGAACTTAGGTCATGTGTGGTGCCTGACTCCTGTTAATCTCAGGAAACCGAGGCAGAGCTGGTGTGAATTCAAGGGCTTCCTGGGCTGAAGAGAGTACTCCAAGGAAATCTTAGCTATAACGTGAGACCTGCATTTTAAAAAAGAGAAAAAAATGTAAAAGGAAAGAAAAATTCAAGGTCCTCTGAAATCAGTGAGGCGCCCATGCATCCCTCCCTCTCCCCCCCAAAAAAAAGGTTTCAAAAAGTCTTTCTCCCTTTGTATCTTTTGAGACTTGATACATTTTCTCCTACTTTGTGCTGTTCTCTGATTGTCCATTTTCTGGTTTCTGTTTCTGCCGGGATTCAAGGCTTTTTACTGTCTTCAAAGCTGATGAATGTGCATGATTGCCGTCATTAATGTCTTTGTGTTCAAAACTCCATCTGCATCTCCAGGATCCCAGCAAGCTGCTAGAAATTGAAGGTCTGGAGTGTGAATTAGATGCTCTGAGACTGGAAAGCAAGCTCAAACTGTACCTTCGAGGAGCCGTCGAGGTAAAGCTTTAAGCCCAAGTTCGAGGTCCCCTGGACCAGAGTATCACTGGGGTCAGAGCAGGTTTAAGGACACTAGTGCAGCATAGCAGTGAGGCCCCTGGGTGCAGGAAGCCAGAGGCCATGGAGGTGGGAGGTGTCTGAGAAGACAGTAAGTGTGTGGTTTGAGGATGTGAGTGTGTTACACAGCTCCTGAAAGTCCAGCCTGTCTGCTGGGAAGGACCCATCATACAAACCAGAGGTGATTCTTCTCCAGTAGTGAGTGAAAGGTGTAAGCCCTACCAGGTAGACCCCAGTTAGAAATAAATGGGCTCTGACTCCACTCATGCAAGGAACATGATGAGCTATAGCCATGGCTAAGCCTTTTGCCTGAATGTCTTAGAAGGAGCCTGCTACAGGACAGGGAGGATCATAGTGGCATCCCTAGAGGAATCCGATGACCTGGGGATGGCTTACGTCTGACCCCATAATCTGCCTCTTCCTCTGACTGCTGTCCCCAGCACTGGCTGTTCCAGGTGGTGACCATGGGTGGCTTCCCATCCTAGCCTCACAGCCCTCAGCCAGTCATTCACTGTGCCCCTTACAGGAGCAGCTGATTATCATAAAGAGACTGGACAACATACTGCAGCGGGCCATTCGTCTGGGTAATCCCACGACCATCCACGTGCTGTGCACCGCACAGTGGAACATCTGCCTACCCCTGCTGCAGCACAACCTGAGGCACCACCTCCGGAAGCCGCTGACCAACATCGCCGAGATTCTAGAGAAAGTTGATAGGTGGGCGCCATTTGTTCTGTACATGGGGAGGACTGGAATAGAGGGGTTTTTTTTTAGTACTATAAATAGAGCCCAGGATGTGTGCACCCAGTTCTCACCATCACCTGTAGGGTAGACTGAACACAAGCCCAGCTTCACCTGTTCAGATGATGCCTTCCAGTCACCTAGGCCACCTAGATATAGAATCCGTCAAAGCGTGGTGGTGGGGTTGTCTGCAGAGACTCGTGAATGTATTCTCAACAGCCACTGTGGACAGGTGGTGGGCAGGATATCATCATAAGCCAGAGACCCTTCTTCTGAGTGTAGCTCCCTTTGCTCACTGCAGGGTCTCTCATTCCGTATCCACACCAGTGCTTGGTTGTACTTGACGTCAGCTGTACTGCGAACGCGTATTCGTATCTGACATTAGGTGTTCTTCATTTCCCTTTGTGAGCAAGCATCTTTCCTGGGCTGTTGATGCTACTTCGTCTCTCTGTTTTGTGGCCTGCCTGCTCAGATCTTATATCTCTGCCAGTTTGACACCGAGGTCTGTAGGCACACATTTTTGGCAACCTACTTTTAATAAGGGCTCAGCCTCTCCTCTAGCCCACCACAGCAGAGGCAGCGGAGGAGAAAAGTTATTAGGATGGGGGAAGTGGACCTGTTCAGCGATAGTTCCTTGGGGGTGACCTCAATCTTCTTTGGCTGCAGTTCAGTCCCATAGCCAACACCAAATACGACTCAGCAGCTGCAGACTGGTTCTCTAGGCAGGCAGACACCAGGCACGAACACCAGCTGGCCTGAGGTGAGGCTGGGAAACTGCAGGAACCTCACTAGCAGTTCGTGGGCAAGTTTCTTTCAATGGTGGTGTTACCACAAGTTCAGCTCAACAAAGTTATGTAGGACAAACCAATACATGCGTGTCATTAGTGAAGATTAGCGAGGCGGAGCAAACCAAACCAAGGCTCCGTGCTCGTCTCCCACTGTCTGTGGGTCATATTCACACTCCTTCATCACAGGTCCTTTCCCATGTCTGCTATAGCAAAACATCCTCTCACCAGGTGTCTGCTTTAGCAAGATACCCTTTCACCTGTGTGCCCCAGCAAAACATTGTCTGTCATAACTAACTTTCCAAAGAAACCAGGAGTTTCCACTCCAGAGGTCACACTGGCTTTACGAGTTAGTCATGCGGTGCCTTTCTAAGCTCCTTTTCCAGCACTGCTGATACAGCTACTTGTCATGGCGCCCATAATCAACAGGGAGATCATCCAGGCCCCGAGGGGTGCTTGTCTAGTTGTCTGTATTCTGGGAAGCTCTTCAGTCTGAGATAGTCCCTACGTCTGGACTGAAATGGGCAAGCCCTTCCCCAGAGCTCGGGTGGCCATTTGGCTCGTGCTGTACATCCCTGTTTTTGTCAGTTGTAAAGATCCCAGGGAGAGGAGCACCGCATGTCCCAGCCAGGGTGTGAGGCTACCTCATTCCCTTCACCCTGGCGGATGGACTCTCCACTAAGGCTGTGTTGCCTGGCCTGGCAGTCTATGTTGTTTGATGCAGACCCCAACATGCCTGCTCCCCGTCCATGCCCACTGTTGCACATGTCTACCGTCCTTGCTTTGAAGTGAGTACCTTTCCTCTCTCAATTTGCCCACAGCTCTATCCCCCAGAGCTAACTAGCTACTCTAGAACCCTCTCTTCCTTCTGTTAGCTTTCTTACTTCTATATGTCTCTTGGGAGAAGGGCTCCTCTAAGGCCACTGTGGGGGCCTCCTTTACCTCACACAGCCTGCATGGGGCACTGAGTTCTCATCATCCCTCTCCCCACCCGTGAGATGCCAGCCTTTGCCACCATGGTCCTGCCCCACAGCTAGCCTATGCCTATTACTGGCAACCTTTTCATCCTAGGAAAACTGTGGCCTCTTATGTCCACTTCATTTTTGCAAATCTCAGGATCATCTCCTTCTTCCATAAAGCAGAGTTCTCCAGCTGGGGGCAGAGGGCAGGGGGTGGCCGTCCTGCAGAACAGGACATGGCTGGTGGACACCCTCAGCTCTGCTGATCTGAACTGGTCCCGCACCATCTCAGAGAACATGTTTGCTATCGGATGCTGGATTGGCAGGTGTGGCATTCTTCAAACACCTGAAGGGCTTCACTCTTCCGGTCTCTATGACCATTGAAGGGAAGTCCGGTGCAATGTGGCTCTCTATATGTATCTTTTCCTATTTCCAAGCATGCCTCTTTAATTTGTTTTTTTAGCATTTTTGATTATAACATCTCAGGAGCCTTTTAAAACTTTCATATAATTCAAGAATGTTAAATGATACTTTCATCAGATTTGAGGAATTTTTAGCTATAGTTTCTTTGAATACATTCCACTGTCTGGGGTGCTAGCTGTACACATGCAGAATATGGGGTGCTTCGTGCAGCTCCTAGGGACTATTTGGTTTTTAAAGTCTCGGTTCTTCCAATCCGCCCACTTCTGTTTCCAGACTCATGATCTTCCTGTCTGACCGCTCTGCTGCTGACCCGGTTCTGCTTCTAACCTCAGGGTGTCCATGCACTGGGCTGCGGCAGAACGGAAGGAACGAAGCTTATCTGGTTTGAGTGCCAGGGAGAAACAGCCTACAGTTGCCATTGTTTGGAATAATAAGGGCTATCTAAACCTCGGGGAGTGGGTAGGAGTTTTCGGGGTGGGACATTTTTGGGTCCATAAAGAGGAAGTTCGGGTGTTTGCTGGACATGAGATGAAGTTAAAGCTGTACTATGGCCACCGGGCCATGTGACTACCTCAACGGTGGTGGAGGTTGGGATTGCAAGGCTATGTGCATTGGTGCATGCAGGAGAGAGAGAGAGAGAGAGAGAGAGAGAGAGAGAGAGAGAGAGAGAGAGAGAGAGAGAGAGAGTCCTTACTCCTGCCGGTCTCAAGATGAGCTCTTTTGGGGATTTGGACATGTTTGGTCCAGGCCGGTTCCCTGAGTCACACGGCTCACTTGTCCCACACTCTGCTGTCATTCTTGGCTAGGATGGTCCTCTTTCCACTCACCACAGCTCTTAGGCCAGGGTTTCCTTGTTGCCACTATTTTCTCTTATTTGTGAGCAGTCGCGTGTGTATATCTACTTGCAGAGACCTATCTGCAAATCCCCAAAGCCAGCCTGTCTGCGTCCTGAGCCTGTGCTCGCTTCTTCCATCTGTGGGCGGGGCCATGACCGATGACTCTGTGTTAGGCATCGCGGGTGGAACCCTACGAAGTCTTTGCGGTCTTTGTTTGTTTAACACAGGGTCCTACCTAGCTTGCAGACAAGGAAGCCATGACTACCCTTGAACTTGTTATATAAATCAGGCTATCCTCCAACTTGCAATGATCCTCCTGCCTCTGCTTCCCAGGTGCTATGACTACAGGCCTGCACCATGAGTGCTGTTGCCATTTTAAAAGACGTGTTGTTTCTGTTTCATTGGCCAGTTCAGTGTTGGCTGATAGCCTTAAAATCACATTGGCTGGTCCTCCTCTGCTCTAGCGTATCCCCGGCAGTCCAAGTGCTTCCCACGCCCATCCTGGAGAGAATCTTCCCCTGAAGCAGGCTCTCTTCAGGCTGAGATTTGTGTTTTGCTGGGACAGAGGCACAAAGATCCCTGCTGTTCAGTTTAGCCCATCATGCTCGCCTGCTGCCTGCTCAACTCAGGAAATGCTGTGCCCACCTGCTTTGCCTCTGGGGTAGGGGGGCTCATGGCCACTTCCCTGGTGAGTTTCCTTCCAGGGGACCCAGATTCCAAGCTGTACCTAGGAGCAGGAGCCCTCTTGCTGGATAGTTTCTCAGATGCTGCAGACGATGGGCTGACTTTATCATACTTGGAAGCAGAGTCAATCCTACCCTTGGGCCAGCTACCTGGCTTGTTTTCAGGTCATGAACTCTCTCGGGTGTTACACCTGCTGGTCGTGGTTTTCATTTCTTCCCCTGTGGGCTTCTCTCTGTGAATGATCACTGCTGTCCGCTCCTGGCAAGGTTCACATGGATCCCTCTTACTCCATCCACGGTAGGCACCAGGGTGCACCAGGTTCCTGCTCCTCTGGGTAGCAGAGCTCCCGCACCTCACAACACAGTCTCTCTGCTTCTCCGCACAGCCGCATGGTATGTGTGCTCCCCCCGAGGTAGTGGGGATGGAACGTCAGTGAGACGTGGGCCACTGGAGCATCTCCATCTAACAGGTTGTTAGCTCTGCATCCTGTGGCAGCCCTGCCATCACTACTGTACGAAGCTTTCATTCAGACGCAGGGCCCTCTCCAACCCTGGCTACAATTAGCCGTGGTGTGGCTAAGCCTCCTGGGCAAATGTCCAGTGTGTCCATCAGGCAGAGACAATGGGCCGCAGCACTGACACCAAGTAGTACGTTCCAGGAGACAGAGGTGCATTGCGATGAGCAGCAGGGTAGCTGTGACATCTGGGTGACAGCAGGAAGGCTCAGCATGCCCCTGTGCTCACGTCACACTGGGAAGGAGTTCATGACACTTTTCCTGTCGGCTTCTTCTCAGCCTGGGCAGAAGGCTCAGTGAGTTCATCTCCAGTGGTCCAAAGCAGCCATCATGATTTTTCCTCTCCCTCCGTAAGGCTTCAAGACAAGATAGGAAAGAGGCCGGAAGGCAGGGTTCTGGTTACCCCTATCATTCCGTCCCTCTGGCTGGTGGCCAGACAAAGGTCCCACAGGCTCACTGGCAGCCCACGCACCCTAGCTCCCTCTCTTGTGCTGCTACCTCTAGTCTCATGATCCTGATGCGCTGCCAAGTCCACATGGAGATGGCATACATTGAGCAGGATGACGACCGGGTGGAGCCTGCCATTGAGCACATGCAGAAGGCCATGCGCCTGGACAGCCTAGGCCGCTACACGGACAAGATCAAGATAACCTTCCGCCGGCTGCAGCTGAGTACCCTGCTGTACCAGTCTCCCGACCGTCCCGAAGACAAGGCCACTATGGCCATTGAACAGGTGCAGACCCAACCCATTGTGTGCTCCAACCTCCTAATGAAAACACCAAGGGGGAACTTGGGTCAGGGAGAGCCTACGGGACCACTTAGACCCAAGCGTGAGGCCCGGGTTCAGCTATCCAAGGTCTGTATGGCATCCAGGCCTGTGGGAGCTGAGTAAATGCCTTGAGAGTCTCAGCTGTCCCAGGGGAGCGGGAGTGGGGGGGGCGCAGATACCATGCACATCATCCTGTCTATAGGCAAAGAAAGCCACCCTGAAAGACAGTGCTCGGAAAAAGCGTGCAATCCTGGTGAACGCAGGCCTGGCTCTTGCCCCCGACACCTTCCAGATTGTGCTGGACAGCGAGAATGAAGCCAAGGGTAAGTGCCGCCCTCAAACTCTTTGCCATGGACCTTGTGGTGACACGCTTCATTAGTCACTGGAAGCAATAGAGAGAGATTGTGTCTACAAAGGGCTATTAGTAGCAGAATGCTACCCCCCCCCCCAGGACTCAACCTCGCTGTTCTAGAGGCTGGACATGAGTGATGGCAATGTGGAGGGCTAGTCTCTCATGCTACCAGCTTCCTTGGCTTATAGATAGTCATCCTTTCCTCATGGCCTCACTGACTGTCCTACATGCCAACCTCACTATCCTCTTTATATGAGGAGTCAGACTGAACAAGACACTGCCCCCCATGTTCTCTTCAGCCTCATCACCTATTCAGACCCCATCTCTTGAAAACAAAACTTTATTCTGGAGTCCTGCCTGGGGACCTAACTCAGCCTATAGTGTCATATGAGGAATGAAGACAGTGGTCCTGGGGTGCTCTTTGGGTCAAAGCTAAGTAGATTTCACTTACCTGGCCCCACTTACTTTGTTTCCAGTGTAGGAAAACATAGTGCTGTACCCTAGTTGGGGCTGCTGAGCCCAGCTTTCGGGGACAAGCCAGCAACTCTGGCTAGATATAGGCAGTGCCACTGTATCTAGAGCAGCAGGCAGGTCTTAGTTGGTGGGGGGCATCCTCCTGGAGCTCCCTCCAGCACAGCACAGCTCTGATGAAAGTCTTATAGGGACTCGAGCTTCAGAGACAACAGACTGGAGTTGAGTTGGCTGTAGCCCATGTTGTGGGTCCAAGGCCACAGGATGGAGAGGATGAAGTTGTGGCCCTATGCTAGGATGATTAAAGCCTCTGAAATAGCCCTTCAGGTCCACGAGTTGTCTTACACCACCATCTGCTTTGGCATTTGCACTGATCTGGTTTTATTCTGACCCTCATGAGTCTGCACAGCCATTGATCTGTTGCCATCACACGGTGTGTCTAACTTGGTTGGTTCATTTTATTAGATGAGCGTAAATGACTGCCCACAAGTCTGCATTTTCACCAGAGGACGTAGCGCCCAGCAGTAGGGGATTCTGAGACTTACTAAGGTAGGGGCTCCAGTAAGGAGGCTACCCCAGCAAGTGGACACCTGTGTTATATAGGGGAGCACAGAGGAGGCAGAACACAACCTGGAAGGCAGTGCACACCGGCCCAAGCCCCAGCTTCCTCTCTGGTGTCTCCTGTGCCTGACTCTGCACTGGACAGCTGGCTCTCACCGTGAAGCAGAGCTCTGGATAGGTATTCATCTTAGAGCTGAAAAAGGATTCAAAGCCGCCACATGAAAGAGACAAGACTGCTGGGCCCTGAAATGGACAGTGGGTGCTGCCCGAGAGGACAGGATGTGGGGGCAGGTCAGAGGCCTGGTGCTAGTGAGCCCATATAGGCAGTCCTACATTTTTTGTAGCCTATTTTTATAACCATTCTTCTTGCCCACCACCTAGCAGAGGTAGTGGAAGAGAAAAGTTATTAGGATATGGGGGGAGTGGACCTGTTCAGCAATCGTTCTTTGGGAGTGAGCTTGGACTTCTTGGGCAGCAGTTCAGTCCTGTAGCAAACACCAAACACGACTCAGCAGCTGCAGAATGGCCCTTTAGGCAGACAGGCACCAGGCATGAACCAGCAGCTGTAGTTCAGTCCTGGAGAAACTGCAACACTCACCAAATGACCTGAGGCAAGGCTGCAGAAGCAGCGAGCTCCTGCAGGAACCTCCTGAGAGGTTCTTTGGCCAGTTTCTCTCTGACGTCACCACTGCTGGAGATCATCAACACTATGTAAGGCAAACCAGTGCATGCCTGTCATTAGTGAAGAATAGTGAGGCAGGGCAAACCTAGCCAATGCTCCATCGCCACCTCCCACTGTGTGGGGTCACATTTACACCCCTCCATCACTTGTCCTTTCACAAGTCCACTATGGCAAAGCCTCCTCTCACCTGTGTCTGCTTCAGGAAAACATCATTTGACATAGACCACAAGTTTCCACTTCACCATCTCTGATGACTGAAGGCTCCACACAGTGCATAATAGCTCAGTGCCATTGCTGGCCTAAAAGTACTGGTGATGCACTGGCGACGATGCACTGGTGATGATGCACTGGTGACGATGCACTGGTGACGATGCACTGGTGACGATGCACTGGTGATACACTAGTGACAATGCACTGGTGACAGTGCACTGGTGACGATGCACTGATAATGAGGCACTGGTGATACATTAATGACACTGCACTGGTGATGATGCATTGGTGTTGCACTGGTGACTGTGCACTGGTGATGTTGCACTGGTGACTACGCACTGATGTTGCTGCACTGGTGATACTGCACTGGTGATTCTTCACTGGTGAGGATGCATTGGTGATGGTGCATTAGTGATGCTGCCCTGGTGATGCTGCCCTGGTGATACACTAGTGACAATGCACTGGTGATGATGTACTGATGATGGGTCCTCTTCACACTACTAGACGAGCTCGGCTGCCCAAACCTCATTTGTAGACTCTGGGCCTGTTTGCCTGGCTCGGCAGTGCCATTCTATGTCCAACCCTGCCACGGTTTTCATCTCGGCCATCTTCTGCTTTCAGTTTCCATCGGAAAAATCAAGGGCCGCTTCACCTACCTCTATGCAAAAGCTCGACATCACACCCTCTGCGTGGACAAAGCGGCTGGGCACCTGCGGCGGCTGGGATTTGAGAATGACAAAGAGAGGTGGGCCAGCAAGGAGGGTCGGTCAGCTGAAACCTTCATCCAGGAACCAAGTTCATGGCTGCCTGGGACCTGTGCCAGATGACACAAGCCACCAATGTGCCACACACAGCCCCTATGCTGAGGGTGTGGCTTCCTCCTGTGGAACAGTTGGACTAGTATTAGCTCATGCTGGCCAAGCTCACCACAGTGACCCCTGACCCAGGGATGCCCGTCCACACCAAGTGCAGGGAAATGATTTATGTGGGAGCATTTCCCATTGTTAAATGACCAGAAGTGCCACTGGCAGTGGGGATAGGACAACAAGAGAGCTGTACATGATGTTGGGGACAAGCCTAGCTCTCACCTCTGGGCCTTGACCCCAGGAATTATTCCAGCTCTGACCCCTGGTTATGACCCCAAATCTCCGACTATCTCCCCACTCACACCCTCAGCCAGTGGCACCTCCATGTCTCAAGCCACTGCTTGACACCTGGATGCTATGGGGTGGCTTTCTCCTGGAACAGCCCTTCTGGGTGATCCTAATGTCACCTGTGTTTCCTTCTCACCACCTGGACCCTGATGAGCAGAATTGTGATTTGGGCTGAGCTGGCCAAGGTTGCCTGGCAGCAAGACGTGTGGGATGTCTGTCGCACGGCAACCCGCTTCTGCCTCCTGTATGACAATGCCAAGTCAAAGAAGTCCACAAAGCCAAAACGAGGTACACATCCTTGCCATGCGTCCCCTGGCATATTGGGTCAGCTGAGCTTAGGGCTTCATGAGCCTCTGGTGGCTGTGGCACCACCGGTAGGTCCCACCAAGGGACACCGAGCAGCAGAGAGCCAGTGGCCACCTCTTGGAAGAGCCCTGGCCATGTGTCTGGGTTTAGAAGAGTCTTTTCACACATAGCAACATTTCTGAGTACATATTTGATCAGGCCTCTGTATCTGTGAGCTTCACGGCCACAGGGTCAGCCACTGAAGCCTGGAAATATCCTGCTGAGCACACACAGCCTGCTTCCTGGACCTTTATCCCCTAAACATTCCCTTCATCAGCGATCCACACTGCAGTCACTGTCACAGTCAACCACAAATGACTTAAAGCTCAGGGGAGGACTGTACAGATTCCACATGGCCATGGCGCCATTTCAGAAAATGGGTCCCAGCAGCAGTGAGTGGCAGCTGTGCTTACAGCCGACGAGTAGTGGCAGTGATCCAAAGGTTATACCAGCCCATGCTGTCCGTCTTGAAGGGCTTGTCCCCCAAAGGGCTGGGCAGGAGCTGCCATGCTTTTGATTGCTTAAAAAGAGTCCCTTTCCTGCTGCTCTTCCCTCAGGGAAGAAGAAAAAAGGCATGGAGGGCTCCGAGACTGAGGGTCCCTCTGAGGTGATCCTAAATAAGCAGATGTCCCCTGACCTGCTGAGGAAGATCGCAGAGGTGGCGTTCATCAGCGCTGAGGTGCGTCAAGGTCTCGGCCATTGTAGCTGCCAGTGTTGCTGTGGCCGTTAACACACCTGAGATATTTGTTGTTAGGCTCCCCCCTGTGTGCGTGTGTGCATGCATGTGCACGTGTGCATACACACACACACACACACACACATACACACACACACACACAACTGTACGGTAGAGAGAAAATTAACTCAGTTCTCGAGGACTGCATAAGAAAAGAGTGATGTGTTGGTATACATTTTTTGTTGGAAATAATTTCTGAATTCTGGGTGCGAAGTCATATTTGAAGCATTTGAAGGAGATGAGATATCTGCCTTATGGCTCCATGGACCCAGCAGAGACTTGAGCTGGAGCTCGGCTCCCAGCTCCAATAGGCTTGCTCCCTTACAGACAGGGATGCTGAGACCCAATGCCCAGTGCTTTTGGGGCTCTGCCCAAAGCTAACCGCACGTATTGCAACCCAGCTGCAACCAAAGCCCTTGAGTGTGAGCTCTCTGCCTCCATTCCGGGACCAATGCCAGAGGCACTGTTTTACCCTCACAGTGGCTACAACAATCTCTTTGGTCTTCCTCAGTGGACACAAGGCAGAGGCTCGGGCACACAGCTGTTTGCTCCATTAGAGTCTTGGGACAACATGACCAAAGCTAAAACTGCCAGATAGAAGAGACAAGAGTTGATAGGCAGGAGATTAGTGGCTGAGACTAACTGGTTTACCAGTGTGGGGCTGGCCTGACCTGTGTCCTCCCACCCATCCCCCTGCTGGGTGGGCTTCATAGCCTTCGACGTGGCAGGGCAAGTTTAGGAGACTTCGGGAAATGAGCAGTCGGCTAGCTGCCATGGGAGAGCATGAAGACTGTTCTCTCCCGCGGAAGCATAATGGGCACAGGCCGTGCTTTTGAAATAAGCTCCTTTCTTGTCGAGATTCTCAGACTGGACGGGTGGTGAGGCAGGTGGGATATGCGAATCCAGCATGGACCCCTTCTAACTTGTGTCTGGCTTTTTCAAAAGCAGAGTTTCAGGCAGGAGGCTTTGCTGTGTGTTTCCCCCAGGGCTGGCGGGTCTGCCTAGCAGTGACTTCTCTGACTGGGTTTTTCCTCCCAGGCCACCGTCCACTTCCTGCGCTTGGAAGGTATACAGCTGAACAACCAGGCCATTCCTCCTGAGGACTTGAGCCAACACCCAGCTGGCTATGTGCCTGAGCCACCAGAGAGTAATTCAGAGTGGATCACATACAGGTGGGTGAGAGCCCTAGCCACACTGTGGACCAGCGTTTCTTAACCTTTCAGGGTCACGCATCCGATATTTACTGTATGATTCGTAACTGGGAAGTAGTAATGAAAATAATGTTATGGTTGGGGGGTTACCACAACATGAGGAACCGTAGTCAATGGTCATAGCACTGGGAAGGTTGAGAACCAGTGCTGTACACCAAGTGTTTAAGAACCTGCCTCATTTGCCCAGGCCCAGTTGTAGTTGAAGTGAGCTGTACACATTCTAGCTCAGGATGCAACCACAGCCGAGATGGGCTTGGACAAATCAAACAACTGTAAAAACAAAGGGAAGACTAGAGACTTTAGCCACTCACTAAAATGCCCGCTGGGCCCCTGGTGGGAAGAAGTTGCCCGGCCTGGGTTGATGGGAGAGAATCACTTCCGCTGTGTGCACTGTGGTGAGCGGCTTCCTTGCCCTGCTCTAGGTACCGCCACCCAGCAACCAATGTGCACCAGAGGCACGCACAGCCACAGAGTGTCTAGGAGCCAGGAGGTGAAGGCAGACCCAGACATGGCAGGAGGCAGCCTGGGCGAGCGCTTAAGGCCAGCATTCCTCTGCAAAGCAGAGAGCTGTTAGATGGGCCTGTAGGACTCATAGCACGAGAGGAACAGCGAGAGGGAGCTGCCAATATCTGGATAGGAGGGAAAGCCAGGATATGGTGGCAATGGCTAGCTAGGCCCAGGTGTGATCAGGGGCATTTGGGGACAGTTGCATGAGTAGAGCAGAGCCTGAATCCCTGGCCTGTACAACTAGATGGAGATACCTTGAAGACTGGAGGGGGGATGACCAGGAGAGCCCACATTCACTTCAGCGGCGGTGTATGGGAGGCTGGGCATGGAGCTGACTGCTGCATGGTGTGTTGTTTCAGGACTTGGATAGAAAGTTTGTCACAGTATGCCATGAACAACTGGCTGCGCGCTGCAGAACTTGGGCAGGAGTTAGGGGAATCCTGGATTGTGCAGAACGCCGTGGTCTATGTTTTGAACCACAACCGGCATCTCATCTTGGCCGGGAGGCAGAAAGAGCTGGTGGACTCCCTGTTCCACCTCCTGAACATCGTCAAGGTCACTGGATACACAGGGTGGGTGTGAGCACTCACAAGTGTTTGTGCTCTAGAGTCATAGCTGCGGGGTCAGGCGTGACCACTGTAACAGCAATCAGAGACAAGTTGGCATAGGTCAGGCCTGTGCATGGAGGACACGCTGAGCCCGTACCACAACGACATAACCTCCATGGCCCAGAGAACTCACACCTGCCTCACTCCCCTCAGCTTAGAGGCCAGCTTAGGCCCAGGCACTCTGTGAAGTAGCTTCCATAGTCTTTGCGCCTTGGGCTGGGGGGGGGTAGGGAGAAAGTGCGATTTCATAACTACATTTTTTTTTTAAAATTTAGGTGAATGAGAAGTCAGAAATCTGAAAGCATTTGTGTTGGGGTGGGTTTGAGGCTAGCCTGGTCTCCAAAGTGAGTTCCAGGCCAACCAGGGCAACATAGTAAGAACCTGCCAGGAAGGAAGGAAAGGAAGGGACGGAGGGACTGAGGGAGGGAGGGAGGAGGGATGGAGGAAGAAGGAAGGGAGGAGGCAGGAGGAAGGGAGGCAGGAGGGGGGAATGAAAGCGAGCTGGACTCACCTATGGTCTATGTTCTAAAGCACACACACCCACTGTCTCACCCTTACCTGGGGCCAGAGTGAGCTGCTATGGGGCTGTGAGGTTCTGCATGGGCTACGCACTGTTCTGCCCTGGCTGTCACAGCTCTCATGTCACCCTCCAGGGACTCAGTCATGCTGGTCATGCTCTGTAATGCCCTTGCTCGAGGCCTGATCATCAGCTGGATTCCCACCCAGACACCTGAAAAGTCGAAAAGGATTGTACGCCCTATCTTGGTTCACGGTCCACTGGACTCTTCCGCTTTATCCGAGATCAGATCGGCTGTGGAGGTAACCCTGCCCTGCAGCCCAGGGGTGCGGCCGCAGGAGAACCTGATGCCTGGGTGCACGGAGCCAGGCGGAAAGCTGGAGGGAGGAGTGCTCAAGGTCTCCCCTTAGATTTGCCTCACGGTGAAGATGCGCGTGTTTTAGGTCTGTGAATTCGCACTGAGCCTCACGAATGGGAACATGCCGGAAGACATCGTCCCCACCAACGTACGGCAGCACCTCATCTCCACCTGGGTGAAGGCCAAGCAGCTCCTGCAGCAGCAGATTGGTCAGCGGCTAGCCATCGATGAATGGCAGGTGCTGAGGATGTTAGGACCCACAGACTGCCCTCCCCAGTGTTCTCATCATGGTCTTAGACATGGCCACAGTTGCTGGGAAGGGACGACTTCCAACTAGCAAGGTCTGAGGTTGCCCCCTCTACCCTCACCAAAATTGCTGCTCTTGTGAGAGCCTCTGAGTTCTAGGCCTCTGTGGGTGACGGACACTCATTGATAGTCATCTCCTTGGCGCCCCACCTTCCCCTTCCTCAAACACAAAGGACTGTGGGAACAGGTCTGGGAAGAAAGGAACAGTATGAACTCAAGGATCCCCACCACTTCCCTGACTCTGCAGCAAGGAAATCACTACAAGGAGCCGTAGGGGTGGGGAGAATGGGGTAAGGGAGAGTGGGGGAGGGGTCAGAAGATCCGGTTATTTTGGGGCCAGGCAGAGGAGGGGTCCATGAGAGACATCCCGTACCAGCGACCAGGACTCAGCAGCTTTCTCCCTCTAGAAAGCCCTCCTTAGTAGCCAAACACTGTCTTCAAGGCCCAGGAGTGTACAGACTTCAGACCTTGATGCTTAAGAGAATAATGTAGAGGTTAACTTTACCAGAATAGCCTAGGAGATCAACATTCCGAATACTGTGGTCTGGCTGTTCCCTGAGAACAGTGCTACACAGGGTTATCTCACAAGCGGCTAAGGTCTCCACTGCTTCCCTTCCCTGTTCCCTGGGCAGCTGGACACTTAGCCCATCTATCCTTCCAGGGTACCAATGAAGACATCAACTCGGTGACCAGAGTCCTAGTTGCCCTTGAGATGTACTCGTGCAACGGGTTGGGCCTCATGGACTTCACTGTGCCCCCCCTAGGTCAGGTGGGTTTCCCCAAGTGTCCCAGGAGGTAACTCAACAACCTCCATCCAGGAGAGTCGAGGAGGCCGAGGCTTGGGATCCTGCCTGAGGCAGTCAGCACTCAAACCCACATCCACATCCACATCCACATCCACATGGGCACTACAGTTCCCGCTGTATCCCGACAGCTGCCTTTGCTCAAAGCACACATGTCTGGCCTTTGTATAGAACCACCCATTCCACTAGTGTGAGGAGGATGCTTCTCTGGTCTGTATTCCTCTTCTAAGACCTCAGCACAGACAGATGTACCTTGTCCTTGGTCTAGAGGTGGCTGTGTGATGGGAAATCAGTGAGCATGCAGCAGCCGAGATCAGTGTTGAATTCCGCATTGCTTCACAGATGGGTAATCTGTCTAGAACTACTTCTGCTGAGTGACCCATGTCTGCATGCTTGCTAAGCATGTGCAGACAGCATGGGATTCATGGCGCTCTCTGGGGTGGTAGCATGGCCATTGTTGAGAGCCGCAGATCACTAGGTAGTCATTGTCACTAATGTGATGTCCTTCTCCCCTGCTTCACTCCCTGGTAAGGTGGTGAAAATGGCCTCCGAGTGCAATTGGTCAGACCATCTGGTAGAGCTGCAGACCCTGACACGCCTCACCCACTTCGCCTATATGGCCCATGACCATGAGGTCACCATTTCGTGTTCTCAGAATGCCATACAGATGGGCCTCAAGCACCTGAGGCTATTTGAACCGTAAGTGACTTCCACAGTGATGTCCTAGAGGCATACAGTAGCATCCCCCAGAGAAGCAGAGCGAGGAGTGAGTCCCCATGCCAGACCAGGGGCCAGAGGCACAGACCTGCTGTCCAAGGGATGGCTGGCAGGAACCTGGTGGTCCTTCGCCTGCTTCTGGCTGTGTGCTCTAGAACGACACAGGGAGCAGGTTTCATGGAGCTCAGTGTCAATGAGGCCTCAGTTAGGACGTCTACACAGCAGGTGCCTGTGTTGATCTAGCTAAGAGTGGATGGTTCTCCTAGTTGAAGCTACTGTGATACAATACCACAACTAGAGAAGCCTAAGAACTGGGGACTTCTTGTTCATGGTGTAGAAGCTGATGTTCAAGTTCAGTTAGTGTCTAGAGAATGTCTCTGTCTAGTTCAAAGATTGCCACGCGTCACATGAAAGAAAAGGCAAGAAGCTCCTTTCTACTCCTCTCTGGGGCAGAATTCCCATCCTGAGGCTCCAGCACTACACCACAGTACCTCATTTCCCAATACCCCCCTACTAATCACCATCTACTGGGGAATTAGATTTCAGCAGATGACTTTAGGGGACCTATGTGGTTCACAGTTCAACCACATTCCGACCCTGATGCAGACAGCTTTACCAAGGTGATTTTGTCTGAAACAAGATGTGTTAAACTGAAATAGAGTGTCACTGGAGGACGCTCCCGGACAGGCCATCACCTTGCTTGTTAGACAGTACCCATGGCAACTGCTGGAAATCCCAAGTCACAGATGGTTTTAGTTGCTTTTCTCACTGCTGTGGACTGAAAGGTTAATTTTGGCTCATGATTTCAGGCTGCAGTCCACTGCAGAGGGAAAGCATAGGGGCAGGCTATGAGAAGGCAGCTGAAGTGTGCTGTTGGGAATCACACACATTCTGTTCATCAGAACAGGAAACAGGGAGTGGGGAGAAAGTACAGCCAGGCTACAAACCCTCATTGCCTGTCCTCAATGACTGGATTCCACTAGCAAGGTGACACCTCTTAAAGGTCCCACAACCTCCCCAAAACAGTGCCACTAGCTAGGAGCCAGTGTTCAAACACATGAGCCTGGGGTAGGGGAGGACAGTTCTTAGTCAGTCTAGCACCAGAACACTTCCGTCTGTCTTCATGGTTTCAACAATGTTCCACCATGCTGATCACCATGTTGATTTGTGATCAAAAGGTTTAGTCTTTCCTTTTTCCTGAACATGGGGCTATTGTAAAAGCAGTGTTGTGACAAATGGCCACGTAGTCAAAATTGTCTTCCTTGGGGCTCTTCTTTTTGACTCTTTTCCTGAGTCCTCTGTCTCCTGAAAGACAGAGTCATGACCCAGGGCTACAAAGGTGCTTCCTTTGCCTGGTGGACAGTTTGGTCAGTGTTCCCTAAATCCACCAAGTTCTTCCCCTTGCCCACGTCCCCAGTCTCGGGCCATGTCTACCAGTCTTGCTTTCTGAGCCGTGGTCCTGGTGTGGAAGTAATGCCAGCCTGTGTTGGCAGGGTTTAGGGGGCGTGCGATATCTGCCTCCTGATTGGTCCTGATTGCCCCGTGAAGGCAAGGACAAGCATGTGTCCTGCACACGGTGGCAGGTCCAAGGCTGTGTTCAGACAACTGCTGAGAGTCGGCAGAAGCCCGTGACTTACAATGTGAACACGATATGTGTACCGAGTATCTGACCATGTGTTCATGGGCCTTTAGAACCGGCTAGTAGGAGGAATGTGGAAGAGTTCGTAGCTGTAGGACTGAATGGACCGTTCTGGCAGAGCGCAGGAGAGTAGAAAAATCAACCAGGAGATTAGGCTACATTCCTCTCATATTGCAGCAGGGAATCTGGCTCAACTGTGAACCAAAAGCCCTATACACTTTCAACTGCTCTTATCAGGAATTTGGTCACAGTCACAAGAAGAGAAATGAACACAACACCTTTTGGTGCCCTGGCCTTGGAGGGCACGGCCTTTACCACTGAGCCTTCTCACCCACACGCATCTCGCTCTTACTTTAATCTTGTAGTAAGTTGGAAGAGGGAGGGCAGAGTAGCTGAAATCCACTTACCACAGCTCTGCAGGGAAGATGGACAAGGGGAGGTCGTAAGGTGACTGCAGACTTAGAAGTCGCACCCTGTAGGGTCAGACCAGAGCTGGAGGAAGTGGTCATGTTCGACCTGCAAGCAAGATCCACTTCTATCACTCAAAAGTCATCCTTAGGAGAAAAAAGAATTGAGCATCCCTGCAGAAAGGGTCGTTGTTTGCTGTTTGGGCTACTGCACACAGCCACCACCTGCTTGGGCACAGGAGGAGAGCTGGGCACAGCACCAGGCCAGGCTAGCACACTCTTCCATCAGAAATACTAAGTCAATTCTAATTTATAAAGGAAATCCCTGGAATAAAGCAAAGATGCCCATGCATACAAACAAGAAACCTGGAGGGGGCAATGCTGAGCTCCTCACTAAGGTCTCTGAGAATCTTTTATAGACCGTTGCTGCCCCCTGCTGGTGACTATTGTTGTTGCACCCTGCGGGCTTCGGCGTACCTCTTTTTTGAGTGGTGTGGCCCCGTATAAAAAGATCAAAATTGCTAATTGTTACTCCCCAGGATCGGGCCTCAACCTTCTGTACACCAACCTACCACCTCTAAAGGGGATCTTAATTACCACACAGCCTCAGTTTATCTCGAGACCACACATTCCCACTGTACAGCTAGTAGGTCTTCGCAGGCTAAGGGTCAGATGCACCTTCCTCTATTGGCTCTCCAGAGCATATGTGGTTGTTTGCTCCAGCAAGCAGGTACCTGTCTTCCAAAGCCCCAGAACCTAAAATGAAATGTTCTCAGAACAAGTTTATCACTCACAGAATAAGATCTGAGTGGCTGAGCTAAGCAGCCAGAACATGCCCTCCCCCTCCCGCCCCACCCTCACCGCACCCCCGCCCCCATACTGCATGTACCTGGATCACAGCTCCACTGAATTTGGGGAATGGGAGGGTCTGAGGAGCTGCGGCGATGCTCCGAGGTGGTCCTGTAGGCCTGCCTGCCTCTCTAAGTACAGAGTACGGACCACCTGGGCAAGACTTCCTTTTGAGCCCAGGAAACAGAGCCTGGCTGAGCCCAACAGGTAGTTCTGCTAGTCTACTGATGCATGGAAAGCCCCAGAAACTAGCAGCGAAAAGCCAGTTGAGTAATCTGTCTTATGGTTCTGTGGGTTCACTGGACTCTGGTCAGTTAGTTCTGATTTGGGATCTATCATAAAGGTAATTGAGAACCCATCAGCCAGGCACCTACAGAGCTGATACCCACACCCCCCAGAAGTCCTCTGTGCGTAGTTATCTCCAGGAACCACCACGAGTCTTGATGTGTAGTATCTCTGTGAAAGGAAGACCATCCCCTTAGTGAGTGTCCCAAACACCCAGGCCCCCGGGCCGGATGTAGTCATCTCAGTTCACTGGTAAGGTCAGGAGGGAAATCACTTGCCCTGCACTGTCAATCAGTTGGGTGAGTCCCTAAGGCACAGGAAAGGTAGAAATGCGCTTCTGACCTTGGCTGCATTTGCAGGGGAATGGGCGAAAGGACATTTGCAGCCAGTGGAGCTCAGCATGCATCACTTTCCAGCTCCCCTCTAAATCGCCCTGTATCCTCTCTAGGATCAACGCCATGCTTGCAGCAGAAATGCTGTGCATGGTGTCCTGCATCAAGGGCCGTAGCATCATGGAAAACTTGAAAGGCAGGAAGCAGCTACGGCTAGCAGCAGCCAAGGCCTTTGTGGAAAGTGCCAGGTATGCAACTGGGAAGCCAGGTATGTAAGGGGAAGCCAAAAGCAGGGGTAGTGCCACCATGGTGCTATGGGACATTACTGAGTCCCAAAGAAGGAGTCATGTAGTAGTGGCGAGCCTCTGTCTACGTTCTGTCGTGCAACTGAGCTCACAGACACCGGGGCATCTGTGGGAAGCACTGGGAGAAGCTCAACAGAGCTGTGAGCTCAGTGGATGCAAAGTATGTCTGGAAGGTCCCTAAGCATCCAGGGCTTAAGAAGCAGGGGACAGGTGGACACAGCAAGGGCCAGGTTAGGAGATCCCTGGGACGTGGTCGGCACCCGAGGAGCTAAGGGGGGGTACACTAGGCTCGCACTACCACAGTGCCTGCCATTCAGAGCCAGAGCTAGACTACTCTGATTGCAACCCTTCCCTACAAGGCACAGAAACTCCTGGCGATGGATGTACCAGGGGGAAAGGCGTGGGTGCGGCCGGGCAGCCTATTGGGTTTTTTCAGATGACACATGTCACTTCAGGTTTGGGGGCCTGGCAAACAGCAGCTCCCTGGTGATGATGGCCGCTCGGCACTACTGGAACGCATGGCTCCCACTTCTGTCCTCACGGGCCAACAGAAAGAAGGCCAAGGGCTCCCTCCAGAGAATCATCAGCATCATCAACAAGACGGAGCACAAGAAGCAGGTGCCACAGGGACACAAGTTAGGCTCCTAGGAGGCCTGTACCCTCAGGCCTGGCCAGACTCACAGGAAAGGACAGTCTCACAGCATGGCTCCCACAGAATATGGCTGCCTTGGGGGCACGGCTTGACTGGAACACAACTCTCACTGAACACAGCCCCTGTGGGACATGGCTTCCATAGGACATGTCCCTCCACAAGATGTGACGCACATTGGGCACCTCCTCTACCAGATAACTCTTACACAACTTCCCCTGCTGGATAACACTGCATTCTCCAGGTCCCAGAGAGGCACAAGGTTCCTGGTCAACCACAGAGCCTCTGACCTCCCCTCCTCCAGTCCACAATCCCTTCCCATTTCCTCTTCTTTTTAAACAACTTTGAACCAGCAGTTTCCCCTGTTTGCAGTGGTGTATATCTCTTTCCCTCTGCTGTTCCGAAGTTAGTTTAATCTTTTTCCGGTACCTGGAGAATTGAAGGTAGGTTATTGGTTATTGGTTATTGGTAGGTTATTGGTTTGAGGTTGATTATTGGCAGGGGTCTTCACAGCTGTTAGCTTGTCTGCGCATCGCTTTCACTGCACCCACAGGTCTTTAATTTTTTTTTTTTATTCCATTGATTTAACATGTTTCGCATCATTGGAAACAACTAGCTTGTGTTAGGGGAGTAGTCTGTGTGCTGTATATGTGTGTATAATGTGGGATGTGTAGCATCTGTGGGATACTGATGTGTGTACGTTGTGTTGTGATGTGATATGCAGATGGTATATGTTGTATGGTATGTGGTACATATTATATGGCGTGTGGGTGATATGGTGGGGTATGTGTGGTATAGTATTTGGTATATACATATGGTGTGGTATGTGTTGGATATAGTATACACACACACACACGTGTGTGTAGGGGGGTCTAAGCCTGATATGGTATAGTAGTGAGGTATGGTGTGGCGTGTTGGTTACAATCTGTTATGTGTGGTGAAATATATGTGTGATGTGATATGTGTATGGTTGTGTATTATGCTATGATGTGCATGGAATGTGTATGATGTTGTGTGTTGAATATGGTATGAGAGCATGTAGTACAGTGTAGTATGATGTGGCGTTGTTTATATATGGCACAGGGGGTTCTGGCATGCATAGTATGCGTATGGTATGGCCTAGGTATAGTATAGTGTGTTATAATATGATGTATGATATAGTATGCATTATATGATATTGTACACATGTGGCATGTATGGTGTATGTACCTAATTTTTGTGACTTGATGGTTCCGAAATTTTGCAGCATTTTTTGTTCTCTCTTTTCTCTTTGGTAATTTGTTTTCTCTTGTTTTCTTTTCGTTTTTGACTGGCACTAATTAGTGCCAAGACAGAAGATCACGTGAGTTCCTTCCAACAAATGCCGTGTGTTTGTTTCACTTAAGGACACAGAGAAAACACTGCCTCTGCACCAATGGCCAACAGCTGACTTCCAGACTGGAGGGACAGGTCCTGAAGTCCAGTTCCTCCCAGGTTGGTAGCGCTGTGGCCAGTGGGAGAGCCCTGGGAGTTTGCGCATCCCATGTCTTACATCCTGTGCCCCTACACGAGGCACCTTAATCGGGACCATGCCCACGAGTGTGTCCGCTTCTTACTTGATGTTTTCCCCTAAGAGCCCATGACAACCGATCCTGTACAGAGAATGCTCAGCCCCGGTTCTCCATCCTACTAAAGGGGAGAGCCTTCCTCTAAGACCTCAGCTACGCTGATAGATGAGTCTTGTCCTCCCCTTAATCGTGTTTCTACCATTGGAAAAAATGTGGAGGTGCACTCCTCTGCAAAACAAGGACAGGAAAACACCACTCTGACCTCAGAACAACAGGGATTTCAATTTTTCAAAAAGAATACGTTTTCTTCTTATGATAAGATTTCCTATCAATCAAGAGCCCTGTGTGTATTTGGCACTGCAGAACAGATAGCGGGCCCTGCCTTGAGCATGTTAATCTATTCACAGGTAAAACTGACTTACAATTAAGGACAAACACATGACCATATATAAGTAAACAGAGTACTGAAACCCCAGAGTTTCAAATATTGGCAGACATTGAAAGAAAAACAATACAGATAACATAACATAGTCCGAGAGGCAGGCCTGGCTCAGGCTCCAGGAGATGTGATGGCCAGTTGAGTCAGCTTGTTCAATGTGGTGCCAGTCAGAAGCTGGAAGTCAAACGGCACTCAGCCCTGGAAACCATTACTGGGTAGGTCAGGGTGTCTGTGGCTTCAGACATCCCCACTCCGCTGCCAAGAACACTTGGTGTCTTCCAGAGAAGCAAGGTTCAATTTCCAGCACCCACACAGTTGTTCACAGCCATCTGTCACTCCAGTTCCAGGGGATCGGACGGCCTTCTGGCCATCATGGGCACAGTCACACATGCAGTACACAGACACAAATCTTTAAAACAAAACAAACAAGCAAACAAAAACCTCATACGCATAAAACAACAACAACAAACAAAAACCCCTCCCTCTCTGGGCCAGATGTGGTATCTTTAATCCCTTTTATCCCACACCTTTAATCCCAGCACTTAGGAAGTAGAAGCAAGCAGGTGGCTATGAGTCAGAGGCCAGCCTTGTCTACACTGCTCCAGGACAGCCAGAACTACCTAGTGAAACTTTCCCTCAAACACACTAACAGTAACAACAAAACCACCTCCGTTCCAGAGGAAAAGCGTCAGAAGGTAAAGCCAGGCAAGCAGGAATTCTGTAAAAGGAGGCACACTTTCAAACAGACCAAAAAAAAAAAAAAAATCCAGCTGATGAGAAAGGCGGAGAATGAAGGAGTAACAGCGTGGGAAATTCTCACGTCCAGTGTGGGGAAGAGCTGGAGCTAGTCAGATGAGGGTGGTCCTCTGGCTCAGGGCTCAGCTCTCCCAAGCCTTGGCCCCTCTCCCCAGGCCTGGATCCGAGCCTCTGTATGTGAGGACAGTAGGGTGCTGCTGGGTGGCCGGGAGGTTTGACAAGCAGGGTCTCTGCCCTAAGTCTCTTACCCACTGATTGGTGTGGTAACACCGTGATAGATCTGGTATAGACCAAAGAGGAACCAAGAATATAAGTGGAGGCTAGGCTAGTGAATTGTGGATGGATGCGCAGAGCAACTCCCTCCAGTGAGCTGACAGGTTCAGATAATAAACTCAAACTAAAGGAACTATGAGGTCCCTGAGTACCTGAGGTTGGCCAGTTTTTCAAGCCTATCTTGGATTAGAAGAAAGCTGGCAAGGCCTCATGGTGTCATCTCTCAGCCAACATGTGGCAAGAGCCATGGACATGTTCAGTCCTTGACCCAGCATCCCCTATGCTAGGACAGTGGGCATGAGAACAACAGCAAAAAGAAAAGCAGGACCCCTGCCAACCATGGCCAGCGAGACTCACCTCTGTGTTCAGTAGCAGGGTTGGCCCTGGAGATAGGTGGCAAGTTTAGTGGCAAGGCCTGCAGTCTTCCCTGAATGTTCCAGGGATGAGTAGAGGAAAGAGTGGGTTTCTTTTTCCTCGTGGTCATGTTTACTTTTAGATTAGAAGAAAACTAACAGGCTTTCTAAGAAGAGAGGGCTCACGGGAGATTGAAGACTCCAAAATCTTGGCACACTGACCCTCAGACCATGTGCTGGGCAACCGAAAGACTCCATGAGAGTTTTAGGAAGGTCCTCAAAGCCAGTGTACAGAGAGAGGTGGTGACCAGAAGGGACACTTGGAGCTGGTTCCCTCAGACAGAGGAGTGCCTAAGCCATGGTGGGCTATGGGCAGGAGCCACACTGTTCTACCACCAGTCCTACATGGCAACTTCCGGTGTCCGTGTATGAATGGAAGACTATGACATGGCTTGTGAGGAAGTAAGGGGTATGGAGTCAGAGGGCACCAAGTCAGTTGGCAGGGAGCTGGCTGCCCGGCCCCCTTGACACCCCATCTCTTCTTTGCCCTAGGGGCTGAGGATGACCTCACACTCCGTGCCGCGCTCTACACCCTGCTCTTCAACAGCCATGCTGACAAGAATGACTGGGAGATGGGCCTTAAGGTGCTGGATGAGGCCGTGCAAGTGCTGCCAAGGACAGCCCACCGCCTGTGAGTACCCCCGTCCTGAGCACCCTCAGATGCTCACCACACTGCCTCAGCTGCGCTTGCCCGCTGTCCCTTCCACTGAGGGACTTTACCTCCCCAGCAAGAAGCAGATAGACAGCACAAAACCCTAGCCAGGTCCCTATCTGCCCCCATCCCTGCAGACAGGAATGTAGGCGATGGCCGTTCTATACACCGTGTGTGTGTGTGTGTGTGTGTGTGTGTGTGTGTGTGTGTGTGTGTGTGTGATGTTTGGCGTTGCAGCTTCCCAGCGTTGACCCATCCTTTCCTGTTCCTCAGCTTGATTTTCAAACATATGGTCATCGTGAAGGCCAAACTTGGGCAGAACTTCACCATGGAAATCCAGAAGTTCAAGGATGAGAGGGAAGACTACTTGGCACACATGTGGTACCGCCTGGCCCAGAACTCGAGAAATGTCTGTGGAGTGTTAACCTGCTATCAAAATGCTATCCAGGCACTGCAGGTCTGTGCGGTGTCTGTGTTGGTGATGGTGGGTGGATTTGTGTCTTAGTTACAGAGATAATCGTATGAAAGGCTTAAGAGTCAGGGTCTTAGTGGGTCAGCTCAGAGGATGCCACTGTGTAATAAGCCCTGGTTGAGGCTGGAGACTCCCTACTGCTGATGCACCCTTTAGTCACCATTGGAGAGTGTGGGGAGTGCCTCAAGGTAAATGTCTCTGCTCTCTGGAGTCTGTGACTGCGGGAGCAAGCAGAAATCTGCATGCAGCAGGCTGGGACAGGTAGGTCTTGTTGTCCCCACTACCCAAAGGCCAAAACAGACATTCTATCCTGTGCACTTGGATAGGACAAGTTCTGGTTTCTGACTTGAGGATGGTGATTGTTGTGAGTGAGGACCATAGGAGGCTCCCTGAAGTCCTGAATGTGAGACCCATGGTGTCCTGGGCCTCTGAATTAAAAGGTCTGAACTGCGAGGAGACACCTTGGGAGGCTGATCTGTTTCACAAGCCCTAAGCTCATCCCTGCTGTGAGGTCCTAGATGTTGCAAGGACCAGAGCAGCCCACAGCAAAGGTGCAAGGCTCATCTCAAGCCACAGGCTGAGCTTCAGAGACCTGACACTAGAGCATGTGATTAAACAGGGGCCCTGGACTTTGCTCTTGCAGACCAACTAACTGGTCACCCTCAGTTCTCCTGCTGGGTTTTAGGGTCAGGCAGTAAGTCATGCCCTGCCTTGCAGGATGCCCTGCTCAGCATCCTTTTCCATAATGGAGATTTGGAGTCATGTTAGGAAACACAGGGGCCGGTGGAACACGTAGGATGCAAAGGGTGCAGAGGACCTGGGGGACCTTACCAAACTCTTGTTTTCCTGCCTTCGCTGAGGAAGCTGGAAGGGCAGCCCCCTGAGAAGCGGAGGCCACCAGGCTGTGCTAGAGGAAGGGCAGAGAACTCAACACATTCAGCAGCCTCCCGAGGAAACATGTCACTCGCTCTTCAGTGACCTCGAGACTCATCCTGGAACCTTGTTTTTATTGACTTATTATTTAAATGTACTTGTGTATGTGATCAGTGTGTGGTATGTAAATGTGTGTGTGTGTGTTCATGTATGTGGATATGAGCATGCATGTGCCAGCAGCCTGCCTGTGGAGGTCAGAGGACAACCTTATGTGTCAGTCCTCGTCTTGTACCTTGTTTGAAGTGGTCCACTGTGTATACCAGGGTCGCTGACCCCCAAGCTTCTGGGCACTCTCCTGTCTTAACCTCCCATCTTGCTGTAGGCATGTAGGTGTTATGGAGGTGAAAGGGCCCTGACTCTAGGTCCTGAAAAACGTGGGGGTGATGCCATGAGGCTAGGCCAAGCAAGAGGCCTGGGAAGGGAGCATGCAGCCTCTGGTCAGCATACTAAAGCTCCAGCTTGCCGAGGCCGCTCATCTTTGGGGCTGGCCTGCATTTTCCAATGGTCACAGGACAAGTGTATGCCGTGCCACATCTCTGACTGTCATTTCCCAGACATGCCGTCCCACAGGCCCACAGTGAGCCATAGAAGTTGTTGATAGTTTAGACATAAGCTGTGCATGCCTGGGGAGGGAGCTGTGGGGCCATTAACAAAGGGCTTAACCATGGAATCACCCATTCAAGGCTTCAGGTTGGCCAGACTGCCTTGCAGGGGGCCCCCGCTCAGCTTCCCTTTCATAAACTTAGCATTGTGCTAGGAAATGCAGGGGCCTGAGGGACAGGTAGGACGCACTTACAAAAGGTGCAGAGGACCGGGACCTTACCAGACTCCTGTTTTCCTGCCGTACTTCTGTCCACAGCTGGAGCCCTGAGGGAGCCCAACTAGACCATCACGTCTTGCTGCTATAGGCTTCCCCATGCTAATTCGTGGCATGTTGTCCTGTGTAGTGTCAAACTTCACAGTGCTTTTCTGTCTTGTCCAAAAGAAACCAGAGAACAACTGGCAGAAGGTAGACTACATCGTGGAGTTCAGCGAGTGGATGTATTATAAGCAGTTCCCTCTGGAAGATGTGTTTGACCACCTGGAGTGGGCAATCGAGATTCTACTATGCATGAAAGCCACGGAAGACACCCTTGAGTCAGACCCCAAGAAGGAAGGTGAGGGTGGCCATGCTGGCTTCCCCTGACCTACTATACTATACCGTAGGCCTACATGGTCCTACAGCAGGACATAGTAGGGCTGTTGCTGGGCCACCGATGTCCTCTGGCAGACATGCCTTCATTTTTGACTTACAGCAGTTAGCCAAAGGTAAGAAAAGGGACAGAGAAGGGACAGGAAAGGGACAGGAAATGGACAGTGAAAGCACTTGTATGTCTGCTCAGCACTTAACCCATGCAGGTGAACACAGCACATCAAGCTAGCTTGGAAGAAGGCAGAGCAGGCCAGCCTACGGCCTACCATTCTGATTGGTGTGAAGGCTTCAGGACCCCAGCTTGGCACTGAAGGGTACTAAGTCCAAGGCCATCAGCCATTTGCTTCTCAGAAAATGGGCCTCCTTGACTCCCAGACTTCGAGAGAGAAGTCTGGGACACAGGAAAGGCTGTGTGGAAGGTAGCCCTGCTACACAAACTCCAGCCCAGGGCAGGCAGCAGCACATCACTAGGTGCCTCACGATGGACAAGTGGCTAGACCAGCACTATAGGTCCGGAGGGGAGCTATCTCTGAGTCTGCAGGAGCCTAATTCAGTTCAGGGTCCCAGACTCACTCCCACCATCCTGTGCAGGGCAGGCCTCCCTTGCCCAGTCTCCCACAGACAGCGAAATGCCTTCAAATCTGGAGACAGTCCTCTTGAACCACTTTCGAAGTGTGCGGCAGCTGGAGTCCCTGGCCCGCGTGCACGTCCTGAGGGCTTTGATGGCGTCCCCGAGCACCTCTTCCCATGATGATGACTGTTTGGTGGCCTATGGCCTCTTCAAACACATCTTGCAGGTAAGGGAAGGCTGGAGATAGGGTGCTGGCCAGTGAAGATCTCTACCAACCCTGTCCTCCAACCCTTGGGGGAAGACCGTGAAGTGCTTGTTGCTGCCACCTCCTTTGGGACATTATAATAGCATTGTTTTGTTTTGTTTTGTTTTGTTTTGTTTTGTTTTGTTTTTCAAAAAAGTCAGAGCCTTACCAGGTCCTCTGTCAAAAGCCTTCGAGAAGCATGCAGACAGTTTTTCCTGCATCGTCCACCTCTTTCTCTATGCTGCAAGACCTGTTGGCATCTCTCTGCCACACTTGTGCCCTTGAGGCTCCTAGAAGAACGCTCCCTAAACCCACCTATCCACACACAGACCCGTAGAGAGTGACCAGGCTTGCTCCATGCTGTGGGAGCTCCCAGGTTTGACCCTGTCTGAGCAGCACCCTCAGACCTAAGAGCTATCTTCAATTAGGTGCAGAAAGTGGGGAATACAGACTCTATTTTTAATTCTCCCAATTTATAATTTCCTCTCCCTTGCCCTGGCCCAGATTTCCTTGACAGAAGGAACAAAACAAGTTGCAGAAAAGTATTTACAACTAGCTACTTCACAGTTGTTATTGGCCAAAAAGGAGAAAGAGAAGGAGAAGGAAAAAGAGAAGGAGAAGGAGAAGGAAAAGGAGAAGGTCAAGGACACGAAGCAGGTGAGAGGTCCTTGAGGTGTGTCCCTCGTGCCCCCCAGACGCCCACATCCCCCACCCTCCTCATACCCCCACACTCCCACACCCCCCACGCTCCCACACCCCCCGCGACCCCCACACTCCTCACGCCCCCCATGCCCCCCACTCTCCCCATGCTCCTCACTTGAGGCAGGAGGTGGAGACTAACAGTCATGGAACCTGAACCCCAGCTTTACCACATTCACATTGGGGGGGGGTGTTAGGATCTCCCTGTTCCTCTGTTTCCCCTTCTGTAAGGCATGCTATCCCCACCCTGGGGCCACAGCCTCCAGACTCTGTGGTAAAGGCTGCAGTCTCTCCTCTCCATATTGAGTCAGAAGTATCCATCTCAGGACTGCACGGTTTACTGCCCCCTCACACACCCTGCAGATTTCAACCCCAGCTTCCAACAAGCCACCTGATGATATCCCCATCAGCATAGGAGAGTGGGCCTCCTACTCCTGCTCTGAGGATCTGCTGAGTGTGTTCAAGCAGGACAAGAGTGACTACACTATTAACTCGACGAGCTTCCAGAAGCCCGTGAGTAGATCTGAGCAGCCAGCCGGGTCTCTGCCACAGGGCTGACAAGCTCAGTCTCCCTCCCTTAAAGCTACAGCTGATGTCTCCCTTGCAAATGTCACCAAAGAGGGACCCAGGAGAGAGAAGGGTAGGAGTGTCACACTGAGTGTGAAAAGAGAGCAGCTTCCCACCCTTAGCTCCCACAGCTACAAAGCCTCCCTCTTACCCACGCCCTTATTCTTCCAAATAGCTGCCAATATCTTTAGGAAGCCCGTCCCACTGCATCCATACCCAGGCACCCATGCTCACAGTCAGTCCTGCTTCTTCCTGCTAGCATAGCCCCGGTGAATAAGTCTTCACAAGCTAGGCAGACATGACCATAAGAATCACGGTATCAGTAGAGACTGGTTCCCTCTGGATGCTTCGTAATACCCCATCTCTACCGCCAAGACCACCCAGTCCTCTCTAGCAAGTCCAGGTCTTGTAGATACCTCCAAGATTATACACTCTGGCTATACCTTGGGCAGAGCCTCAATCTGGTCACAGAGCATAGTCCCTTTTGACACAAAGTCACACACGAAAGTTTCATGTATTAGGACCCTATGTCCTTGGGAACCCAAGGTTCTGCCCACATTTTTTCTGCTTGGTTGGGGCTCCATGATGTTGGAATTGTTTGGCATATTTCTCCTGGTAAGTGGGTTGATGGGGTTCGCCCATGTTGTTTGGGGACAGCTATGTTAGACCCTTTCAATGATGCAGTGATCAGGCCTTGGTGCCTGTGCTCACCTGCGAATGTACGTAGTTTTCCTGGTTCTTACAAAGGGACCATCCAGGAACATTGGTGTCCACATTTCTGGACCATGATGCAGGGAACATTCCAGTGATGATGAGTATTGCCAGTTGGCAAACCGTATCCCAGGGATGCTGTGTTGATTTCCATCCCAGTCCCCGGTGAGAGAGCTCCTGCTGTCCACATCCTTGCCATCCAGTGCCAGTAATGGCATCTCCCATATTGGATGGCTTGTTAGCATGTCGTCTGCCAGCACACCACCATAATGTAGCAATTTTTCTGTTTCCCTTATGGAATTGAAGAAAAACACAGGCCTGTTCTGTGAGGGACACTGCCACCTCTGTAAACAGCTGGTCACTCTATGAACCCTTTCCTCCCGTGATGGGGTTTTCTATGTAGAAATGTTAACCTTGGTGTTGTGGAAATTAGCAATCTTTTCCTCTGTGACTGGTGTATCCTTGTGCCCTTTCTAAAAAAACATTGTTTCCTTTTCCGCGATCTTAGCTAGTACTCTATAGTATTCCCACACAAGGTACAAATATTCTCCACCTGTACAGTCTAGCCAGATTTAGATCTAGTGTATCTCACATGACCCGTGTGTACAGGGGTTTGGAGCCAGCAAGCCTTGACACTAATCCTGGGCAAGTGTGCCCATGGGCCGGGCCATCATAGTCCTCCAGATCTTAGTGCTGTGTTTTTCTGTATCCTGCTTGCCATCCAAGTACCAGAAACTCACGATCAATACAGCTCGTCTAATGTCTTCAACATCCCATACCCAAGCCCAACACCACTGGAGGTATTGGCTGGGGTCTTTTTTTTTTTTCTAGACACCCAGTTGTGTGCATACACAAAGATCATCGGTTTGAATTAGAAAAATTAAACAGAACACGAACTTAATGAATTAATGGATGTGTGTCTTGTGTGGATCTTTAACCATCCTCTGGTG